>NC_138771.1:268772877-268910377 GCF_965119305.1 Pelophylax lessonae | reverse complement strand
GATAGGCTGAAATGAATCCATTCCATCCCTAGCAGACACATAGCCGGTGCAGAAATCTCCTCGCTCCATTGTGTGCATGTCTCTGCAATGCACTGTGCTGCAGGCCTACATCGCACTACAGATACTCTAACCCTTTCACTGCCTACAGCGCTGCACAGGCACAAATAAAACATTGCCTCCTCCAACATGGAAAATATGCCACATGCTACATACATTTCAGCTCAATAAAAAAAATGAGGAATAAAAAAAAAACAAGGGATCAGGTGACCTTACCTGAAGCTCTCCAGAGAAGCTTTAATTTCCGACCCCTGGCGATTCTCAGAGATTTGGGGAACCAGAAAAAGAGACGAGCTATTCTCCTGATTGTTTTGCCAAGCTCATGTCTGACAGCCATGGCTGGTCGTTGCTATGGGCACAAGTTGAAGATCAGTGGAGAATGCAGGCGGCATGATCGAGCAGACCCCTGCACATCGGTGTGTGACATGTTCGCTGTGAGCCGAGCCTCAGCCAGCATGTCTCAGGACCACCTGTTGCCCGGCATCCTCCTCTCTCTCTGTCTGCCAGTCAGCTGGTTCCTCCCAGACCTCTCCTCTTCTGTAGCAGAAGGATGTATTAATAGTGCACCAAAGGACCGCAGACGTGCTCCTGAAAATCCACGTCTGGGGATCACTTTCACTTATGTCACACAAAAATAACATCATTCATAAAAATATATTCTGCTATTCATGAATGGCTTCACAAAACTAAAAATAAATTAAATACAATGTGGCAGTGAAAACATTCACTAAATAGCCTAGGTGTTAAATAATATTTTTTACTGTTGCATAGTGCTCATTTTTCACCTCCTAAAACAATATTTTTGCTGTTGCATATTGCTAATTTTTCACCTCCTAAAATAATATTTTTGCTGTTGCATATTGCTCATTTTTCACCTCCTAAAACAATATTTTTGCTGTTGCATATTGCTAGTTTTTCACCTCCTAAAATAATATTTTTGCTGTTGCATATTGCTGTTTTTTCATCTCCTGAAATAATATTTTTCTGTTGCATATTGCTCATTTTTCACCTCCTAAAATAATAATTTTGCTGTTGCATATTGCTGATTTTTTACCTCCTAAAATAATAATTTTTTTATTGCATATTGCTGATTTTTCACCTCCTAAAATAATATTTTTCTGCTGCATATTGCTAATATTTCACCTCCTAAAATAATATTTTTGCTGTTGCATATTGCTGTTTTTTCATCTCCTGAAATAATATTTTTCTGTTGCATATTGCTCATTTTTCACCTCCTAAAATAATAATTTTGCTGTTGCATATTGCTGATTTTTTACCTCCTAAAATAATATTTTTTTATTGCATATTGCTGATTTTTCACCTCCTAAAATAATATTTTTCTGCTGCATTGCATATTGCTGATTTTTCACCTCCTAAAATAATATTTTTCTGCTGCATATTGCTGATTTTTCACTTCCTAAAATAATATTTTTCTGTTGCATATTGCTAATATTTCACCTCCTAAAATAATATTTTTCTGTTGCATATTGCTAATATTTCACCTCCTAAAATAATATTTTTGCTGTTGCATATTGCTAATTTTTCACCTCCTAAAATAATATTTTTGCTGTTGCATATTGCTGATTTTTCAACTTCTAATATTTTTGCTGTTTCAGATTGCTCATCTTTTACCTCCTAAAATAATATGTTTTTGTTGCATATTGCTCATGTTTCACCTCCTAAAATAAGCTTTTACAAGCAGCACCATATAGGTCCCAGTTAAAAATGTCAATGTCAAACTAAAGTAATTACTTTTCTGAGTTTAGAAACTGTACAGTATTGTGTATGCAGATGAAATATAAATTATGCTAATTTTAGGAGGTGAAAAATGAGCAATATGCAATAGTAAAAATGCCATTTTAGGAGGTGAAAAATACAACAGTAAAATGTACAATGTCAAAATAATTACTTCTCTGAGTTTTAAAGCTGTACAGTATTATATATGTAGATCAAATATTAAAGTTATGCTAATTTTAGGAGGTGAAAAAGAAGCAACATGCAACAGTAAAAAATTTATTTTAGGAGGTGCAAAGCACAACAGTAAAATATTGTTTTTGGAGGGGAAAAAAAAATAGCAATATGCAACAGTAAAATATATTATTTTGTCTGCTCCAAAAGCCCAATTTCAGGCACAAAAAAAAAAAAAAAGCCCCCTTGCAGAGAGGCGCCATAACCTATTTTTAGTTGCTACTTTGTGAGTATCCATTTTTATATTGAATAATTGTCTTTCAATAATGCACTAGGTGCGTGCGCCTCCTTACCTAGTTTTTCTAGTACCAATTTGGATTACCCAGTCTGGGGAGATTTGCATCTTCCTAGCATTTGGAATTGCTGTTGCCCTTATTGCATTCCACCACAGAGGACCTCATAGTGCTGGAAATGATTGCTAGCTTTTGTGGATCTACTTTTTTTTCCCCCATACTTCTTCCTGTAAAGGCATGCACATACTTGATAAAATATTGTATATGAATAATTTGTTTTCTCATTTACAGCAAGCATCTTTTTCAGTTTTCTAGACCATTCCTATTGCTTATTGAATTAAAAAAAAAAAAAAAAAAAGTTTAAAGAGTTCGATATCTCAGAGGCTGATATTTGCACACCAAGCCAGAACTGCCAATTATCACCCCCCTCCTACTGTGTTCAAAGACCTCTATACAAAGTTTCAATGAGAGAGAGACAGCCTAAAAGGCAAAAGCCTCTATTGTACCTCATCTTAAAGGGGAACTTCCCCATTATATTATGTGGTTTTTTACTCCTTAAATACCTTAGTTTAAATTTCTCTTCCCGTTATTCTCACAGTGCCCATTTTTACTAAGGGCAGATGAATTTATCTTCCCTTTACTTCCTAGAACTCTGGGTATGCCTCCCTTAACATGTGACAGAAACTTCCCAGGATGCAGCTGTGAGGTCTGGGCTACATTACCAGTGCCTGAAAGAAGCCAAGAAGTGAAAAAACAGTAATTGTAAGTAAAAGCAAAAATGTTGTTTAACCCACTTCCTTACCGCACTATAGTCGAAAGATGGCTACAGCACGGCTCTCTAGTTCCAGGATGTAAGATTCTGGTACCTCTGGTACCCTTATTTTCTATTTTCTTTTCAAATATGCGTCCCACCTTTCTAATTAGGTGGGACGCCAAGCGCCGCAGAGCAGCTATTTCAATCGCCAGCGTTCTCTCTCACATTGTTCGTTCAACCTGCCTGTGTGTCCACATGCTTACAAGCTTGTCTTGCTGCCGGAACCTCCAGCTACTTTCTTTTACTTGGAACAGACCGGAACCTCGCTACCGATCCCTGTATCTCGCTACTGGATCACTCCCTTACTACTGGACCCTTCTACTACTAACTTACTAGTGATAAGTACCCCACAGGGGAATCCTCCATAACCTTACTTACAATATCTACCTCTGCACATAAGGACTGTTACTATCTATGCATACTAATTCTATCATCTGCACTGTTACATAAATTGCTAGCTCTTGAGTCTACTACCATCTATCCTTGCACTGGGTTAGTCTATCCTGTATTTGTCATCTGCTGTCCTTACCACCTGTTACCATACTCGATTACTAACCTATCAGCATTCTACCTAATACCATCTAATACTCTCCTGAACATTTCTATCAAGTGCTTTCCATCTCTGTCACTGTTCACACCTGTCCCTTCAGCACATCATCTTCATACTATTATATACATCCTATCAGGGGCGTAACTACAGGGGTTGCAGGGGTGGCAATTGCAACCGGGCCCCATGCTCCAGGGGGCCTGTGCGGCTCCCCTGTACACCTGGATAGGAGGGGCGGCGGGGGCAGCATGTAGAGAAATCACTGTCCTCCTCTTTCCTCCTGTAGCTGCAGGAGGAAAATGGAGGAGATTGGTTCCTCTGTGTGCTGCCCCCGCCACTCCTCCTATCCAGTTCACTTGAGTTCTGTCTCTGGGCCCCTGTGTGTTCCCCCGGTTCCTCCCCCCCCCCACTGTGCTCCCTCCCCTCTCCTGCCGGCTGCTGCAGGGGATGTGTCACATATGAAATTTACCAGCTCCTTCATTTTCTGAATGGGCAGAGTTATAGTCAGTGACACTATAAAATAAAATAAAATAAAATGATAAAAAATATTAAAATTAAAAAAACACCAAAAAATAAAAACTACTGACACCAGTGGGTGAACTTCCAGGATCGCAAAGGTCACCACTGTGGGGAGTCCCCAAGATGGCAGGAAGGGGGCCCACTGCAGAACTTGTGAAAGGGTCCATAATAAAAGGGCCTCGCAACAAGAGTAAAGGGCCCCAGGATCGGTGCGAAGAACCCCAGGCTTGAAGGGAAGGGCCCTGGCCAGGGATCCGGGGGGCCCTTCATGGTTTCTTGCACCGGGGCCCTGAAGGTTCTAGTTACGCCTCTGCATCCTATCACTCCAGGAACATCTTGAGTGTGTATATCTGTATGCTGAAGCTGACAGGCCCACAGTGATGAGTCTGGAGAGTTGGATCTGGTTATTCAACACATCTCTATATGACTACTGAGTGGAGATTCTGCCGCTGCAAATCCAGCCTACTACAAAATGCAGGAGCGTTACAGATTGAACGAACCTAAAAAATGGATTCAGCAGAATTACCCACTCAAGTGACACAATTAACACAAGTAATACAAGGAGCAATACAAGGAGGAAAATAAGAAGTGTAAACACGAAATCAAGATGGCTAAAATCAACTTTGAGAGACAAATAGCGGAGGATAGTAAAAAAAAACCCAAAGAAATTCTTTAAATATATCAACAGCAAAAAAACTAGGGCAGAGCATATTGCACACATAATTAGCGATGATGGGAGGATGGTTACAGAGGACACTGAAAAAGCAACCGTGCTGAATTCTTTTTTCTCGTCAGTCTTTACGCAGGAAAAGGAAGGGTACACTGACCATGACTGTATGGTTAGTAGTAATACACAGGACTTGCCACTATGGCTAACAGAGGGGGAAATCAGGGAAAGACTGGATAAACTTAACACAAACAAATCACCAGGCCCGGATGGCGTACATCCGAGAGTGCTCAAGGAACTCAGTATGGTTATATCTAGACCACTGTTCCTGATCTTTGCTGACAGTATTAGGACAGGAGATGTACCAGGGGATTGGAGGAAGGCTAACGTGATTCCGATATTCAAAAAGGGCCAGAGACATATCCCGGGAAATTATAGGCCTGTCAGTCTGACATCAATAATATGTAAACTTTTGGAGGGGATGATAAGGGACTATATCGTAGAGTATGCTAAAGACAACAACATCATCAGTAGTAACCAGCACGGGTTTACAAATGGGCGATCTTGTCAAACCAATCTCTTAGCATTCTACGAGGAAGTGAGCTGTGAGCTAGATAGGGGGAGACCAGTGGATGTGGTGTACTTGGATTTCGCTAAGGCGTTTGATACAGTTCCCCACAAGCGCTTAATTTATAAAATAAGGTCTGCAGGTATCGACAGCAGGGTTTGCTCTTGGATACGGAATTGGCTAAAAGGCCGTGTCCAAAGGGTAGTAATAAACAGCGCATACTCAGACTGGTCTGAGGTAGTAAGCGGGGTGCCCCAGGGCTCAGTCCTGGGACCAACCTTGTTCAATTTATTCATAAACAGCATTGAGGAAGGGATCAGTAGTTCGTTATCAGTTTTTGCAGATGACACAAAATTGGCCAGGGCAATAACTGCACAGCATGAAGCAGATATCCTACAGAATGACCTGGACAAAATTACGGAGTGGGCAACGACATGGCAAATGAGGTTTAATGTGGAGAAGTGTAAGGTTTTGCACTTGGGGACCAAAAACATAAAAACACAATACACGTTAGGAGGGGAACCCTTGGGGGAATCAAAAATGGAGAAAGATCTGGGAGTCTTAGTTGATGATAGATTAGGCAACAGCATGCAATGCCAAGCGGCAGCTTCCAAAGCCAACAGAATATTAGCATGCATAAAGAAAGGGATGTATTCCAGAGATAAGACTATAATCCTTCCACTTTATAAAACTCTGGTCTGACCGCATCTGGAGTATTCTGTCCAGTTCTGGTCGCCAGTCCTCAGGAGGGATGTGTTGGAGCTGGAGAAAGTCCAGAGAAGGGCAACTAAACTGATTAGGGGGTTGGAGGACCTTACCTATGAAGAGCGGCTGCAATCGCTCGATTTATTTTCCCTGGAGAAAAGACGTCTGAGAGGGGACATGATAGCAATTTATAAATATCTTAATGGGGATCTCAGCTTAGAAGAAAAGCTGTTCATTCGAAGGAATTGCATGAGGACTCGAGGACATACAATGCGATTAGAGGAGAAGCGTTTTAACCTCAGGCAACGTGGGGGGTTCTTTACTGTTAGGGCTACAAGATTGTGGAATTGTCTACCACAAGAGGTGGTTTCTGCGGGTAGTATGGTGACTTTCAAAAGACTCTTAGACTTACATCTCAAGGATCAGGAGATTGAGGGCTATGTTAGATGATTACAGTCACACACACCTACACAGGTTGAACTGGATGGACTATTGTCTTTATTCAACCTCACCTACTATGTAACTATGTAAATGCATTAATGCTTGCTCTTACTGAAGTAAAAGAAGAAAATCAGACTCTGATACAGCAGGTAACCCGTCTTTCACGGCTCACTGCTGCTCAACCCCCTGAACCTAAAATAAACCCTCCTCTAGTGTTTACAGGTGATCGGAAAAAAATTTCGTGAATTCAAAAACGCATGTCAATTGCTTTTTTTGTTAAAACCTCGTACATACCCTACTGATCAAATTAAAGTCTGTACCGTTATCTCATACTTAACGGGTGATCCACGGGCCTGGGCAGACTCTCTCTTTGAGAAAAATGATCAGCTTCTCAACTCCTATTCTTTATTCCTAGCGGAACTCGCTAGTTTATATGATGAACCCAACAGGCAGAGTACTGCTGATATTCAATTGAGGGCTTTAAAACAAGGAAGGAGACCTGTAGAAGACTTTGTAGCTGAGTTCAAAAGATGGACCCTTGATTCAGGGTGGAATGATACATCTCTGCGAACTCAATTCAGACGCGGGTTGTCAGAAGCTGTTAAAGACGAGCTCGCCCGAGCGGATTTACCTGGCACCTTGGATGCCTTAATACAACTCAGTATCAACATCGACAGGCGACTGCGTGAAAGAACGGCTGAAAAAATGGGAATGCCATTGTCTAGTCCTTCTCGGATTTCGGCCGTTGACCCTACTCCCATGGAGGTAGGAACCATACGCCCACCTTTATCAACTACTGAACGAGCCAGAAGAAGATCCAGAAACCTCTGCATGTACTGCGCATCCCCGGATCATTTGATAAGCGTCTGTCCCCTTGTCCGCAAAAAAGAGGGTGAGTGTTCACATGTCTTGCTAGGAGGATTAACGACTTCCTTTTCTAACCCCTATCCTTTTGTTCATTTGACATTGCAGTGGGACCAGACTAGGATTACCACCAAGGCTATGATCGACACCGGATCTTGTGGAAACTATATTGATACATGTTTTGTTACCTTAAATAAAATACCTATTATTTCAAAACCTAAACCTGTTTCTGTTAGTTTCATTAACGGTATTCCACTATCTTCTGGTCCAATCACCAACCAGACACAAGCACTCCTTGTCACTACTAACGAGTCTCATATGGAGACCACCACTTTTGATATACTATCTTCACCCCATTTTTCTATTATTTTGGGACTCCCCTGGTTACACACACATCAACCAATCATAGATTGGAAAAGACGGACTTTGTCTTTCCCTTCTCACTATTGCGAGATTACGTGTAACCTCCCATCTTTTGGAAAGATCCTGTCTGTGGTGTCAGATGAGATTGCACCACTATGCTATAAGGACCTGTCCGAAGTATTCCTTGAAAAAAATGCTCAAGTGTTGCCTCCCCATAGGGATTATGATTGCACTATCGATCTACTCCCTAACAGCAAATTGCCTTTCGGTCATGTTTATCCTCTTTCACAGGATGAACTTTCTCATCTCAAGGAATACTTGGATGAGAATTTGACAAAAGGTTTCATCAGACCCTCTACTTCTTCCACAGCTGCAGGACTTTTCTTTGTCCGCAATAAGGATTCAAGTCTTAGGCCTATTATCGATTATAGGCAATTAAATACGATTACAATAAAGGATCGCTACCCTTTACCGCTCATCCCTGAACTCATTGAACAAGTGCGTGGGGCTACTTACTTCTCTAAATTAGACCTGAAAGGGGCATACAACCTAATCCGAATCCGTGACGGAGATGAGTGGAAAACAGCATTCAGAAACAGATACGGATTATTTGAATATCTTGTGATGCCATTCGGGTTGTGTAATGCTCCCGCAGCTTTCCAAAGGTTCATAAACGACATCTTTAGAGACTTACTTGATGTCTGTGTTGTGGTATATCTGGACGATATACTTATCTATTCTCGATCTCTCTCTGAACATTTAAAACATGTAAGACTTGTGTTATCCAGATTACTTGCACACAATCTATACGTGAAATTAAAAAAAATGCCTATTTCATAAGGAAGAAATATTATTTCTAGGATACATCATATCCAAAACCGGAATTAAGATGGATATGAGCAAGATATCCTGTATTCTGGACTGGCCTATACCAACAACTCGTAAGGCATTACAGCGATTCATTGGATTTTCAAACTTCTATAGGAAGTTCATCAAGAACTTTTCTGCCATTGTGAGACCTCTCACACAACTGACAAGTATAAAGAAACCATTCAAATGGTCAGAAGAAACAAATCGAGCTTTCTGCTTGTTAAAATCAAGCTTTACTTCTACTCCCATACTACGCCATCCAGACCCATCCCTCCAATATATTCTGGAGGTAGATGCGTCAAATATGGCAGTAGGAGCAGTTCTCTCCCAACGACCAACAAATACTTCACCACTCCACCCAGTTGCTTTCTTTTCAAAATCATTAAGCAGCCCAGAGGTGAATTACCCAGTGGGTGAAAAGGAGTTGCTTGCCATAAAACTGGCACTGGAGAATTGGCGACATCTACTTAAGGGTACCCGGTTACCAATACTCATATATACAGATCATAAAAACCTTCAATACCTCCAGACTAACAAAACTCTCTCCCACCGGCAGGTACGATGGTCATTATTCTTCCTAAGATTCAACTTCTTAGTGACCTACACGCCTGCAGACAAAAATAAAAAAGCGGATGCGCTATCACGATTAACCGAAGATAACTGCGCTGAAATCCCTTCTATTCCTATAATACCCTATGAACGTATTATTGGGGTTGTTCGTTCCCTGAAGGAAGAGATTTTGCAC
This sequence comes from Pelophylax lessonae, assembly GCF_965119305.1. Classification (NCBI taxonomy): domain Eukaryota; kingdom Metazoa; phylum Chordata; class Amphibia; order Anura; family Ranidae; genus Pelophylax; species Pelophylax lessonae. The sequence goes on along the minus strand of NC_138771.1, from coordinate 268,901,016 downwards.
AGTATAGGATTGGATTCACCTCCACCACAACTAAGTACTGATGCAGAAGGCTTCCTCTACTACAACGACAAACTTTACATACCCCCTACTATGCGCACCAAGATCTTGGAGTTATCACATGATGTGCCCATGGCAGGACATATGGGTATGACGAAAACCCTTAATTTGCTTACTAGGCAGTTTTGGTGGCCTGATATGAAGACGTCTGTTCAAAAATTTGTATCTTCATGTGACATCTGTGCAAGTTCCAAAATTGACACTACAAAACCATCTGGTCTACTCTGCAGTCTACCAATACCCCAGGTTCCATGGGAGGTTGTATCCTTAGACTTTATAGTAGAACTACCACCTTCTAAAGGATTTAATACCATTCTAGTGTCAGTGGACCACCTGACAAAGATGGCACATTTCATTGCTATCCGTAGACTACCTTCATCCAAACAAACAGCGGAACTACTGATGAAACAGGTGTTCAAGTTACACGGAATACCAAAGACTCTCTTATCCGACCGTGGTTCACAGTTCATCTCCAAATTTTGGCAAGCTCTTTGTCAAATATTACGGATTGAGCGAAAGCTCACTTCTCCCTACCACCCTCAGACCAACGGACAGACTGAAAGAGTCAACCAGTGTATAGAACAATATCTGCGTTGCTACACATCATACCTACAGGATGATTGGGTGGACCTTCTCCCTCTGGCGGAATTTGCTTATAACAACGCAACCCACAGTACTACTAAGCAAAGTCCGTTCTACTTGAACTATGGGTTTCATCCCACACTTCTTCCACCACGCATCCTACCATCAAGTAACCCAGTAGCCTCAGACTATCTTACCCAAATAAAGGACTCTCTGGGTTTACTTAATACCACTATATCACACGCCCACAGCCAACAAAAAAAGGTACTACGACCTACGTAGAAGACCTTCTCCTCAGTATGCTATTGGGGACCTCGTTTGGCTATCGACAAGAAATTTAAGATTAAAGATCCCTAGCAAAAAGCTTGGACCTTTATTTCTGGGACCCTTCCCAATTAAGAAACTTATTGGAAAAGCTGCAGTACAGCTCACCTTACCAGCAGATCTCAAGATCCATCCCATCTTCCATGTGTCGCTACTGAAGCCCCATGTTCCTGATCAAGGAATAAGGCCTACCATCTTGCCTCCACCTCCAGTACAAGTTGAAGGCGGAGAAGAATATGAGATTAAGGAGATTTTGGATTCTCGTATCCACAGAGGAAGACTCCAGTATCTCATAAGATGGAAGAACTATGGACCCCAAGACGACACCTGGTTGGATACCACTGATGTTCACGCACCTAGACTTATACGAAGATTTCACTCGAAATACCCGGAGAAACCAGTGCTATAGGCCTTCCGGAGCCGGCCTTAAGGGGGGGTACTGTAAGATTCTGGTACCTCTGGTACCCTTATTTTCTATTTTCTTTTCAAATATGCGTCCCACCTTTCTAATTAGGTGGTACGCATACACCTTTAAGACGGATGACGTCATCGCCGAGCGCCGCAGAGCGGCTATTTCAACCGCCGGCGTTCTCTCTCACATTGTTCGTTCAACCTGCCTGTGTGTCCACATGCTTACAAGCTTGTCTTGCTGCCGGAACCTCCAGCTACTTTCTTTTACTTGGAACAGACCGGAACCTCGCTACCGATCCCTGTATCTCGCTACTGGATCACTCCCTTACTACTGGACCCTTCTACTACTAACTTACTAGTGATAAGTACCCCACAGGGGAATCCTCCATAACCTTACTTACACTATCTACCTCTGCACATAAGGACTGTTACTATCTATGCATACTAATTCTATCATCTGCACTGTTACATAGATTGCTAGCTCTTGAGTCTACTACCATCTATCCTTGCACTGGGTTAGTCTATCCTGTATTTGTCATCTGCTGTCCTTACCACCTGTTACCATACTCGATTACTAACCTATCTGCGTTCTACCTAATACCATCTAATACTCTCCTGAACATTTCTATCAAGTGCTTACCATCTCTGTCACTGTTCACACCTGTCCCTTCAGCACATCATCTTCATACTATCATATACATCCTATCACTCCAGGAACATCTTATTGAGTGTGTATCTGTATGCTGAAGCTGACAGGCCCACAGTGATGAGTCTGGAGAGTTGGATCTGGTTATTCAACACATCTCTACATGACTACTGAGTGGAGATTCTGCAGCTGCAAATCCAGCCTACTACAAAAACGCAGGAGCGTTACACAGGAGGGCATCCCCGGATGTCCTCCAGAAACCACGCCCCGCGCGCACCTTGGGGCATGCATCCAACGTGCTCTTTGGACACAGCCGATCAGAAATTGTGGTAAAGGGCCGTTTACCACTGTGATCAGCTGTGTCCAATCACAGCTGATCACAGTGTAAACCGAGTTGCCGTTCATTGGCAGTACCTTTCTCACGCGCTGTCACAGAGGAGAGCCGGTAACCAGCAATCCTGACAGGGGACATGCACACAGATAATTAGTGCCCTGATTAACAGTGCAGTCTCATCAGTGCCAATCTTGCTGCCTGTCAGTGCCACCTCATCAGGGCACATCAGTGAAGAAGGAAAATTACTTATTTGCTAAATTTTATAATAGAAACTAAATTTTTTTCTTCATGTTATTTAACCACTTAAGCCCGGAAGATTTTACCCCCTTCCTGACCAGGGCCTATTTTGCGATTCGGCACTGCGTGACTTTAACGGACAATTGGGCAGTCGTGCAACGCTGTACCTAAACAAATTTGATGTCCTTTTTTTCCCACAAACAGAGCTTTCTTTTGGTGGTATATGATCACCTCTGCGATTGTTTGATCATGCGCTATAAAACAAAAAAATAGCGACAATTTTGCAAAAATAACAATATTTTTCCACATTTTTTTATATGAAATTCCCCACAAAAAAAATGTAAAAATCAAAATTTAACATTTTTGGCCAATTTGATTTCTGCTAAATATGTTTGGTAAAAAAAAAAAAAATCACAATAAGCGTATTTTGATTGGTTTGCGCAAAAGTTATTGTGTTTACTAACTAAGGGAAAGATTTTTGTCATTTTTGTTGTTTTTTTTTTTTTAACGAGTAATGGCGGCGATCTGCGATTTTTTTTTGCGGGACTGCGACATTGCAGCGGACAGATCGGACCCTTGACTGACATTTTTGACACTTTTGGGGGTACCAGTGACATTACTACAGTAATCAGTGCCATACATATGCACGGTTACTGTAAAAATGACACTGGCAGGGAAGGGGTTAACTTTATTGGGGAAGGAGGGGTTAAGTGTGTCCCTAGGGGCGTGTTTCTAACTGTGCAGGGATGTGGCTTTACATGTAATAGCAGAGATCTATGGTCCTACATAGCAGGACCGTTAGATCTCTGCTGTTACACAGGGAAGAATGACAGGCGGCTTTGTTTACATTAGCCGTTTGCCTTTCTCCCTTCACAGCGGACAATCGCAAGTGACCGGCGGACATCGGGTCCGCCGGGCACACATGCGGACTTGTTAGGGAAGGAGGCGGGGCGGGAGCGCGCCTCCGGCGGTGCGCGCGCCTCCGGCGGTGCGCGCTCGCCCGCTATTGGCTCACAGGCTAGTGACGTACCGATACGTCACTTTGCCTGGCCGGGGCAAATCGGTTAATTTGTTTAGCAAAAAATATAAAACCCAGTGTTGATTAAATACCACCAAAAAGAAAGCTCGATCGGTGTCACAAAAATTATGAAAACTTCATATGGGTACAGTGTTGCATGACCGCACAATTGTCATTCAAAGTGCAACAGCACTAGAAACTGGAAAATGGCATGGTCAGGAAGGAGGTATAAGTGCCCAGTAAGCAAGTGGTAAACTAACAGCATGCAGAGCTGTATGCTGCTGTGATTCTTAGTGAAACGGAGGAAAGGCCCACTTTAAAAGGAACTATAATTCTAAATTTTGAGTGTACAGTGTAAAAAATGTTATATAAATCAAAAAAAAAAAAAAGTAAAAATTCTGAATCTAAAAAAAAAAAAAAATTAACCTCAAGCCAGACTACTTTTCCAATATAAAAAAATGGAACACATGAGAAGGAAATCCAGCAATGGCAGGTACTGTATGTAAAAACACATATTACTAACCGAGAGCAGAAGTAGCATCTGGAGGACATTTGACAATGTTAGCATAAGTATTTCATAACTAAAAAACACAGATGACACAGATTAAAGAGATTCTTTTAAATCTACCCTTTACCCTTAGGCAAGAGGAAGTTAGTTTGTATTTATTTTCAGAAGCTGTAATTTGCCTGCAAAAACTGTTCTCAACCCATAGGAAGTATTTTGGGATTTAGGCAAAGCTTGATCACGGCTTAAACTGTAGCTACAACAGCAGATTCATTTTGGTGATGTCCATGTGCAAACATACCCACAGCCTTGAAGACCTCATGAAACAGCAGAATAATGCTGGATCATCTTGAGTAAACAAGTCAATATGTTGATTATCTGCAGGGATTGATCGTTAATTCTACTGAAATTCATTAAAGGAGATGTCCAGCCAAAGCCCGTTTGGCTGGACATCTCCTATGGATCACAGGAGTGCAGTTCGTTCTGCACTCCTGCGACCCGTTTTAAGCAGAGAGCAAGTCCGCTCTCTGCTGACGTCATAAATATCAGGCTAGGCTCCATGTCATCACGACCATGGAGTCGGGATCCGCCAACTGCCTGGACCAACACCCGGCTCAGCCTCTTGGCGAGTCGCTGAGAGCCTGAGTCGGCCGCTCCCCACCCCTCCCCAGCTCAGAGCTCCAGTGAGCGAGGAGGGGGCAGAGCAGTCAGTCAGCAGCTCTCTGCTCCGGGAGCTGTCAGAACTGCTTAATCAGAGGTGTTGGATTGCTCGGTTCTCAGTGCAGAGGTGCTGGGGGACAGATGCAGCATCCACCTAGGTAGGTATAAATTTGGGGAAAGTGCCAAACCCACAAACCCATACTTCTCTTTTAATGAAAAGTGCTATAAAAGCTTGACAGATGTCTAAAGGGATAAAAGTGAGAACAGCCCCTGAATAGATAGGATGGCAGGAGCAAAATACCAACCTATCCTTTGATGACCCTTCAATCCCCAATTATTTCCCTATCACAATACATTTTCCAACACTTATCCTTGAGTGTGAAGCTAAAAATCTTCTTGACCCCAATACAAAATATGACGTCTTCCAGCCCTTTAAAAGGTTTCAGATGCTAAGAGGCGGGCATTTTTGTCATGTAACCACCGTGATTGGCTGCCACATGTGCGGAAAGCTCCCAATCAAAAGTAGTGATCAGGAGCTTTGCATTACCTGCTAATAAATGTGCCGGGAGCGCACACTCTCGGCACAGCATTGTTTACATTTTGGTATGCATATTTGCAGCCTCTCGGAGTCAAGGCCCACCTGCCGAGAGGTCGCATATATGCGTTCGCCCGGCGTCAAAAGGTTTTAAAGTGGTTGTAAAAGTAGAAGGTTTTGTACCTTAATGCAATAAAAAAAACAAAAAAAAAACAAAGAGGGTGCACCAACCTAACACATTACCTTCTTACACTATTAATTGTTCATAAAAAGCATGTTATAGACTCACAAACAGGTTAGATATACAAGCTTTTCAGTAAAATCAAAGCTACAACTGCCAAATCTGCAGCACTTGACCAACTTCATGAAAAGAAGCCATCCAGGTCCAATGGCTAACATGTTTCAAAGGGCATCCCCTCTTTATCAGAGCCTCCTCAATAATTACCCAAGCCCGATCTCTGTCCAAGCACAGTGTCTGAGAGCAGCGGCTCTCTCTCTCCTCACTGGCCATAGAGGCAGCAGCAGGAGCCATTGGTTCCAGCTGCTGCCAATCACAGCCTATGAGGAGAGAACAGGGGACAGGAGCAGAGTCTGAAACGCCGGGAAACACACGTTCGAACGCAAATAATTGCGTTCTAAAAACAGTCCCTGAACGCAACTGCCTGCAAATGACTGTAAACGACCTGGTGTACATGGACAGATAAGATAAAATGTAGATGGGTTCAGGGGCTTCTGAAAAAAACACCCAACTGCTCCTAAACGGCCATTTCCAGCGTCCCGTGTACATGGAGCCTAAGCATGACGTTTGTTATTAAAAAAAAAAAAAAAAATACATGTAAATCACTTTAATTTACACGTGAGGTAGCACAGACATTAGGTTTATACTACATTAAACCACTTCTGGAAAAGCGAGAACAGCAAACTACAAGATTGTATGTGGAGTGTGGTTTAAAGTCTAAGAGTCGGTTCACACTGGGGCGACACGACTCCTTACTACTTCGGGGGCGACTTGTGCATTACAATGCACCACGATGTCGGAGCGACTTGCAGGGACTTCACATAATGGAAGTCTATGCAAAGTCGCCCTGAAGTAGTACAGGACCCTTTTCTAAGTCGGTCGCTCCTATTAGAACGGGTCCTGTAGCGGTCAATGGACCACGAGGGAGCGCGACTTGTCAGGCTGACAAGTCGCCTGACAAGTCGCGGCAATGTGAACCGGCTCTAACAGTAAATAGCACCACCTTGCTAACACAACACTATCTGCATGTCATCCTTGTAGGCTTCTGGAGGATGGAGTTTGGATACCACCTGTTGAAATGAACTTTAATACAACATTAAGGTATGGCTAGCACTACTTAAATTAGCACAGCACAGGCAGAGCCTAATATAACATGAAAACTAGGATGTGTCTGCAATGTGAATGTACTTGACTGAAAATTTCTATCCTGTGAATAATCGTGTTTCTTCAGTAAAAGCAGTTAGTGTACGGTGTATCAAAACAACTGGGACATTAAGAGTACCTATCTAAGTTAACTGTCCAGGTTATGCATACAAGTGTGTTATAACAAAGGTAACCCTTGGTGTTTGAAGCAAAGTCTGCCCTACAGTCAACCCTTGAGGTTACAAAAAGTAAAGAGAGTCAAGGAGAAGTAAACAGTTTGGTTTTTGATTGGTGGTCGCCAGTAACAGAGATTCTGCAGGTAGAGATTGCCAGGCACAGGGCACTCTATGCGACAGGGTCTCTATTATAGGGCACGCTGCAGTATGAAATCCTTCTAAGGACTAGGCTTGGAACCAAGTGAATACATCAATACAAGTAGTGCGATGGCGATGGCTCCACTCTTTGCCTTCAAGGCTAGACAATGGTAATAGTGGGTGTCATGAAGATTTGATGGGACAAATTGACAATTCAGTGTTCAGTTCAGTACAATCTCCCTCAAAATGCCTCTGTAGTCAATGCCAGGACAGGAGTCGATGGCAGGATATAGGACGTTATTTTTCTGTACGGGACATAGTGTAGTATGGCTTCCGGCCACAAGATGGTGCTAACGCCAACAAGAGTGAACATTAAACACGGTCATGTTGGATGCATGTAGTTTCCTCATGTGATCATATGCTACTATCTTACTGGCCATACAAGATTCCTGTTAGTTTGGCAACAAACTAGCATTAATACGATGGCATTACTCAATACTATGGCATAACATGCAGCATTCTAGCTTTAGGTTACATAGTATTACTCCAATAACAGTGTCACTCTTTGGCAATGTGCCATCAAATCTGATGATGGCAGTGGTAATCACTTTGGCTTTGAAAGCAGGGAACTGAAATTACATTTTATTTGTGTTGTACTGTCAGTTCACTATTGTGTTGTGCTGTTGGTATTTCTTCAGATATACATACAAATGGTTTTGTGCATTTATCAACGTTTTGAAGTATCAAAGTATATCAAGATTTTACACTGTGCCATGTTTATTAGTTAATGTGGAATCAGAAGAATATATTAAAAATAAATATATGGAGTGTGACAGTACGAGACTCTCGCACTGTGAAATTGGTCAGTTAAAGGGCACAGGGTTGGCACAACGGCTAAGTGCAGGACTACGGAGAATAGATGTTGAGTGGAGAAAACTGCTTTTATAGCTTTCTCCAGATTTTGGTATTCCTGGATGGGACGCCTTAGTTTGGAGATTCCATAGTGGGCAGGATGGAATCTCTAATCCAGTGTCTGGGTTTGGAGCAGGGTGTGCGCTCAGGTGCACACAGCCCTTATAATGGAGGTTTAGGAATACCTCAGGGCTCCAGCCAAGAGAGAAAGGAGGTCTCCTACAGGAGTCAGAGATGCTGCATGTGGCAGCGAAAGTATGATTGCCTGCAAGAGACAGACAACGGCCTGGGGACTAAGGCCAGGCGTGAAGCCGTCAACACCGAAGAACCCTATGGTCTGAGTGACTAGCGTAAAGAGCAGAGGTATTGCAATTAAAGCTGAGTGAGAGCCTAAGAGCCAGGTGGGCTAGCATTTTTAATTTGTGCATACTGATGGAAAAGAACTCCTGTGTAGGACCATCTTATGTGTGATGGACTTTCCGTTTTCCTTTTTTTTAAATGGGCTACTAGGCCCTTAAATATAGTTCCTAATGGATGTGAACTTACTTGAAAACGCATCTACCACTGAGCTAAACAATCCCCTATGTCACAGTAGTCCATTTGAAAAAACTCAAAAGAATATAATTCATGCTTAACCATCATTCAGCTGCTTTTGGTGCAGTTTTTCATTCTGGCTCACTCAGATTAAGTATGTAGAATAACAGTCCAGATTTTCCTCATCTGTATGCGTTTTCCAAGCCAGTAACTTAAAAAATATTGAAGACAGAAACCGATTTACAAATAGATCCTTGGGAGGAGGTCAACAATGGCAGCCTCCATATATCTTCCAGCACAGGTTTACGCTAAAATCAATAGTAAATACTCAACATTAATAAGAAGCTTGGTTTAACTATGTGCAACTAAGCGCAATAACTACATTAGGTTGCAAATCACTTCCCCCCAATACTCAGGACAAGTTAATAAGACATTTTGTGGATGGGATGGAGTTCATGTTGGAGAGACATGCACTCTCATATTGCTGCCTAGTCTTGGGGTCAATGTGATGCTGGGCCTTTAGCCTGAGCCACAGATCCATTGGTTGATGTGAAGTTCTACAAACAAAACAGTACCTCAACATCTGATGAAGCAACCACCAAAGTGATCCCCATACCTACCCTTCCTCAATTCGGGTCTCAACCTTTAAACCCCTCAGTCTATTCAGAGGAAGTTTTCGGTTCATGGTCTAGTGTTCCTTACCCTGTTTTGCTGAGACTTTGTTTCTGCACTCCATTTCCAGTGACCCTGCCCTTGTATACTGGTCTCCATAAGGCTCTGTTTGTCTTTATTCTGCACTATATTACCCACATATACTCTCTTCCACACATCTTCACTATGTACTCCAATGCCATGGTTGGGTTGCTAACTACAAACCACCATCTTCCTACACCACCCATGGGATATCACTAATAACCCGTAGCCTGTACATACAATGCACATGGGAGACCTCTAAGATCTGGATGTACAAATGGTGATCTGCTGAGCCCCATTCATGACATGAATTTGTAGAATGTCTACTTTTTGCCTAGAACCTATGAAACAGATGCTGAGATAATTCATATTTATAGTACTTCCACTAGAATTGAAAAAGAAGACTGGAAAATGATGGGCACCCACAATAATTATTTACGGTCACTGGGTATTTGACTGAAGATCTGTGCTACCTTGGTATGGGGAAAACATTTCACCCTTCAGCAGAAAATTTCCTTCATACGTATTCCCTCACAAGAACACATATACTGGAAATGTGGCAAAACTGGCTAAACCTGCTGTCAGGAAATTGTGATCACTATCTGTCGCGTGTACTTGAAATATCTAATCTAACTGGTCATCACCTACATTTTTTACATGCCAAAACGTAGCAGCATGTGGTTGTAAACGAATTTGTTTGTGTGAGTCAGTCTTGTAACAATTGTCTTTGTGCAAGCAAACAAGTATCTCAAAAAATTAGATCGGGCGTTCCTTAGGTCATCAATTTATAACAGAACATCAGGTTGTGACTATGTTATTCAGAAATTAATACACTGACAAAAAGAGCCGCAGTGTGGCTCGGCACATGCCTTGGAGCCCTGGGATCCGGACTCGGATATCAGAGCACTACTGGAATGTACTTTACTACTCGAAGTTTGTATGGTTCCTCTGGGACTTGCTGTAATACAAGAGCTACGATGACCTTGGATGTACTGCATATGACAATATGTTGGGTTTACCATAAGTTTCATAGGCTTGCAAGTGGTAATGAGGTTTACTTATGCTTTCCTTGCTCTGGAAACAGAAGGAGCATGCATGTTTTCACGTGCACGGTATTAGCCCGCGTTAAGGTACAACTACTGGCTTCTTACATTGCATAGGGAGTAATGAATATACTAATGCTGTTATGAAGTTAACTAATAAACAGGCAAAAAATTTGGGGGAGCATACCCATGTATTTCTAAAGCTGCTGCAGCTATGAACCAAAAGACATGTATATTCAAAAGAATAGCGCGCAAATGCAAAAGAAATAACTACCAAATCTGAAGACAATCCATAAATAAAAATGGGGGTTTGGTCGCAATGTGGGGTACTTTGACGCAGTAGTGGGCTTGAGCACGATATGGCCATATGGTGGGACCAAACCCCCATTTTTATTTATGGATTGTCTTCAGATTTGGTAGTTATTTCTTTTGCATTTGCGCGCTATTCTTTTTTAATATATATGAAGTTAACTAGTTTCTTAAAGTTGTTTCAAAACCTAAAGGGTTTTTACTTTAATGTATTCTAAGCATTAACCTCCCTGGCGGTAATACAGAGTGTGGCTCGAGGTTAATTTACAGTACCAAAAGTGGTAACCCTGAGCCACACTCGAGATTACCCTGTAGTCAAACTTACCTTGTCCCAACGATCCCCCAATGTCCTCCGGCCGATGCCGGTTTTCCATCAGAATACCGCTACCTATCAGATTCTGCAACCGGAAGTGACGGACGAGAATACTTACTGTGCATGCGCTCCAACATGGGCACCATGCGTTCCAATAGCTTTCCCAAATTGACAGACCACAAAGCAGCAGCAGATATGTTCTTACAACCAAGCAACTCTTGACTTATTTTTGAAGTAAACTCACCTTTTATACTGAAATAGACTATTTCACTGCGACCGAGGGAAGTAGTCTATTTCACTATATAATCAATTTGTCGCTGAGCAGTGCGGGGTGTACCAAGATGGACGTCGTCGCCTTCTACCCGTATGTTCTTGCTATAATTTACTATATTGCAATAATAATAGAAATGCAATATAGTTATTCAGTCTATAAGGTCAGTTTACTGGTAAAATAAATCTAAAAATCAAGACTTGCGTGGGTGTAAGAAGATGTCCACAGCTGCTTAGTTTCCTGTCACATTTGGAAAGCTATTGGAAGGCATAGCGGCCATGTTGGAATACATGGCACATGCACAGTAAGTTTTTCTTTCCATAACATTACTTCCTGTTGCAGAATCTGATAGGTAGCGGTATTGTGATAGAACGCCGACATCCGTCTTCCAGGTTTCCTTCCCTACGAGCGCCGCGACGCAGGGGGGAGGAACAGGGCAGAAAATTAAAAAAATAAATAAAAATACACAAAACATGACATGATACATTGTAATCTGTTAGGATTACATTACTGTATCAAACCATTACACCTCAGTTTTGTCCCTTGTGCTTTGTCCACTGCCCTGCCTGCACTTTTACTGTTTTATTCCTTTTATTTTGATTAATAATTTCATTTAATTTATTAATTTATCTATTCATAATTTTTTTTCACATTTACTGTTTTATTCCTAAGAATTACAGGCCTACAATATAAAAAAAAACATATTTCCATGACAAACAATGTACCGCTTTGACATTCAAAAATACTGACATACAGTGCCTTGCGAAAGTATTCGGCCCCCTTGAACTTTGCGACTTTTTGTCACATTTCAGGCTTTAAACATGAAGATATAAAACTGGAATTTTTTGTGAAGAATCAACAACAAGTGGGACACAATCATGAAGTGGAATGAAATTTATTGGATATTTCAAACTTTGTTAACAAATAAAAAACTGAAAAATTGGGCGTGCATAATTATTCAGCCCCCTTAAGTTAATACTTTGTAGCGCGACCTTTTGCTGCGATGACAGCTGTAAGTCGCTTGGGGTATGTCTCTATCAGTTTTGCACATCGAGAGACAAATTTTTTCACGGATAGGATCAGATGGGATAGCAGCGGCTGTCAGTGGAGATGCGTCCGCTGACATCCGCCGCTCCATAGGGATGCATGGAGCATCCGATCCGGTCCTCCTGAAAAACTGACAGGCAGATCAGATGGGATCGCCTGTGTGAAAGGGGCCTTGGTGTTTCTGAGTCATGGAGCAGGTATGTGGTCCAGGAATCCAGTATTTACATACTTGTTTGTAGCCAGAGGTTCACAAAAAAAAAAGTGGATGTAAACCCTTACACATACCCAGTGAAGTGAACAGCCTCCGGTGATACACAGAGATGAAACAAATCTCCCCACAGAAGTTTTACATGTATATCTATTGTCTTCAGCTTGCTATATTCTTCAGAAAGTGCACATCATGTTACAATTTGTTCTTCTTGTTTCAGCTGTGGGAGTGGAGTCCTGGCATACACTGTGTGACAGCTGATTGAAGTAAAAGGCACACATCCCCCCTCCACATAGGCAGAAAAACTAAGATACTTGCAGAGCTGTGCTGAGAATAGATCAGCTCTCTGCTAATCTATTTATAGCACCCACCCCCGACACAAATTTCCAGCTGCTTTTATCTCCAGTGTCTGAGAACTTGTCAGAAGCGATCATGCTGATAACAGAAGAATGGAGCAGCAGAAAATCATGAGACTTAGTGCTTTGGAGAGAGATAAATAAACACTACAGATATATGTGCCCAATTCAAATTTCATGAATTGGGTTTACATCCACTTTAAGGCGCTGCGGGCAATTATCGGTATAAGGTGGTTGGAAGTGGACGCCCACATGTATCTTCAGAAAAGGTTTCCTGCTGTGCCCACATAAAACCTAAACATAGATCCAAATCCAAATAGCTCACCTGGTCTTCCCAAACAAATGCAAGCAATCCTAACAAACCTGGGTGTACAAACATAGGTTTCCATAAAAATAAATGGGGATTATTACAGATATTTTGTGCTTTTTTTATTTTAAGTAAAACACTATGTGGCATGCAGAAAATGACTCTGCAATTAGACTGTTCCGGGGACTGATGTAACACTGACATCATCACCATGGCAACCGCTAACTGGCACACGGATTCTAGGAGAGCTATTGTTTAGACTATAAATATTTTGCTGGAAAAAAGTATGGCCAAAAATAGTAATCAGATAAGCTCAATGATTGTTTATCTGCAGATTTGATTGATTTAATTTCTGAATGTGTTTTATATAATATTAGCAAAGTTTGCCTGTTCCTGGTATAGCTACTTTAGAATGGTGGCATGTAAAATATCGTATATGATTTTATACTTGCTGTTGTCAGTCATAACACATAAGTGGCTAAAGCAATTCTAGAGGAGGTTTTTACATATTATAGGCTAACACTGCTATGTGTTTTCCTCTCTTCTGCGGTACTACCCTTGAAGGGCTTGGCCTCCAGCACAATCGGAGCCCGTAAATTTTTTTTTTTTTTTAAAGGAAACCTGTCATTAAAGCCCATGCTGACCTCTTATTTTTAAATGATAGGTGTCCAACAACCATTCTGATACTTTGGCTTCAGTACTTTGTTTTATAAACATATCATTTGTTGCATGCTTGTTCTGGATCTGTGACTCTGACACTAGACAGTCAAGCAACTAGCATTATCAGAAGGAGACCAGCAATGGCAGCCAACATATTTCTGTTGGGTAAATTCTAACTGTGCTAAAGTCAGAAATCAAAAGGATTTATATCTTGACTTCTTGCTGACCATGTAAGGCATTATATATATATATACAGGGCCGGAGTGGGACTCATTTTCAGCCCTGGAGTTTCATGCCTTAGACTGGCCCACTTTAGTTCACGACTCCCTATATTAAAATAATGTAATTAAAACCTCTGAATAGAAGTTTGCAATGGCGCACTGTTCTCTACAGCCTTGTAATTCATTCAGTGAGAGAGAGAGAAGGAGGAGTGGAATAAAGAGGGAAGGAGAGGCAGGGAGCGAGAGAGAGAGAGAGAGATAGAGAGGGGTGGAAAGAAAGAGGGAAAGACTGACCCCCCATACACTGCTCCCCCTACACTGACCCCTACACTGACACTTCCCTTCACTGAACCCTTACACTGACCCCCCTACATTGACCCCTTCACTGACACCTACACTGACCCCCCTACACTGACACCAACACTGACACCTACACTGACCCCCCTACATTGACCCCTTCACTGACACCTACACTGACCCCCCTACACTGACACCAACACTGACACCTACACTGACCCCCCTACATTGACCCCTTCACTGACACCTACACTGACCCCCCTACACTGACACCAACACTGACACCTACACTGACCCCCCTACACTGACCCCTTCACTGACACCTACACTGCCCCCCCCCCCCCACCTTGCAGCAGTGGCATCTGTAAACCTCTAGCTGCTGCCTCTGCAGCTTAAACGGCGGGAGTGATAGGGAGCTGTAAAATTAGGCTCAGCAGCATGTTTTATTGCCCGCCAACCGCAAGTGTAAATGAGCCCATGGCTAGGTTCACACTGTTACAGGTGGTTGCATGTACGGGACAGCGTGTAAATGGCACCTATTCCCACAACCACCTGCAGGAAAAATTCCCTGCTCTTTTACAGATGCGCAAGGCTGCCATTTATTCCTTTTGGCACTCCCGCGCATCTGAAAATGCAGCACATTTTTTGGTGCGGGAAATTGCATGGTACTTTTGCACCATGCGATTTTGCTGCGGCTGCGTTTTCATAAAGGTGCAGGGACATTTTTCCTGTGTTTCCTGCAGGTACAGTAGCCCATTTAAATGAATCGGCTGCTGCGCCTGCGCAAATGTGAGTCACAGAAAATGCATTAGTGTGAACCTGATATAATAGTCACCTAAATGGAAAATACATACAGCAAGGTGCCTCCAACATATTTTACTGTAATAGCACAAAGTCACTTTAACCACTTAAGCCCCGGAGGATTTGGCTGCTAAAGGACCAGGGGTTTTTTTGCGATTTTTTACTGCGTGACTTTAACGGACAATTGCGCGGTCGTGCGACGCTGTACCTAAACAAATTTGACGTCCTTTTTTTCCCACAAACAGAGCTTTCTTTTGGTGGTATTTGATCACCTGTGCGATTTTTTGATCACGCGCTATAAACAAAAAAAGAGCGTAAATTTTGCAAAAATAACAATATTTTTCACATTTTTTTATATGAAATTCCCCAAAAAAAAAAGTAAAAATCAAAATTTTTTAACATTTTTCGGCCAATTTGTTTTATGCTACCTATGTTTGGTAAAAAAAAAATCGCAAAAAGCGTATTTTGATTGGTTTGCGCAAAAGTTATCGCGTTTACTAACAAAGGGAAAGATTTTTGTCATTTTTGGTGTTTTTTTTTTTAACCCGTAATGGCGGCGATCTGCGATTTTTTTTTCGGTACTGCGACATTGCGGCGGACAGATCGGACCCTTGACTGACATTTTTGACACTTTTGGGGTTACCAGTGACATTACTGCAGTAATCAGTGCTATACATATGCACTGTTACTGCAAAAATGACACTGGCAGGGAAGGGGTTAACTTTATTGGACAGGGAGGGGTTAAGTGTGTCCTAGGGGCGTGCTTCTAACTGTGTAGGGACATTCCTATTGGTGTAAAAGCAAAGATCCACCGTTCTACATAGTAGAACGGACAGATCTTCACTTTTACACAGGGAGAACTGACAGGCAGCTTGTTTACACAAGCTGCTCTGTCTTTCTCCCTTCACAGGAGCGATCGCAGTGTGACTGGCGGACATCGAGTCCGCCGGTCACACGCACTGACTTGCCTGTGAACGAGCCGCGGCGGGCGCGCGCCTCGGCGGGCGCGCGCCCGCCCGCAATAGGCTCGCAAGTCAGTGACAGGCGAGTGACGTACCGATACGTCACTCTGCCTGGCCGGGGCTGACCGCCGCAGTATATAGTCGTGCGGCGGTCGGCAACCGGTTAAAAAATATTTCTGCTGAGTACTCCCCTATTTATCAATCATATCCACAGTGCTCAGCTGAAAAGAGCAGAATATCACTGCATTGTGCAAGTGCTATAGATATTTGTGCCAAAATGATTACTAAATTAATTAAATTATATATAGCGGTGAACAAAACTGCAGCTACCTTACAATCACCAATAGGGAAAGAGTACTCTACTAATATTAAGATGCTATGCTTCACTTAGGCAGCGCATATCTTGTCTTCCAAAACTGTGCTGAAATGTATGAATTATACTATAGTGACATGGACTTTTAAATAATAGCAATCCTTATAAATAATTATTAAAGTGCATAAATGTCAAAAATTAATAAAATATACATAAAGTGCTCTGTGACATTCATGTAAACATCCGTATCCAAAAGAATATAACTGTGTGTATATATTACTGCAATCAATTAAAGTGCTTAGTGCTCATGAAATACCCAATTAAATACAATTATATATATATATATATAAAACACTTCAAACAAATAAAAGTGCTTTTGTGCTCAGTGCTACTATAATTTGATCACTCAAAGTTCAGTGCAAAGAAATTGTCCAATATTCTCCCAGTGAAGTATTCACGACCATGCAGGGGAACAGTGGTGGTGGGTATCTCCTATTCACCCGTGCAGTATTATCTGGGGTGTGCGCTTACCAGAGGATATGATCCCTGTTACCTTATGGCAACCAGGATCCTGAACGCTTTTTAGCTAATATTTAGCCGTTGAATGGTCCTCTCGTCCACTTTTCCTGTGTTTGGGATCAGGGTAAGTAATAGGAGAGAGACAAGGGACTTCTCATGGTGTAGTATGTTCAATAATCGTATCCTTTATTACAGGTTCATTAAAACTCATACAAAATATAAAATCAATTAATGCCTATGTAGCATTATGCTGAATAGCTGTATATACTAATTACCGGATCACGGAGAATAGTAAGCCCTCAGGTGCAAATCACGTCGCTCCTTCCTGGCTACTAGTCCGCCATCCGGCGTGCGTTCAAGCTAAACTCTGCAGTGAGGCAGATCCTGGTTGCCATAAGGTAACAGGGATCATATCCCTCTGGTAAGCGCACACCCCAGATAATACTGCACGGGTGAATAGGAGATACCCACCCCCACTGTTCCCCTGCATGGTCGCCAATACTTCACTGGGAGAATATTGGACAATTTTTTTGCACTGAACTTTGAGTGATCAAATTATAGTAGCACTGAGCACAAAAGCACTTTTATTTGTTTGAAGTGTTATATATATATATATATATATATATATATATATATATATATATATATATATATATATATATATATATAATTGTATTTAATTGGGTATTTCGTGAGCACTAAGCACTTTAATTGATTGCAGTGTTATATACACACAGTTATATTCTTTTGGATACGGATGTTTACATGAATGTCACAGAGCACTTTATGTATATTTTATTAATTTTTTACATTTATGCACTTTAATAATTATTTATAAGGATTGCTATTATTTAAAAGTCCATGTCACTATACTATAATTCATACATTTCAGCACAGTTTTGGAAGACAACATATGCGGTGCCTAAGTGAAGCATGGTTTCTTAATATTAGTAGATCACTGCATTGTACCTGTGTTCTTGGGTTTAATCTGGGCGTCTTCTGTCTGCTTCTGTCCCGTCTGTCAGCCCGCCCACCACCTGAATTGCTTTACTATTCTTAGCTCTGCATGCCAGGGATGTAGTCCCGACATTTTCTTCCTCTTCTGCTGGCCTCTATCCCCGCCCACTGGCCCGCCCACAACGTACAGCACTTCCCTAGACCATTAACTACAGTTCTGATAGGAGGTAGGCGGGGACAGAAGATGCAGAAAATGCCGGGACTCAACCTAGACACAGAACTAAGAATTCTAAAGCAATGCAGGTGGTGGGCGGGCTTACGGTCGGGACAGAAGCAGACAGAAGATGCTGACAGTAAACCCGAGCCCTAAGCACTTCACCTCCGCTGCGCCCCCCTCCCCTTTCCTACAATAAATTGTTCCACCCCTTGTACCGGCCCTGCACTGGACCAGCCCACCGGGAATTCTCCCGATGCTCCCGATTGGCCAATCCGGGCCTGTATATATATATATTATATATATATATATATATATATATATATATATACACATATATATATATACACATACATATATATATATATATATATATATACACATACATACATACATACATACATACACATATATATATATATACATATACACACACATGGATCCATGCTTTCATGTTGTTTACGTCAAATTCTGACCCTACCATCTGAATGTTGCAGCTGAAATGGAGACTCAGACCAGGCAACCTTTTTCCAATCTTTTATTGTCCAATTTTGGTGATCCTGTGCGAATTGTAGCCTCAGTTTCCTGTCCTTAGGTGACAGAAGTGACACCTGGTGTGGTCTTCTGCTTCAAGGTTCTATGTGTTGTGTGTTCAGAGATGGTATTCTGCATGAATTGGTTGTAACGGGTGGTTATTTGAGTTACTGTTGACTTTCTATCATCTTAAACCAGTCTGCCCATTCTCCTCTGACATCAACAAGACATTTTTGTCCACACAAATGCCACTCACTGGATATTTGATCTTTTTCAAGCCATTCTCTGTAAACCCTAGAGATGCTTGTGTGTGAAAATCCCAGTAGATCAGCAGTTTTTTTAAGTACTGTCTGGCACCAACAACCATGCCACACTCAAAGTCACTGAAATCCCCTTTCTTCCCCATTCTGATGCTCGGTGTGACCTTCAGCAAGTTGCCTTCACCATGCCTAGATACCTAAATGAATTGAGTTGCTGCCATGTGATTGGTTTATTAGTAATTTGTGTTACCAAGCAATTGAACAGGTGTAGCTAATAAAGTAGTTGGTGAGTGAATGCAGCAGCATTGAAGGTGGGCCTCTATGCCCAGTTAGAATAGGGCTCTGAGGTTATATGATGTGTGCATGCTCCCAGCACACTGACTGAGCTGCCACTACCAGCTCCAGGTCACTGTTTGCAATCGGACAGGCTCTTGATCATATAACTTGCAACAGCCAATCACAGCAATCATGTGATTGGGAAACCACCTCCCAGCGGTAACACCCATTTAAATGCCCCCCTAGGAGGCAACAGCAAGAGGTTACACTGAGTTCCATATAATGCAAGGTAGCCACATTTTAGAGAGCGGCGAGAGTCACTCTGCTTATTTACCCGTTACACAACTTCCTCTCTCTCTGCATGCTGCATCACTAACCAGATTCCAACTTCCAAGGCAGGTTCCTGACGGGTACTAAGTATTGACACATTGGAGCGTCACTCTATGTATGACACGGTTGGGTTGAATGGAGTGTAAAATCTGGTGCAGCTCTGCAAAGAAACCAATCGGCTTCCAGGTTTTTTTTTTTTTGTCAAAGCTTAATTGAACAAGCTGAAGTTATAAGCCGATTGGCTACCATGCACAGCTGCACCAGATTTTGCACTCCGTAGTTTTAGTAAATCAACAACCCCAGTGAGTTGTATGCAGTGGGTGAATTACAACGGCATCTAGAGCAACTATGAGCAGGTAAGCTGTATTCCCAACACACATTTCCGGCTTCGTTATTTATGACTGCAGCATACCTTTAAATGGACGTAATTATCATCGGTGCAGAGTGGGGGACCCACTGTGCCCTCTTACGCATTTGCACAACATGGGGAAATGCCGTCCCATTCTCTGTCTTTGTTGCAGTTGCAACTGTGACTTGCAGCCACAGCAAAGATTCATCCAGCCTTTGGGATGGGCAGGAGATCAGGCGCCGGTCAAATGAAGAGGGGCAGTTCCCTGTTTCCAGGGGTAGAAAGGCTGTGACTGGCCACGCTAAGACCAATCAGAATCTTCCTAGCCTGCCTACTGGACCCGGAGTACACCAAGCGGCCAGGGATGGTGGTAAGCTGTGCAGGGGAGGGCTGTGTGGCTGTACTGTGGGATAGAAGATCACTTACTACTAACCCCTGAACCCTCTGCATCACTTACTACTGTCCTCCGAACTCTGCGTCGCCTACTCCAGACCCCCGAACTCTCTGCGTCGCCTACTCCAGACCCCCGAACTCTCTGCGTCGCCTACTCCAGACCCCCGAACTCTCTGCGTCGCCTACTCCAGACCCCCGAACTCTCTGCGTCGCCTACTCCAGACCCCCGAACTCTCTGCGTCGCCTACTCCAGACCCCTGAACTCTCTGCGTAGCCTACTCCAGACCCTTGAACTCTCTGCATTGCCTACATACTACTGATCCCTGAACTCCCTTTTGTGTTACTTACTACTGAACCCCTGCACCACTGTGCACAAAAAAAATTAAACAATAAATAAAACAACAACAACAACAAACACACACTCAGGTCCCTACTTCCGATCTAGCAGACAGGCCCGCCATTTTGGAAAACGCGTGTGTACATAAATACACACACACGCATGCGCAAAAGCTCACAGTTTCAGAAAACTCCTCTGTATATAGGCTGCTAAAAAAAATTAAAGGAATACTTTGAAAACACAACTGTGTTAGGAACGAAATTATGCCACATTGTTTGATGGAAATGAAAATGATAAACCTACAAGAGGGCTAAATTCAAAGATGCTCAAAAAAATCAAAGTGAAAAGAAATGATGCAGCAGGGTAGTCAATTTTCCTGAAATTTCATAGCAGCAACTCAAAATGGTACTCAGTTTGTATGGCCCCCACATGCTTGTATGCATGCCTGACAACATCGGGGCATGCTTCCAATGAGACGATGGATGGTGTCCTGGGGTATTTCCTCCCAGATCTTGACCAGGGCATCACTGAGCTCCTGAACAGACTAAGATGTTCTATTGGATTTAGGTCAGGAGAGCATGGGGGCATTCAATGGTATTAACTCCTTCCTCCTCCAGGAACTGGCTGCATACTCACGCCACATGAGGTCGGTCATTGTTGTGCACCAGTAGGAACCTAGGACCCACTGCACCAGCGTAGGGTCTAACAATGGGTCGAAGGATTTCATCCCAAAACCTAATGGCAGTCAGGGTGCCATTGACTAGCCTGTAGAGCTCTGTCTGTGTGTCCCTCCCTGGATATGCCTCCCCAGACCATCCCTGACCCACCACCAAACCGGTCATGCTGAACGATTTTACAGGCAGCATAACATTTTCCATGGCTTCTCCAGACCCTTTCACATCGGTCACATGTCCTCAGGGTGAAACTGCTGTCATCTGTGAAAAGCACAGTGCGCCAGTGGCAGACCTGCCAATTCTGGTGTTTAAAGGCAAATGCCAATCGAGCTCCATGGTGCCAGGCAGTGAGCACAGGGCCCACTAGAGGACATCGGACCCTCAGGCCACCCTCATGAAGTCGATTTCTGATTGTTTGGTCAGAGACATTCACACCAGTGACCTGCTGGAGGTCATTTTGTAGGGCTCCGGCAGTGCTCATCCTATTCCTCCATGCACGAAGGAGAAGATTTTGGTCCTGCTGATGGGTTAAGGACCTTCTACGGCCCTGTCCAGCTATCCTAGAGTAACTGCCTGTCTCCTGGAATCTCCTCCATGCTCTTGAGATCTGGCAATGGCAGATATTGAGGTGCCTTCCTGGAGGATTGGGACTACCTGTGCAACCTCTATAGGGTCCAGGTATCATCTCATGCTATTACTAGTGACACTAACCCTAGTCAAAGGCAAAACTAGTAAAAAAACGTCCAGAAAAGAGGAGTAGAGGAAAAAAAAATGCCTTTTGCCTTCACCTGTAAAACTATTCCTGTTTTGGAGGCTGTCTCATTGTTGCCCATCTACTGCACCTGTTTTTAATTTAATTAACACCAAAGCAGCTGAAACTGATTAACAACCTCCTCTGATACCTAACTGACCAGATAAATATCCCAGAAGTTTAATTTACTTGATGCTTTACTCTGGTTAAAAAGTGTTCCTTTAATTTCTTTGTGCAGTGTATACACACTGTATATATTGTGACAAACAGCCTCAGTCAGTTTTGGATGGAGTGTATCTGCAGCACAGGATTTTGCATTTACGAAGGTAGATGGGTGGCAGTGGAAGGTTTGTAGCAGGATGCAGGGGATCAAATCACTGACCACACTTTGTTCCCTACCTGGAGTAAAATTTGCCTTTCCCGGTGTTAATGGGTTGTTGCTGAGAAAGGATGCAAGCAAGCTAGGTAGTTCATTGATGCTTCCTGTCATTGTACAACTACCTTAAACACTTAACTACTTGCTGACCGTCCCGCGCAGATTTACTGCGGCCTGGCTGCGCATAATCAGTAGACACAACGGGAGCCAGACCGCAGGAGGACTGGGTGCGATTGCCGCCGGCCTCTCACAATCTTCAGAGAAACTAACCGGAGAGCCTCCTTCCTATGTAAACAAGACAGGCGGCTCTCCTGTCAGATAGGCACAATGAGATCATGTGTCTCAGCTAAGCTGCAACACCGATCTCTGTCTGCCTGTCACAGAGCCTTCCCCCCCTCACAGTTAGTAAGCACAATTTAGGCTCACACTTAACCCCTTGATCACCCCCACGTATTAAACCCTTCCCTGCCAGTGTCATTTATACAGTAACCATGCATATTATTTAGCACTGATCACTGTACTGGTGTCACTGGTCCCCAAAAAGTGTCACTTAGTGTCAGATTTGTCCGCCGCAATGTCGCAGTCCTGCTAAAAATTGCTGATCGCCGCCATTACTAATAAAAACAACAAAAGAAATAAAAAGTCCACAAATCTATCCCATAGTTTGTAAACACTATAAAACTTTTGCGCAAACCAATTAATATACGCTTTTTGGAAATTTTTTTACCAAAAATATGTAGCAGAACACAAATTGATTTTTACATTTTTTTTATTGGGAATATTATATAGCAGAAAGTAAAACATAATATTTTTTCAAAATTGTCGCTCTTTTTTATTTATAGCGCAAAATCTAAAAAACGCAGAGGTGATCAAATACCACCAAAATAAAAAAAAAAAAAAGAACCTCTATTTGTGGGGTAAAAAAAAAAAAGACATCAAGTGTATTTGTCCATTAAAGCAACGCAGTGGCGAATTGCAAAAAATGGCTTAGTCATTAAGGGGGTAAAACCTTCCTGGGCTGAAGGACCGGAAGGTTTTACCCCCTTAATGACCAGGCTGCAGCTCCGTGTATCTATTCAGACCCAAAGCTGCTTTTCGGCTGTGCCCCCCCCCCCTCTCTCCTGATTGGCTGAGTTTTATTGGCCCTTAGAAAAGGAAGGGTCATTTTTTAATACCATTCAATTACAATATGATTTGTGTCGCAATTGTATACGCTATATTGTTTTTCTTTATTTGCGTTTTTTTTCCCCACGAAAGTGGAGTTATCCTTTAAATCTTCCGGTATCTATCCATTGTGCGATTTTTGCAACTGAGACAGTAACTTTAGTAGAGTGATATTTGTAACATCAGGAAGACGACATTCACAACAAATATTCAGTCTCCAATTGTAAAATGATTCTACTGCAGATAATAAAAGTAAGAAAGCATTAAACTGGCTGACTTTTTCCAGCACATTATTTTCAGGTATTATCAGCCCATTTGTTAACTGTCATCTACACTAACCGAAAAGAGAAACGGTTTAAAAATGGTTTTGCATTCCAAAGACTGCAATGATTAACCCACAAGCTCCATCCCATAGAGGAAGGGACTACTAAAACATCAAGCGATATTGGATGCTGGGTCACAAAGCCCCTACTGCGGTGCCCTTGGTATAGCAAACAGCAAAACATACTGTAGATAATAGGTTGGAGATGATATATTCAGCCTTGTCATTTTCTACACAGCTGTAATAACAGGCCATTCTTCGGGCACTGTGTCCTTCCTATTTATCCTAAAAATAATAGTCACCTATCTTACATAACAAACCAAAATCTTCCGCTAACAGTCTCCAAATAATCATAATTTAAAAAACCCTCAACTCCACAACATTGTTTTACAAAAATTCACATATGTACTGGAAGAACTGCTGCAAAGACTTTCATCAACAGCCTGCCTGCAACTCTGAGCAAACAGCCATGTGCTAAATCGACATATTAAAGTTTCACACTTATGCGATTGCAGAGATCGCATGTGATGCGCACCACATTCCTGAGCAGATCACAAGCAATGTCTGCGCGATGCGAATTTAGCCATACAATGACTGAAATCGCATCGCATTTGCACCAAAATGATGCAGGTTCCTTTTTTTGGTCTGCACTGCAATCGAATCGCATGGGTGTTTAGACCCACATGATCCAATTCCATCCAACTCCACAGTTCTGCAAACTGATTTCTGGACCGGAAGGTTTTACCCTCTTAATGGCCAGGCTATTTTTTTTTGCAATACGGCACTGCGTTACTTTAACTGACAATTGTCCGATCGCGCGATGCTGTACTCAAAATTGATGGGGTTTTTTTACCCCAAACAAATAGAGCTTTCTTTTGGTGGTATTTGATCACATCTGCAGTTTTTATTTTTGCACTATAAACAAAAAAAAAAAAAAAAGAGCAACAACTCTGAAAAAATATATATATATATTTTTTACTTTCTGCTATACAGTAAAACATATCCAATAAAAAAAAAAAAAAAAAAAGAAAATCTAATTTTTTCATCAATTTAGGCCAATATGTATTCTGCCACATATTTTTGGTAAAACAAATCCCTATAAGTGTATATTGATTGGTTTGCGCAAAAGTGATGGATTGAGTCTACAAACTAGGAGATAGGTGTCATTTTTAATTTCTCTTACTAGTAATGGCAGCGATCAGTGATTTTTAGCGGGAGTGCGACACTGCGGCGGACAGATCAGACACCTGACACTTGAGGGGACCAGTGACATTATTACGGTAATCAGTGCTAAAAATATGCATGTTACTGTACTAATGACACTGGCAGAAAAGGGGTTAACACCAGGGGCGATCAAAGAGTTAAGTGTGTCTCTAGGGAGTGCTTTCTAACTGTGTGGGGGATGTACTCAATAGAACACGGAGACCTGCGTTCTTAAATAGTAGAAACACAAGATCTTGTTTACATAGGCAGATCGCCATTCTGTCAGATTGCGGGTGGCAGACCGACATTGTGTCCGCAGGACCCGCTGATTGGCTTCGCCTCTGGCCAATCGGCACGTGTGCGTGCCCCCACTGTCTATTACATGAAGCGACATACAGGTACGTCATTTCGCATAATATAGACGACCTGCCGCAGTAAAACTACGGTGGCTGGTCAGCAAATGGTTAACTTTATATTGACAGCCGCAGCAGTTCGCAGAGCGCAGTGTGAACTGCCTGCAATTTATATCTGACATAAGAACTTCTACATACTTTCTGTAACAATGACTATTGTTGTTTATCTCACTGTTAATATACGCTTTTGTACCACAATTTTTTCACCCTAATAAAAAAGTTTGTATACAAAAAAAAAAAGAATAGCTTATTAACTGTAATGGAATAGGCATTTGTGGAGCAGTTTTAACGCGCCTTAACTTTCGTCAAGGGCTTCAGAACTGCCCATAGGGCATTTGGGGAGCATTTTTACCTCCTCATTAATGCTTGTAAAACGCCTAACGCCCATACTAAAGCTCACTAAAGTATGTCTAACGCTGATACTAACGCTATAGGAGCATTTGTTAAGCGTTATAAAATTTAGTGTGAACAAAGCCCTTACTCTGAAAAAACACAAAAAGAAAAAAAAAAAAAAAAAAAAGGTGAAAAACACAGCTATTTGGCCATTAATGAGAGTTTTTGAGCCATAAGCTTTTGTTGGAGTATAGTTTTGCTAAACAAAACGTGTTAATGCAAAAACCCTGTGAAAAAGAGAGGAGACAGCGCTCAATGGGTATCTATATGTGAATCGGATTCTAATCAATCATTCTTAGTACTTAAAAATAAATAAATATATATAAACCACAAATCAGAAAAAAACAATATCATATCAAGTGGGTTTCCCCAGGTGCTTTAACTATAAAGTGATTGTGCGAATAAATTATTAAATTAAATAAATATATAGTCCTTGTGTCTTCAAAGTGCCAGTGCAATGTGCAACAAACAAATCTGAGTGATTAATTAAAGTGCTTCGTGTTCAGCAAAGCTGCATTCCTTCATGCAACTAATGCCCCGTACACACGTACCGATTGTCGGCCGACCGATCGGCCTTCTTTTGTCCAGGGCCGTCCTGTCCGCTGAAAAGTGCAAAAGACTGCATAAGAATTTTGTCCGCCGACTGCAGAAGTGATGTCATGTGATGGTTAACTTTCCCTGTGTTTTTTCTTCTCTGAGCATGCCCAGTCTTGCAAATCTGCTGATTGTCGGCCGAATTCTGTACTGACTGGCGAACAATCGGCCGTTCTGGTGTTGGCCAACAAAAAATTTAATGCCTGCACGACAGATTCGGTTCGGCCGAAAATGCGCTGTCGGAAGCATCATACTAACAAGCCTACAATCGGCCGATCGGTCGTCGGCCGAATATTTACAGCCGACAATGGGTACGTGTGTACGAGGCTTAAGGGAAAAGGGGAATCTGTCACCGAGTGCCCAACTCACTTACCAGACGACCCCTTGGGGTCTAGCTTTGGTAAATGGTAGCTTTAAAGAGGAAGTAAACCCTCCTCTGCAAGTTGTACCTATAGGTAAGCCTATGATAAGGCTTACCTCTAGGTACTGTAAATATCTCCTAAACATGTACCGTTTAGAAAATTTTTACCTTACAAGCAGCCAGTGACGTCACTGGCGCATGCTCTCTGAAGAAACGGCCGCTGGTGCCGTTCCTTCAGAGCCCCGTGCCGTGACCGTCGGCTCCCGCGCGCGTGCGTGGGAGTGACGTCACCGCGGCTCCGGCCAATCAGATGGTCGGATGCCGCGATCCCGGAAGACGGGCGAATGGACATGTCGCCCGTCATAGAGGTAAGCGGGCGGCACGGCGGGGGCTCGTTCTAAGGTATTTGATAATGAGCTAGTATGCGATGCATACTAGCTCATTATGTCTTTCTCTTTCAGGGTAAACAAAAAAAAAAAAACATTTCGGTTTACAACCTCTTTAAGAGTTCCCGGTATCTCTTCCAGACTTTCGCCTCCCCGCTGTATTTTATCCAGGATTCCTTCTACTGTTTGGAGAGGGCTGGGTATGGATTCCGATATGTACCCCGTTCAGACCATTTACGGTGGTTTCAATATGCCATAAGAAGGCAAAGGAAGCTCATGCTGTAGTATGTAATACTTCGGAATTTAATTAAAAAGTAGCCACTTACATTTCAGTTCTAGAGGAACAGCTGGTTCTATGGAGTAGCGCCGCAGCCAGTTTGCGTTCCAGAAACCGGAAGTGACGTAGGGCGTAGCACGGGATCCGACGCGTTTCGTCATCAATTGTATGACGTCATCAGGGATCACCTCCCAACGGCTGATTTTCATGTGGCCATCGAATTTGAGCGATCGGACAAGTTGGAAATTTTTTGAAAAACAAACTATTTTTTAATCAATGATGGGAGAATCGTGCGAGAAATGTAATAAAAAAAATAAAAAAATAAAAAAATAAAAAAAAGGAATGCACATGAAAAACACAAGAAAAGGAAATTCCCGGAAAGAAAAGAAGATTCCCAGCCACAAAAATTATTTTCTTAGCAAAACAAGGTGAAATTGAAGGCTTGGTTGGTCAGATGATTTCGAGATCAATGGTGGCACTATTGTATGACAAAATGCACAAAATTTTTGATTTTTCGAAAGAAAAGTCGTTCGGAGTTCGACCCATGTATGGCCTGCATTACAATCGGTGCCATGTATCCTTTGTGCTGCTGCCTCCCCCTTTGGTAGAATTCCTACTCCTCAAACACCCAGCCTTCCAATGTCTCAGTGGTTAATGGGCTTGACAAAGCTAATAGGACTCATGAAGAGTGCCCGACACTACAGCTTCTATGAATGAAACATGATCTTTGAATGTTGGGGCAGACCCTTTTTTTATCCAGCCATCCTCCATTCATAGATCACATTTCATTCATGGAAGCTGTAGTTATGTACTCCATTGACTCAATTACCCTGCTGCACTGGAAGATTACAGCCGTGAGGATGGGTGGGGGAAATCAGAGGAGGAGGATTTCTACCAAAGGAGGAGACTGAATCACACATGGCATTGATCATATGGAGCGGATTAACATTATCCGACACTGCAGACTTATTCTCTGCTGTCTCTGTGCTCCCCTAGTGTTGGTCTCAGATTTCATGCATCATACTCCTGAGACTGGAAGAATAGCATTGTGGGAACTGTAGTCTTCTGAAAGGATATTACTGCACTGCTTATGAACTACATCTCCCAGCAGGCAAGACACTTCCACTTACCTTAAAGTGGTTGTAAACCCACTCTGATAACTTTTATCTATAGGTAAGCCTTTAATAAGGCTTACCTATAGGTACTGTAAATATCTCCTAAACTTGCACCGTTTAGGAAATATTTACATTTCATGCAGCCGATAACATCATCAGCGCATGCGCTCTGAAGAAACAGCCGTCCGTGCCATTTCCTTAGAGCCCCGTGCCGTGACTGGCGACTGACGTCACACGGCTCCTGGCCAGTAGCATAGCTGGAGTCCCCAGACCAGGAAGGAAGACGGCTGAAGATGTATGCGGCCACCAGTGGGGACAAAGAGGGCTTCGTTTGGAGGTAAGTGGCACATAATGTGCTAGCATGTGGTGCATACTAGCACATTATGCATTTACTTTGCACAGAAGAAAAAAAAAAAAAAAGGAAGAGTTTACTTCCTGTTTAATCTAGAAAGCTATGTAGCGGTTTTAAATGGAGTGCATATGTTATTTCGGCCCCCTCTTTGTATTTTGTTTGAACTGTATTGCCATGGTCTGCTTGGCTCTCTATTTGGTAATTATTTATTTTTGAAAAGTTTATAAAAACTATTGAAAGGGAACAATGCTTGGCCACAATTTTCTCCAGAGCCGGCCTAAAGATATAATCTGACATGCATCGAAGAGAAAAAACGGAAAATTGTTATCAAATACTTATCATAATTTTTCTTTCCTGATTGACTCCATGGCAGCATACATTTTGGGTTTAGCCCCACCTCCATTTCTACCCTATAGGACCCCACTCCCATAAATCTTTGCTCTTGTTCAGCATCCATGTTCTGTAACTAGCCTACTCAGGAACTGGGCCAGGGGGCTCCTGCTGCCATGGAGTCCATCAGAAAAGGAAAATTACAGTAAGTATTTTATAACTATTTTCTGTTTTCCTGACAGACTCCATGGCAGCATATGTTTTGGGAAATCACTTGCCTTACACACCCGGGTGGGTAGATGCTGAACAAAAACAAAAAGGTTAAATTGACCCCATCAACTAACAGGACTTGTAAGCCAAAATGAACAAAAGACAAAAGCAGCAAATTCAACACAATAATGGGACAGGAATGTGTTGATAGAAGACCAGGAGGCTGCCTTACAGATACAGTGGGTACGGAAAGTATTCAGACCCCCTTAAATTTTTCACTCTTTGTTATATTGCAGCCATTTGCTAAAATCATTTAAATTCATTCTTCTTCCTCATGAATGTACACATAGCACCCCATACTGACAGAAAAACACAGAATTGTTGACATTTTTGCAGATTTATTAAAAAAGAAAAACTGAAATATCACATGGTCCTAAGTATTCAGACCCTTTGCTGTGACACTCGTATATTTAACTCAGGTGCTTTCCATTTCTTCTGATCATCCTTGAGATGGTTCTACACCTTCATTTGAGTCCAGCTGTGTTTGATTATACTGATTGGACTTGATTAGGAAAGCCACACACCTGTCTATATAAGACCTTCCAGATCACAATGCATGTCAGAGCAAATGAGAATCATGAGGTCAAAGGAACTGCCTGAAGAGCTCAGAGACAGAATTGTGGCAAGGCACAGATCTGGCCAAGGTTACAAAAAGATTGCTGCTGCACTTAAGGTTCCTAAGAGCACAGTGGCCTCCATAATCCTCAAATGGAAGACGTTTGGGACGACCAGAACCCTTCCTAGAGCTGGCCGTCCGGCCAAACTGAGCTATCGGGGAGAAGAGCCTTGGTGAGAGAGGTAAAGAAGAACCCAAAGATCACTGTGGCTGAGCTCCAGAGATGCAGTCAGGAGATGGGAGAAAGTTGTAGAAAGTCAACCATCACTGCAGCCCTCCACCAGTCAGGGCTTTATGGCAGAGTGGCCCGAGGGAAGCCTCTCCTCAGTGTAAGACACATGAAAGCCCGCATGGAGTTTGCTAAAAAACACCTGAAGGACTCCAAGATGGTGAGAAATAAGATTCTCTGGTCTGATGAGACCAAAATAGAACTTTTTGGCCTTAATTCTACGCGGTATGTGTGGAGAAAACCAGGCACTGCTCATCACCTGTCCAATACAGTCCCAACAGTGAAGCATGGTGGTGGCAGCATCATGCTGTGGGGGTGTTTTTCAGCTGCAGGGACAGAACGACTGGTTGACATTGAGGGAAAGATGAATGCGGCCAAGTACAGGGATATCCTGGACAAAAACCTTCTCCAGAGTGCTCTGGACCTCAGACTGGGCCGAAGGTTTACCTTCCAACGAGACAATGACCCTAAGCACACAGCTAAAATAACGAAGGAGTGGCTTCACAACAACTCCGTGACTGTTCTTGAATGGCCCAGCCAGAGCCCTGACTTAAACCCAATTGAGCATCTCTGGAGAGACCTAAAAATGGCTGTCCACCAACGTTTACCATCCAACCTGACAGAACTGGAGAGGATCTGCAAGGAGGAATGGCAGAGGATCCCCAAATCCAGGTGTGAAAGACTTGTTGCATCTTTCCCAAAAAGACTCCTGGCTGTATTAGATCAAAAGGGGGCTTCTACTAAATACTGAGAAAAGGGTCTGAATACTTAGGACCATGTGATATTTCAGTTTTTCTTTTTTAATAAATCTGCAACAATGTCAACAATTCTGTGTTTTTCTGTCAGTATGGGGTGCTATGTGTACATTCATGAGGAAGAAGAATGAACTTAATGATTTTAGCAAATGGCTGCAATATAACAAAGAGTGAAAAATTTAAGGGGGTCTGAATACTTTTCGTACCCACTGTAACTTCGGGGGCAACATGTTTTGAAACAGCCCAACATGTCTTGGAACAGCCCAAGATGTTGAGATGCTCCGAGTCGAGTGCGCTTTCACTGCCTCTGGAGGCACCTTCGCTTTATAGGCCCACTGTATGGTCTGAACAATTCACGCAGCACCGCAATGGACCTTGATGAAGCACGCATCCCTTTACTCTTTCCACAGAATAGGTGAGACTGCCAGATGGCAAACCGGAGATACTGCTGGAAATTCCTTGCAACGGGAACATGGAAATAAGAGTCTTTTAGGTCTATTGACGCTAGCCCATCTCCGGCTGGACCGACTGCTGGATTGTTAGTAGTGTATCCATCGTGAACCTCTCCCTCTTGATAAACTGATTTAGATGGGTAAGATCTATGACAGGCCTCCAAGTACCATTCTTTTTCTGTACCATGAAGAGAGGTGAATAGATTCCTTGCTCGTCCTCCGGGAAATGGTGGCAGCCTGAGATACCAGGGATTCCAGGTAAGATAGAAGCATCTGCCTTTTTTCTGCCGAAAGGGGCAGGGAAGTGGGGACGAACCTGAACCTGGGAATGCTGCTAAAAGCCCAGGTATGACCCAAAGAAACCATTCTGACAGTCCAGGAGTCCCAGATTAAGGCCGCCCAGACATACCGAAAGCGGAGCAGAGGAACCCCCACATGACATGTCTGAGCAGGCCCAATCTCAAAAGGACTTGGTTGCCTCTCGGTCCCCAGCAGTACCACTCTTGTTGGGTTTCCGAAAAGAAGACTATCTTGACTTCCAGCTTCTCCTGAACTCCCTGCCAGGTTTGTAGCTACGTGCCTCCCTAGCACGATCTGGGATCTGCTTCCTGGACTGTGCCCGTTTCTTATTTAGTTGGCACCGGTCTTGGGGAAGGAACCCCGACCTACCACCCATGACCCAAGTTATGGCACTATCTAACTTATTCCTGAAGAGGGAAGAACCCTCAAATGGGATACAGCACCATACCTGCTTGGATACCCAGGACTGAAGCCAAAGGGCATGCTTGGCGGTGACCGAGGAGAGCATAACCCGGGCCACCAGGCGGATGATGTCGATGGAAGCTTCTCCCAAGAAGACCAAGGCCATCTTCAACTCCTAAATAGGAGAGCTTTGGCCAACAGTTCCCCTGCCAGTCAGTGACCAGGCATTTAGCTTCTTCCATTGCCCACTCCATACTCTGCTAATAGCAAAAGCCTATGAGAGTATAGCGGCCCGTCTTCCTCGGTTGCTGTTTGCCTGGCCTTTACTCCAAACTTCAATTTTGGTAGTAACAGGGCACCATACAGGTGCTCCGGAGATGACAAAACAGGAACAAGGATGTTTAACAGGAGCAAAGATTTATGGGAGTAGGGGTCCTATAGGAATGGAGATGGGGCTAAACCAAAAGGTATGCTGCCACAGAGGCTGTCAGAAAATTGCCTTTTTCTCAGTAGAAAATAGGATGGACTATGTTTGACTGTCCAGATACTTACATTGCTTGCCTTTATTGAACTGTATATGACCACCAAAGCCTGGCATGGCAAACTATTTACACCAGCCATGACTTACCAGTCTATTTCATCAGATAAGGTGATCTCCTATCCAAAACTTTGCATGTCTGGCGGACGTTGGTGTAATATGTGTTAAAAATGAGAACAGGGCCAGGACAAAGGGTGGGCAGGAGGGGGGGTTGCCCTGGGCACTGTGGTATCTAGTGAGGTGGGGGGAAACCACAAGGAGATCGGGGGGGGGGGGAGTGTAAGGATTCGTGTTGAGAAGGGGAATTTGGGGGAGGCAAAGGGGTAAGAATTGTCCTAGGAGGGCACATTTCGGGAGGTGTGCTAGAAGTGGTGATTTGGGGGGAGAAGAGGATTTCTGCTAGGAGGGGGATGGGGGGGGGAGGGGTTGTGCTATAAAAGTAAAATGGTAGAGGGTAAATGTTTTTTTTTCGGGGCAGGGATTTGTGCTAGTAGGGATGATTGGGTGGTGTTTGTACTAAAAGGGGAAATTGGTGGGGGAGATTTGTGCTAGGTTTGGGGATTGGGAGAGGGGAATTTTTGCTGGAAGGGGGGGATTTGGAGTGGGGGAGGGGAGAGGAGAGAGGATTTATGCTTGGAGTGGAAATTTGAGGGGTAGAGGATTCGGGCTAGGAGGGGGACATTTTTTTTCTGGGGGGGGGGGGGGGCAGAGATTTGTGCTGGAAGAGGGGGATTCATACTGGGAGGAGGGGGTTAGCGTGCAGATTAGTGCTCGATTTTTTGATTGTGAGGGGATTTTCACCGAAACAACGCTTATCTTGGAGTGGGGGCATGTTCGTCCTGGGCTCTAGATGACCTTGCCCTGGCACTGGATGAGAAAATATGGAGTCAACTAAATGTTCAATTCAAAATTCCATGTGTTGCTAAGCCATTGACACAAGAAAAATTTGTTGTGGTCAATCTCTCATAAAATAATCTAGCAATTTCCCACCATCTCAAAACAAGTAAACTCTGGAAGATATCAATTTTTATATGGATTACATAAAAGTCCCCTGTGTACAGCAGCTTGGGGTTTTATTTACCTACCTTTAGCTAACATTATACTTCAAAAACCTTTCATATGAAATGCTTCAAGGAAACCGCTGTAGATGGAACGCTGAAAAAATGTATAGCATCTGAAATAGGAGCAGCACATCTTCCTAAGTGACTAGACCGGTTTTTTTGTAAACATATGAAAGTGCCAGAAACAACTGTCTAAAAGACTATTCCAATCTGATTTACTGGTTAATAAGATTGGCCATAGAAGGGCAGAAGTCACACTGAAATGGCCAGGTGTGTGAAGATATCTTCCTGACAACAAACCTGTCACCACCAGGACCCACCTACTATACAATAAAACCTTGGATTGCGAGCATAATTCGTTCCGGAACCATGCTTGTAATCCAAAGCACTCTTATATCAAAGCAATTTCCCCATAAGAAACAATGGAAACTTGGAGGATTCGTTCCACAATCATTTATGAAGGAGTCCTTCAGTCTATAGTCCGTATAAAAAGATAGCAATGCGATAGGTTGTGCAACCATAAAATGTCCATCCACAAATGGCACTTCCACAAGGGGATTAGAAGCTGTCAGTCTGCAGTGATGACCTGGAAGACTACCCCGCAGTAGAGAGATCTGAAAGCGAGGCTTGAAGCGCTCATGGAACGCAGTGTGGAAGGGATGATGTTGATGGCGGTGCAAAGGACGGTCTATGTTGACAGCTTTACCCCGGATGCCTGCATACTTAATGTGCCTAGTTTAATAATTAACCATGTGAGTTGCAAAATGTTGTACCTTCAATAAAGTGTATGTAAACCCCATAAAATCTGACCTAGGCACATATATCTGCAGTGTTTACTTATCTCTCAAATCCCTAAGTCCCGTGTCTTTCTGCTGCTCATTTCCTCTGTTATCAGCATGATAAACTTCTGACAAGTTCTCCAACACAGAAGATAAAAGCTACTGGAAATGTGTGTTGGGGTGGGTGCATATAGATAGATTAGCAGGGAGCTTGTCTATTCACAGCACAGCATGTTTCTTTATTCCTCTGCCTATGTGGAGGGGGGAGGGGGGGCCTTTCCTCCAATCAGCTCTCACACAGCATATGCCAAGACTCCACACCCAGTGCTGGAACAGGAAGAAACATTTTTAGCACGATGTTAACATTCTAAACAGTGTACAAAGCTGAAGACAGCAGATATACAAATAAATCTTATGTAGGGAGATTTGTTTAATCTCTGTGTATCATCTGAGGCTGTTCACTTCACTGGGTATACAAGAGGGTTTACATCCACTTTAAATGTAACCATATTGCTACACTTAGAGGCACCTCTCTTCTCTTTTAGGCTCGGTTTCCACTAGTGCGACTTGCTGTGCGACTTGACACATGTCAAGTCGCACAGCAAGTCAAAAGCCATTGATTTCAATTCGGCCCGTTTCCACTGCCGCAACTTGAGTTGCGGCGACTTCAAAAGTAGTTCGTGCACTACTTTTGAGCCGGCTTCAGTGTGACTTCCCTCTATAATGAGGGACAAGTCTCACTGAAAGCCGCAAACAACTTTAGCTACAAAGTCGCGCTAGAAGTAGCACGACTTCGTAGCCGCGGTAGTGGAAACCGAGCCTTATACTCAGTTGTGACGTGACACTATTCGATAAACAAGCAATGTCTTGATATACAAGTCAAAATTTAAAAAAATAAATTAATTAAAAAAATAAATGTTGTTTGTCTTGTAAAACACTCCCAGACCAAGTTACTCCCAATCCAAGGTTTTACTTCATATCTATGCAAGTCAGCCGGTGTTCTGGCAAAAAAATCCAACTTGCCGAAATCTCCAATCACATCACTTCCGGTGACTTTACAGCAGGAATAATTGGAGATTTTAAACCACATGGTGTTTTCACAGAACAGGCGGCAGCATATACACTCTGGTACATACTATAATGAATGGACATTTTGTAGTCCACCCGCTAGTAACCAACAACATGGCCCCCTCCAAGGTGGTGACAATTAGCGGGCAGACTAACAATGTCCACTCATAGCCTTTACCGGAGTGTACAGGCTGCTGGGGGTCTGTAAAAATATCAATTGGTCGAAGTTGGTCGGCGAGTTGGAGTTTTTGGCAGAATACCGGCTTGTGGTCTATATGTGATAACAATTTTGTTCTATTTCCTCTACCGAGAATTGGCACTCAGTTCCATAGAACTGCTCTGACAAGTTCATAAATGATCAATATTGCCCCTCTAGAAAATCCCTAAACAAGCAGATCATCACCCAAGGCAAACACATCTCAGTCCAAGTAAAAGTCTCATGTCTCCAACTTGACGTTTGTCTATTATTTTTAACAATGACTAAACTATATAAAAAGTAGTGCAATATTTTTAATGAAGGAAATAAAACATCCAGCAGAACTGACACCACCTTAATAAAAAACAAAAAGGTAATTAGAATAAATAATTTTATCTATAAAAGATAAGTTGACACTGTGTGATATATAACAAAAGTATAAAAAAAAAAAAAAAAAAGGAAAAATGTTGGAAGCGCCATCTCTAGAGGTATCTTTCTGTCGCACCCATCACACTGCCTTTATCCTAAGAAACGAAAGGCCTCTCTTGTTAAACTAGATAACGCAAACTACTTAATCAGTAGAGAGCATTTGAGAAAAAAAAAAAAAGAAAAGCTTTCTAGTTGCTACATGTTAATACATAGCAAAGGCCTTCCCTTCTGCATCCCCGCCGAATGCAGCCTTGTCTCTGTAATGTGAATGGAAACGTATTTATAAGCAGACATAGAAACAATACACAGAGAAAGCTAAACTATTCTGTAAAGGTAAATGTGCTGTTTATTCTGCACAAGGAGATTTATTTAAGCAGAAGCAACAATGGGCCATCACAACCTTTCACATCACAAACCCTTATAAGGTGGGACTGCCAAAGTAAGCATTTCACGCCTTTTCAAACATAGCAAAGTCAAACTCGTATTAAAGTCAATTTTTTCCTTAAGTAAGATAAAAATAACCTGACATGCATTTCATTTTTTTTTTTTTGTTTTTAACATTTCCTCCTTAGATCTCTCTTTTTGACTTGAAAGTATTCACAGGGCTTCACTTTTTACACATTTTGTTATGTTACAGCCTTTTTCCAAAATGGATTAAATGCATTATTTTCCTCAAAACTCTACAATCAATGCCCCATAATGACAACATGAACGAAGTTTGTTTGAAATCTTTGCACATTTATTAAAGTGGTTGTTAAGCCACTTTATACCATCCTGTCTATTAATCCTATGTGCCCGTGTCTGTGTTTTATAAAAATAAGCCGTTCTTTACCAGTTCTCAGAGTGCCGATTGCCGCGCATGTGACCTGCCGCCTCTCTCCTCTCCCCGTCTGACAGTGGGCGGGGCCAAGGATTCTCCACTGATGTCATTCTGGAGGGAAGGGGAGAAGCAGCTGGTCACGTGAGCTGCAATTGGCGCTCTGAAAACTGGTAAAGAACGGCTTTTTTTTTTTTTTTTTATAAAAACACAGACAAAGGGGCACACAGGATTATTAAACAAACAGGATGGTGTGAAACTTTAAATTAAAAACTTCAGTAGCAAGAGGGGAGGGGACGGGCACTGACACTGGAGCTGACAGGCAGGGAGGGGGAAGAGAGGACAGGAGGGCTGCGGATGATAGAGGCACGTAAACTGACCACAGTGTCAGGGCTCAGCAGCCATGGTATACCTTGGTCAGTTTACAGAGGGGAGGGTAAAGCCAGGCAGGATCAGCCAGGTACA
The DNA here is from genome assembly GCF_965119305.1 of Pelophylax lessonae. NCBI lineage: Eukaryota > Metazoa > Chordata > Amphibia > Anura > Ranidae > Pelophylax > Pelophylax lessonae. The sequence goes on along the minus strand of NC_138771.1, from coordinate 268,863,508 downwards.
GTATTTTACGTGATAGAAGGGGCCAAATTACACAGCACAAGCACTGTGCTGTATAACATGCTTTAAAGGGAACAGGATCAATATATATATATATTAACTTTAAAAAAAAAAAATAAAATGAAAAAAAAGAAAATCGCATGTACAGAAGTATTCACAGCCTTTGCTAAATACTTTGATGGATCACTTTTGGCACCAATTACAGCCTCATGATATTTTGAGTATGATGCTACAAGCAGTGCCGGGACATGGTCATCTAGTGCCCAGGGCAAACATGGCAAACTGCGCCCCCCGCCCCCGGGGTATAAAGAAAAAGTCAGTGTCATTTCAAAACCAATATTTCCCATAGATGCCAATGTTAAAAACAAGGAGCAGTGCCGTGTCAAGCTGACCAAGATTTCCTATAGATGCCAATGTTAGACAGGGAGCAGTGCCATGCCAAGCTGTCCAAGATTTCCCATAGACGCCAATGTTAGACAGGGAGCAGTGCCATGTCAAGCTGACTGAGATTTCCCATAGACGCCAATGTTAAAAACCAGCAGCAGTGCTATGTCAAGTTGACCAAGATTTCCTATAGACGCCAATGTTAAAAACCGGGAGTAGTGCCATGCCAAGCCGACCAAGCTGTGTCCGTACTCGTGAGCAGTGCCGGTCCTAGCAAGCAAGAGGGTCATCGAGGCGAGCGGGGAGAGAGGAGGCGGGCAGGGAATTCAGGTAACTGAAGGCAGCCTGACAGGAATCTTCACTGAGTGAAGCACAATGCAGAACGTTGATCCTGCACTGACTTCATCCCCAGGAGCCTCTCATGGGGCCCCCCACTGGTCCCGGGCACTCAGTCAGATGGGTCAGTCCGCCCCTGGTATGAACTAACACACCAGGCGGGCGGGTGAGCGGCCGCTAATGGCTGCCTGTAACGAAGTGAGCCCTTCACTTCCCTGTCAGCGGAGATACCCGCCTGACAGGGAAGTGAAGGTCTCACTTCGTTACAGCTATTAGCGGCCCGCTCGCCTGCCCGCCCGGTGTGTTAGTAGTCACACACACTTCACCTGTGCTGCGCTGCGCCCCCCTTCCTCTACTAAATGGTGCCGCCCAGGGCACCCTCCCCTAACGCCCCCCCCCCCCCCCCTTGTACCGGCTCTGGCTACAAGCGTCAGTGCACAGCCATTTTCAAATCTCCCCAGAGATGTTCAATCTGGTTCATGTGTGGGCGCTGACTAGGCCACTCAAGGACATTTACAGAGTTGTCCCGTAGGCCCCCTTTTCCACATGTTCTGTTTTAAGGCTGTAACATAACAAAATGTGGAAAAAGTGAAGCGCTGTGAATACTTTCCGGATGTACTGTAGGCTATATTACTGTTCGCTCTGTGTCCCCTGTGATTCCAGGACCTAATAGAGTCCTGTGCGAGTGTCCACAACATGCGTGCTCCCTCTCCGTACTACAACTGTTTGTGCATCTGCTCAGAGCGCCGCACACACAGCCAGTTCAGGAGATACACAGAGCCGCTCACAATCACCGCTGTGGAGGAGAACTATGGCTTTTACTCTGTGTCCTCCTTGTGGTGGCTGAATTTGCACCATTCTGGATGGCTCCACATAGAGTTGTAGCACAGAGTGGAAGCGCATGTATTGCAAAGAATCAGAGAGAACTCCAAAGGCTTCAGCAGGATGGAGAAGAAGGGTATATACTGGGACAACGGGGGACAACTGAAAATGGAAAGTCCGAGGAGGAAATTAAAAAGAAAAATAAATCAAATGCATGTTTAGTTACATTATTTTATCTGATTTGGGGGGGGGGGGGGAGACTAAGAGAGAAAAGTGTGGGATTCAAAAAAAATAATCATACTCCCCTATGTTGATGCAGCATCAATCCAACGCTGCATCTATCCCCCGCAGCCTCTATACCTAGAACAGAGCGATCAAAGGCCGCTGATCACTCAGTTCTCGGGTCCGACATTGCTGACTGTCAATCACCGGCTGTCTGCTCTGCCCCTCTGGTGCTCCAGATGTCTTATTAACCCACTTGCCTTCCGGAAGGTTTTACCCCCTTCATGACCAGGCCATTCTTTGCCATTTGGCACTGCGCTACTTTAACTGACAATTGCACGGTCATGCAACACTGTACACAAATTAAATTTATACAAATTTTCACATAAATAGAGCTTTCTTTTGGTGGTATTTGATCATCACTGGGTTTTTAATTTATTATAAAAAACATATTGAATAAGAAATGTAAACAAATTGAATTTCTTCATAAATTTAGGCAAAACTGTATTCTACTACATGTCTTTGGTAAAAAATCTCAATAAGTGTATATTATTTGGGTTGCATGAAAGTTGTAGCATCTACAAACTATGGCATACGATATATACACTGGAATTTGTATTTATGTTTTTAATACGAGTAATGGGGGAGATCAGCGACCTATAGTGGGATTGATAGTGTGGAGAGCAATCTGATGCTGGCTGGGGGGTAAACTAACTGACACTGACATTATTAGTGACACGAATACAGTGATCAGTGCTAATACTATACACTGTTACTTTACTAATGACAGTGGCTGGCAAGGGGTTAACATCTAGGAGCAATCAATGGGTTAACCATGTGACTAACCTAACCAATGTTTATAGTGTGTAATATGTGCTGCTTTTACTAAGCCATCTTGTTATTTTCCCTGTTTCTCAGGGAAAATAAAACAACTGCAAGATCGGTCAGTGTACAGAGTTCTGTGTTGGTAAACAACACAGAGCTCTCTTCTGTGAATGATGGAGCTGATCAGCGGGTCCCAGTGATCAATCATTGCCAGGATCCGCTGATGGGTTTGTGCTGTAACAAATCACAGCATAGCCAGGGCGGCAGGTGTGCGCCTTACTGGGAATCACTGATCACACACTAGATACGTGATCCAGTGCACAGCAGCAGCCCTGCCGCAGTAATGTATGCGGGGTGGTCGCTAAGCCATTGAATACTTTTTTGTTCTTTAACCACTTTCTGCTAAATCACGTACCTGTACGTCATTTTGAGGAAGTGGTTGTACCTGCAGCTAGAGGCATCACCCTGGTACCAGTGTTAATTTAGTCAACAAAATATTACTAAAACAATTCATATGACTAAAATACGACTAAAACTAAAATGGCATTTTAGTCAAAATACTAAAATACGACTGAAACTAAAATGGCATTTTAGTCAAAAGACTAGAACTAAAACTAAATCGAAATGTGATGTCAAAATTAACACTACATGGTACTTGGTACTGTTATTTTTTTTTAGAGCAAGCAGTCGGCTTTCATGTGATAACAACCCAGGGCCGTCTTTCCGAATGGGCACGCCCAGCAGTTGCCCGGGGGCCACACTTGCCAAGGGGCCCCACACACAGGATGGCAATTTACACCTATCTGCCCCCCCCATGCCAGTTTAGTTTACCTGGTGGTCTAACCCCCCCTCCAGACCAATTTGTTTGTCCGCCGGGCATGGGCGCCAGTTGCTTTGGTTTGCTCTGAGCTTGCACTGCACTGGTTGCTAGGAAGGCCAGCCGACTGGCATCTAGCAACCAGTGACGTCCCGAGGAGAGGACCCAGCATGCACAGTGGAGGATCCTCCTCCGTGCCTAGAATGGCTCCACCCACCTCATCCCTTCATGTGCTGTGCGGCCGCTGTGGAAGGTAATCAGACTGCTGCAGCTGCTTGATTTTTTTCTCTTTCTTTCTTCATCCTCTGTCTGTGCCATCTTTTACCTGCCATGTACATCCTCTGTGTGCCATCCTCTGTGTTCCATCCTATACTTGCCATGTACATCCTCTGTGTGCCAGCCTATACTTGCCATGTACATCCTCTGTCTGGACTCTGTGCCATCCTATACCTGCCATGTACATCCTCTGTCTGTGCCATCCTATACCTGCCATGTACATCTTCTGTCTGTGCCATCCTTTACCTGCCATGTACATCCTGTGTGCCATCCTATACCTGTCATGTTCATCCTCTGTGTGCCATCCTATACCTCCCATGTACATTCTGTGTCCATGTGCCCTCCTGTACCTGTCCTGTAAGTCATTTCACTGTGCCATCCTATATCTGTTATGTACATCCTCTGTGTGCCATCCTATACCTGTCATGTACATCCGCTGTCTCTGTGCCATCCTATACCTGCCATGTTCTCTCCATAGTGTTTTTGTACTGTAATTTCTTGTTTTTCAATTCCTTGTGTTTCAAACTCATGTTATATTGCCCAAACGTTGTGTTAATGTTTAAACACTGATTTTGTTGGAGGTACCAATAAATATTGCCTTATCGATAATTAGCATTTTTATTCTCGTGGGTGATTGTGTAGGCAGGGTCCCAGTGCACTGCATTGCCTGGGGGCCTATAATGCTCTTAAGATGGCACTGTAACAACCAATGTGGCCATTGCTAAACTCCCCCCCCCCCCCCAACTCCCGCTGCTGATCAAAGCCGGTCTCCGATGTAGTAACCCAGACGTTACGTCACGACATCACTGCCGATTTACTCGGCAGCAATTTAAAAAAAACGAAAGTATATAAAAAAAAAACACCTATTTTGGCATTTTGAATACTTTGAAGGGCAGAGAAGAGGTTTGGGGTCTTTTAGACGCCCGATCCCTCCATAAAAAGTACCTGTCACTGCCTATTACTGTCACAAGGGATGTTTACAATCCTTGTAACAGCAATAAAAGTGATCAGATTTATTATTGTTTTTAAAGGCACAGTGTAAATATTAAATAAACAAGAAAACATTTTTTTTTTTTTTTTTAAAGCACCCCTGTGTGCAAAAGAAAACGTATATGCAGCTCGTGCTCGCAAATGTAAACAGTATTTAAACCACAGGTGGGAGGTATTTCTGTAATTGTTAACCCAAGAGCAATCATTTTAGTGCAAGATCTCCTCTGTAACTCTAAACTGGTAACCGTTAATGATTTTATAAGCGCCGTCTATAGAGATTTTTAAGTACTATAGTTAGTCGCCATTCCACAAGTGTGGGCAATTTTTAAGCATGACATGTTGGATATCTATTTACTCAGCGTAACATCTTTCACAATATTCAAAAATATTGGACTACTTTTACTGTTTCATTTTTATTTTAATGAATTGTATTTTTTTCCAAAAAAATTGCGTTTGAAAGACAGCTGCGCAAATACTGTGTGACAAAATATTGCAACAACCGCCATTTTATTCTCTAGGGTCTCTGATAAAAAAAAAAAAAAATAATAATAATATTAATAATTATATATATATATATATATATATATATATATATATATAATATATATTTATATATTGTTTGGGGGTTCTAAGTAATTTTCTATCAAAAATTACTGATTTTAAACTGGTCAGCAACAAATGTCAGAAATAGGCCTGGCCTTTAAGGTAAGGTGTGTTTTTTTTTTTTTTATTTGTATCACAGGGCAAGAGTCCAAAGCATCCTATACCAGATCACAGGGCAGGGGGTGGCAACTTATGTCCCCCATCAGCAGGTAGGTAAATAGAATTTAAAAGCCACTCCACACTAGAAGCCCACTCTGGTCACCAGGGTGCCGCAAAGCCTTATGTCTATCATCACTGGGACACCATGCTTTTGGGAGATGTCCCTTTCTTGGTGAACAATCCCAAAGAACCCATGCAATGTTCAAGTGCATACAGGCTGGTATCATTTCAGGGGTCCAGTAAGCTTGCAGCCTTCCATCCATGTTTATGCAAGTCTATATACTGTACCTAGTGTGCAGATTTTGTATGTCTACAAGATTTTTATTTTTTGGTAGTGATGCTGAGCGAGTGACCCACTATTGTCATTATGCAGAGGGGAAGCTTGTTTGCACTGAATGCCACATGGCTATCACTGTAGCAGTGCCAACTACAACAGCAACTTGCAGCTTTCCTAGCAGCCCATCAGGTATGAGATATACATACAGTTGTGCTCATAAGTTTACATGCCCTGGCAGAATTTTATTTCTTGGCCATTTTTCAGAGAATTTGAATGATAACACAAAAACTTTTTTCAGTCATGGTTAGTGTTTGCCTGAAGCCATTTATCATCAACTACGTTTACCCTTTTTAAATCATAATGACAACAGAAACTACCCAAATGACCCTGATCAAAAGTTTACATACCCTGGTGATTTTGGCCTGATAACATGGACACAAGTTGACACAAAGGGGTTTGAATGGCTATTAAAAAAGGCAACCATCCCCACCTGTGATCTGTTTGCTTGTAATTAGTGTGTGTGTGTAAAAGGTCAATGAGTTTCTGGACTCCTGACAGACCCTGGCATCTTTCATCCAGTGCTGCGCTGACGTTTCTGGATTCTGAGTCATGGTGAAAGCAAAAGAATTGTCAAAGGATCTGCGGGAAAAGGTTGTTGAACTGTATAAAACAGGAAAGGGCTATAAAAAGATATCCAAGGAATTGAGAATGCCAATTAGTGTCCAAACTCTAATCAAGAAGTGGAAAATTAGGGGTTCTGTTGAAACCAAACCACGGTCAGGTAGATCAACTAAGATTTCAGCCACAACTGCCAGGAAAATTGTTCAGAATGCAAAGAAAAACCCACAAACAACTTCAGGTGAAATATAGGACTCTGAAAACATGTGGTGTGGCTGTTTCAAGCTGCACAATAAGGAGGCACTTGAGGAAAGATGGACTGCATGGTCGAGTCACCAGAAGAAAGCCATTACTACGCAAATGCCACAAAGTATCCCACTTACAATACGCCAAACAGCACAGAGACAAGCCTCAAACCTTCTGACACAAAGTCATTTGAAGTGATGAGACTAAATTTAGCTTTTTGGCCACAACCATAAACGCTACATTTGGAGAGGAGTCAACAAGGCCTATGATGAAAGGTACACCATTCCTACTGTGAAACACGGAGGTGGATCACTGATGTTTTGGGGATGGGTGAGCTACAAAGGCACAGGAAATTTGGTCAGAATAAATGGCAAGATGAATGCAGTATGTTATAAAAAAATACTGGAGGAAAATTTGCATTTATCAGCCCGGAAGCTGTGCATGGGACGTACTTGGACATTCCAACATGATATGATCCTAAACACAAGGCCAAGTCGACCTGTCATTGGCTACAGCAGAATAAAGTGAAGGTTCTGGAGTGGCCATCTCAGTCTCCTGACCTCAATATCATTGAGCCACTCTGGGGAGATCTCAAACGTGCAGTTTATGCAAGACAGCCCAATAATTTACAGGAAATGGAGGCTTTTTGCCAGGAAGAATGGGCAGCTTTACCATCTGAGAAGATAAAAAGCCTCATCCACAAATACCACAAGACTTCAAGCTAGGGATGCACCGAAATGAAAATTTTGGGCCGAAACCGAAACCGAAAATGCAGGATGCCCTTGGCCGAAAACCGAAACCAAAAATTACTTTTTCCCCAAAAATTTTTTAAAATGGATAGAACAGGGGCATACACCAAAAACAGGCAGCGACGTACACCTGTCGCTGCCACCCTGTCACAGTATATGTACTGTGATGGGTTGGCAAGAGGTTAATTTAATTACCAATGGTATTTGTATTATGAAGCATTAGGGGTTAATGTATTGTCACTGCTGGTCACTCATCTATTGGTGGCAGGTAATTAACCCCTTTGTGCTGCATTAGTGCAACCAGTATCAGTACAACCAGTGTTAATTAACACTGATACTGGTTGCACTAATGCAGCACAAAGGGGTTAATTACCTGCCACTGGTCGGTCACTAATAGATGAGTGACCAGCAGTGACAATACATTAACCCCTCATGCTTCATAATACAAATACCATTGGTAAGCTGACTCAGCTCCCCCCCCCCCGCCTCAGCGTCCCCCTCCTCGGGTGTCCTTCATTCAAAAGTCCTGCCTCTGGCCGGCGGCACCGCCTCTCAATGACGTCCCTACTACGATCTGTGCATTATGAATGGACATACCAGGCGGGGGGGGCGGGGCGAGCGGCCGCTATAAAGAGAACTAATGTGATCCATCCCTGTCAGCTCAGCACGACTATGTGTGAATGAGAACAGATTTGACCTGACAACGGGCGGGGGGGCGGGGGGAGCGGCCGCTATTAGCTGTAACTATGTGAGAGTTTCACTTCCCTGACAGGCATGTATCTCCGCTGACAGGGAAGTGAAGCTCTCACATAGTTACAGCTAATAGCGGCCGCTCCCCCCGCCCCCCCCGCCCGGTGTCAGGTAAGTTCTGTTCTCATTCACACATAGTCGTACTGAGCTGACAGGGATGGATCACATTAGTTCTCTCTATAGCAGCCGCTCGCCCCGCCCCCCCGCCTGGTATGTCCATTCATAATGCACAGATCGTAGTAGGGACGTCATTGAGAGGCGGACGGCCGGCCAGAGGCGGGACTTTTAAAACCTGCCCTGCGCTGCGCCCTCCTTCCCCACGGCGGCCATATTTATTTTGGGCAATGTTAACCCATTATCGGCCGAAATGAGAGAGGCTCATTTTCGGCCGATAATTTCGGTGGCCGAAATTTCGGTGCATCCCTACTTCAAGCTGTCATTGATGTTAATGGGGCAATACACGGCATTAAGAACTGGGGTATGTAAACTTTTTATCAGGGTCATTTGGGTAGTTTCTGTTGTCATTATAATTAAAAAGAGTTAACAAAGTTGATTGATAATAAATGGCTTCAGCCAAACACGAAAAAAGAAAAGTTTTTGTGTTATCATTCATATTCTCTGAAAAATGGCCAAGAAATCATTAATTCTGCCAGGGTGTGTAAACTTATGAGCACAACTGTATATGTACATTATGCCAAGCTAAAACAAAAAGGTACTACGCAATACAGGTAATTCCTGGAGTTCAGCTTCCCCCTAATAAAACAGACTAAAACCTCACGTAAAGCCAGAAGCTGCATACTGCATGTATTTTTACAAGTCCCAACATGACACGAAGCAGAAGCTTTGACAAATATGCTGACATGCTTACAAGCCATTAAAATTCTGAAAAATAGTGAGTGAATCAAATGACAAAGCCAGATGTAGTGATGTCAGCATCAAAGGCACTGCTGCGCACCCAAACTTTCTACATCAATCAGTATTACGGATACTTAGATGCCGTATATTAATTGTAATTGATGCTCCACGGTAATCCTAGAATAAAGCACAGTCCAAAAAGGATTATCTGTCTCTGGGTGGTTCTTCGCATTATTTGAAGGTTATTTATGGTCTCTAGAACCTTAGCTTTACCATCTAAAAAAAATGTACTCACTGCAAGACAGACTATGGGGTTGATTTACTAAAACTGGAGAGTGCAAAATGTAATGCATGGTAGCCAATCAGCTTCTAACTTCAGCTTGTTCAATTTAGCTTTAGGCTGCATTCACATGTCAGCTTATAATCGCGGGCAGAACTGCCGCGGTTCCGCCCGCGATTCGGAGATTTATTGCAAATCGCGGGACGCCTAGCGTTGCCCGTTGATTTGCAATAGCCCCCCAAACGCCGAGCGATGTTGCCGCGATGTTGCCGCGATTCGGCGGGCATAAATCAAAATCGCGGGACGCAATACGCTCCAAAGAAGCTCTTGTACTTTTTTGGAGCGTATTGCGTCCCGCGATTTTGTTTGCGCGATGTTGCCGCGATTCGGCGGGCGTAAATCGCGGCAACATCGCTCGGTGTTTGGGGGGCTATTGCAAATCAACGGGCAACGCTAGGCGTCCCGCGATTTGCAATAAATCTCCGAATCGCGGGCGGAACCGCGGCGGTTCTGCCCGCGATTATAAGCTGACATGTGAATGCAGCCTTAACAATAAAACCTGGAAGCTGTCTGGTTTCTACGCAGCAAAGTTTCACCAGATTTTGCACTCTCCAGTTTTAGTACATCAACCCTAAGCCTGGGTTCATACGATTGCAAACACAGATATCGCTTGTGATTCGCACCACATTGGTGTGCAGATCACATGCGATGTCTGTGCGATGCAAGTTCAGCCATACAGTTTGTATGGCTGAACTCGCATTGCATTCGCATGAAAATGCTGCAGGAACTTTTTTTTTTCCTGCACTGTAATTGGATCTCATGGGTGTTCACATTTATGCGATCCGATTCCTGTCCGACGTCACAGCTCGCTCTGCGATCTGTGAAACTATTTGGGGGGTTACATTATCTTTGTATTGACACTCGTAGCGGTTCACAGAGGGCAGTGTGAACTGCCTGCAAGGGAGATTCGATGCGATGGCTGCTGCATCGCATATGTGTGAACCCAGGCTTATTGTATACGGAGATCTGTGACAAACAGAAGGCTAAAGTACTCGAATCTGAGTTCACACATATGCGATGCGGGAACCAGCGTGATTCTAGTGCAGGTTCCTGCATCGCATCTCCCTCGCAGGCAGTTTACACTGCCCTCTGCAAACCGATGCAGGTGCAGAGTTGTATAAAGTACTCGAAACCCATACTTGAGTAAAAGTACAAGTGCTCGATCAAAAAGTGACTTGAGTAGAAGTGGAAGTGCTCGATCAAAAAGTGATTGAGTAGAAGTACTAAAGTATTCAACATTTTTTGTACTTAAGTATTGCAAGTAGTTTTTTAAAAAATTTTGCTACTCAAGTACTGAAAGTAAAAGTACCAGTAGTTTTGAAAAAAATGCTATTCAAGTACTGAAAGTAAAAGTACAAGTACTGTGTTATGTAGTTATTAAAGAAAGAAGTCAAAAGTTTGAACATCATATTGTTTTTTATTATTTCAAATGCAGCTTTTATTTATACATACAGTAGCATTTATTTTCGTATGCGCTGATAATACACATGTTTTGAGCTTCATGAGACCTCCATCTACTGTTCTGGCAGTGGTAATTTTTATAATAGTAAGGAGTAACTATGCAGCATAAAAAAAAAAAATATATCAGAATAGAAGTATTGAAATCATTGAAAAAATGTAGTGAAGTAAAAGTGGAAGTAGGAGAAAAAAATTCTACTCTAGGAAAGTACAGATACCGCCTTTTGGTACTTAAGTACAGTAGTGAAGTAGTTCTACTTAGTTACTATACATCTCTGTGCAGGTGTGAAGCCCCGTACACACGTACCGATTGTCGGCCGTAAATATTCGGCCGACGACCGATTGTAGGCTTGTTAGTATGATGCTTCCGACAGCCGACAGCGCATTTTCGGCCGAACAGAATCTGTCGTGCAGGCATTAAAATTTTTGTTGGCCAACACCAGAACGGCCGATTGTTCGCCAGTCAGTACAGATTTCGGCCGACAGACAGCAGATTTGCAAGACTGGGCATGCTCAGAAAAGAAAAAAAGACAAGGAAAGTTAACCATCACATGACATCACTTCTGCAGTCAGCTGTTGTTGGCTGACAGAATTCGTGTGCAGTCTTTTGCAGTTTTCAACCGACACGACAGCCCTGGACGAAAGACTGCCGATCGCTCGGCCGACGATCAGTATGTGTGTACGGGGCTTTAATGACACCCACAGATCAGTTCATAGATCGCAGGGCAAACTGTGAATTCAGACAGGATTTGGATCACATAGGCGTGAACACCCATGCGATCCGATTCCAGTGTGGGGGGGAAAAAAAAGGTTCCTGCAGCATTTTTATGTCAATGCAATGCGGTTCAGCCAAACAAACTGTATGGCTGAATTTGCATTGCATAGACATTGCATGTGATCTGCACAACAATGTAGTGCGTATTACATGCATTGTCTGTGTTCGCAATAGTGTGAATCCAAGCTAAATCCACAAAGCACTTGATCTGCCACTAAGTAAGCCTGTGGTTACAAAGTTACATAGCGAACCGTAGCAAAATGTAGCCAAAGCCATAAGCACATACTATATCAATGGTTGTGGAAACCTCACATTACCGCCACCTGGAACCTTCCCAATGTAGCAGCTTTCTCAGATTTGCTATTTGCATAAGAGTAGGGCTTCGAATATGTTTTTCAGGCTTTGAATGGTAGGATGGGAACGGGGGGCATCTACAGATGTGTCAGGAGTATGGTTCTAAGCTTTCTACACAACTCTGGGTACCAAGATCTATTATACACAGTGTAGCTGCCCAGTGTAATCCCAGGCAACTGAGTATCTCCTATGCGGAGTCACCTCCTACCTGAACATGGAACCTAGCTGTTAAAACTAACCACTCATCTTCCAAACACAAAATACTTCAAGTAAAAACTACAGACAATTTTTTTTTTTCTCTTCTTCATTTTGGCTACAGTAAGGGAGATTTATAACTCCTTTCAGATTTTTTTTCACCATCTGTGTCCCATTGCAGAGATTTCCCTTCACTTCCTGCCCCATAGCCAAAACAGGAAGTGAGAGGAAATCCCTGCAAATTAAGGGAATTCCTTGGGGACCTCTAGCTCACCAGAACTAGTGTCCCCATTGGAAGAGGATTTCCCCTCTATTACTTTTTTGGGGGAAACCCAAAATTTTGGTATTTTCTTTTTACGGTCACTTTCAATGATCATGGTAAACAGGACAAAGAGAGAGGGGGAATCACCTTAACAGGGACACAGACAGCAATAAACACTGACAGGTGTTCTAATTCTTCTCCACTCTATACAAAACTAAAAACAAAAACAAAAAGATTTTGCTTTTAGTTATACCTTACCATTCCCTTAAGGCCTCATTTAGGGCCCGGTTCACACCACAGATTTTGCATTCTGGATGCGTTTCTGCATGCTCATTTTTGAGGTGTTCCGGTACATTGTTTTCTTTATCTCATTTGAGGATACTTAAGTAGTGCATTCCGCTGCATTTTTTATGTGTTTTCTGCGTTCCAGATGCATTTCATACAAATTTTTTTATCATGTTCTACTTTAGATGGCTGCACTGGAATGCGCTGCACTGGTGTGAACTAGGGCCATTGAAACCCAAGTTAAACTCCGTCCATGCATTTCTGATGCAGAATAAAAACACACTGGATTGCATCTAGCCAAAATTCGCCTTCACACTTATACTATCTTTGGTAATTTTTCCTCAATCTATTCCCCCCCCCCCCCCCATTTGTACAGGCTTGAATGTTTTCTCATTTTTGGCCAATGGAAAGCTAACTACAGGCAATGTGCATGTTGAACTGCGCATGCGGGGATCAGTGTACACTTAATAGAAGACTGCAGACAGGCAGGCAAGTTTGTTTAAGGCTATGATCACACTAGTCTGCATAATAAAACACTGCATTTTACCATACAGGCAGTGCCAGCTTCAGGAAGGGAGCAGCACAGTGCACATTCCAGACAGGGCCAGTGCCAGCATAAGGCTGCTTAGTCAGCTGCCTTAGGGCACCGAGATGAGGGGGGGCAGTAAAATCCGCCACCCACATGCTGGGGATTCGGATTTTTAACTGTGCTGCAGACGTGTTTTTTTTAACATACTTCAGGCCATGAGTGTACTTCTATAAAGCCAACTGTTGGCCCTCAATGTGGAAGTGATACAAGCGAATGTGAAGCTGCCGATCACTTGCACGACTGGCGGCCATCATGTTTACCGAGCTCCGATGTCCCACCTGCAGGTCTGGTGCGGTCATGGCAGGAATTGCTTGCAAAAGCTCAGACATCTGCTGAGCCTCCCCCCCTGTATACAGACTAGGAAGTGACATCACTTCCTGGACCAATGCTGTCATTCTCTGGAAACATGATGTGTGTCCCATCACCTGCAGTGCAATACATACGAGACATCCAAGGTCTAATAACACCCCAGATGTCTCATAAAGAGCACCTTTCACCTTTATGCTATCACATAGGGGGTTATTAGTCCCCTATGTCATTGCAATAAAGTCATTAAAAAAAAGGGGGGGGGGGGTGGCAAAATGCATCTTTGGCTATGTAGACAAAAATCCTTGCAGCAGCCCTGATTCCAGCACTGCTTGTTGTTGTTTTTTTTCAACTTTTTTTTTAAAGTGCCACACAGTGACACTTCATTCACCTCAGTGTCCTAAAAAGGCACTGGAGATCCCACCAGCATTGTCATCTAAATAGTGCACATGAGCCCTAGTGGTGATCTACATTTATCCAGTGCAGGTCACTGCACATAGCGTGAATGAGCCCTTACTGTAAAGAAAAGGCACTCCTGCAATAAACAGCCCATTCACAATTTTTTTTTTACAGTTTCATTTTTTCTCCCTCACCCCCTTTTTTTCCCCTTCTCTCTGGTCTCCTCCTGTATTTAGCAAGCGAACAATAAGAAAAAGGATGTGATCCTCAAAATAAAGGCAGAATATACATGTAGCACCCTCCTAGGTAGGTGCTAGTGAGAAGTAGAGTTTTGAGCTCTGTCTGCTTACCAAAGGGACTGCAGGTAAATGTATGTTATTTTCTGCCTACCAGGGAGCAGGATCTGTTAGTGAGGTCTGCTCATTGTGCTCAGCATGCGATTCATTCAGTCTGAAGAGTGTTTCACACTGGTCCAATAGGGAGGCATGTTGGACAGTGGGAGGAAACCTGACGAATGGGTGCATGGGCTTTTGATACAGTCCTGGTGATTGGCAGAGGACAGGTTGCCTCGGTGCATTCTGGGATACTGTATAAAAAGCCAGGAGCACATGTGCTGCGGGGTCTTTGGCTGGAGAGTGGAGTCCCAGAGGGAGGGGGGCGGCTGCCTCCTCCTCTGTAGAGGTGTCATGCGGTCATCCCGAGGACCAGAGGAGCGGTTGGGAGGAACTAAACCCAGAGATCCAGCTGACTGAGAGGGGAGACACCCGAGACACTGGGACTACAGTATCGTGAGTACAGGGACTGGTGTCAAGGGGCCTGACCTGAGGGGGGCCACCCCTGCTCGTAGGATAGTCAGTGGATGGGTGTCAGCAGAGTAAGAGAAAGAGGATACTGGAGAGAGTGTCCTGAAGACAATTGTTTGTTCACCGAGGTGTCTGGATGAATTTGGATTGAGTATTTTTTCTAAAAGTGGCAGGGTGAATCGACAGCCTGGCTGTATCAGAAGATAGGAGTGCTCAACATTGTCTATAGTTAAATTGGAGTATCCCACTATTTCTTTCTCCTATCTCCATTTCACAATAAACCACAAAACAACCAAATACCCCTGGACCGATTATTGGAGTGAGCCGAGCAAAGGAATTAGGAACTTGTATCTGTCATGACTATGTGGTAACTCAGGGGAACCCGTAAAGTGAACTGGCAGTCATACGGTTAACTAAAACCTAAAAATTTGAATTTTTGATTTAGCTGAACACTTAAAGGGGTTTTAAACCTCCCCAAAAATGTTTTTACAAAATAAAAACCTGAAAGACAAAGGCATAATGAGCTAGTATGCATTGCATACTAGCTCATTATGAAATACTTACCTTAGAACGGAGCCCCCGCAGCGCCACTCGCACAGCGTTCACATGGTGCCCAACTATACCCGTCCTCCTTCCGGGTTTGCGTGCTCCGGCCATCTGATTGGCCGGGCCTGCAATGACATCATTCCCACGCATGCGCATGGGAGCCACCCTTCACAGCACAGGGCTCTGAAGGAATGGCACAGGCAGCCATTCCTTCGGAGCGCTAGCGCCAGTGATATCACTAGTTGCATGCTAAGTAAATATCTCCTAAACGGTACATGTTTAGGATATTTTTACAGTACCTATAGGTAAGCCTTATCATAGGCCTCTATAGGTACAGGTTACAGAGGAAGCTTTACTTCCTTTTCAAATTAGAACTTCTTGTCTATTAGTTTGGGATTGTATTCCCTTGATATATAAGGAATGTAAATGGTACCCCAAACATTGGTAAAGAATATATATATATATATATATATATATATATATATATATATATAGACACACACACCCACACACATACTTGCCCTTTTGTGTTTATCATAAAAGAGAATTGTGTCTTATATAATTGAAAACTAATAAAATAAGATTTAAACATCAATTTAAAATTAAAGCAGTAGTAAAAAAAAAAAAAAAAAAAAATTAAAGCAGTAGTAAGCCGCAGTGTTTTTTTGATCCTGCAAGGTAAAGCTATAATGTGCTAGTACGCATCGCATACTAGCAAAATATGAAAAACGTACCCCACAATGAAACCTTCCAGCGGCAAGCTGTCACCACTGACAAGACTTCCATCTTCACCCGGTCTTCCTTCTGGGTCGGCAGACTCCATCTGTGTGGGTGGCCGGAGCCGGGATGACGTAACTCTCGAGCATGCACACCGGAGCTGCCGTTTACGGTACAGGAGTCTGAAGGGTGGCCTTCAGAGAGCGTGAGCTGGTGATGTCACTGGCTGCATGTACAGTAAATATCTCCTAAACGGTGCATGTTTAGGAGATATCTACAGTACCTTTCAGAGTCGCACGATTAATCGCAAAAAAAAAAGAAGAAAAAAACGTGATCTTGATTCAACCCCCACCATCTTACTCCGGCATTTCCATGATTCATATAACAGGTGCAGTGCCATATCACAACATTGCTCAGTGCTGAGATAAAAAGAAATCATGTATCATTTGATTCATTTAGATCAAAGGGATGAAATTCTGTCTGTAAATAAAGGCAGTAAGTTTAACCACTTAAAGACTAAGCCGTTTTCTGACACTTGTTGCTAACAATTTAAAATCAGTATTTTTTGCTAGAAAAAACACAGAACTCCTAAACATCATATATAATGTGTGTGAGTGTATATATATATATATTATATACATATACATACACACACACACACACTTTTTTTTTTTTTCCACACACATATACATACTATATATATATATATATATATATATATATATATATATATATATATATATATATATATATATATATATATATATATATATATATATATATATATATATATATATATACATATATATATACATATATATACACATACACACACATCCATACACACACACATACATACACGCATTATATATATTTATTTATATTTTAGCAGAGACCCTAGAGAATAAAGTTGCAATATTTTATGTCACACAGTATTTGGCCATCAGTCTTTCAAAAAGCAATTTTTGGGGAAAAAAAACACTTCAACTAATTAAAAAAAAGAAACAGTAAAAAGTTATCCCAATTTTTTGTAGAATGTAAAAGATGATGTTACGTCGAAAATCGTGATCTTTGTTCTAAGCAAAAAAATAGTGATTCTCATTTTATTCAGAATCGTGCAGCTCTAGTGTATAGGCCGCTTTACTCCCCACTCCGGCGGGCTCCCTCGATGTGCATAATCCGTCTAGCGCTGCCTTCTCTCTCTCCCGTGCTTTGGGCCGCAGTCACACTCCTGCTTCCTTCATATATAATATAAGGTTAATAGCCAGAGATGTATAGTAACTAAGTAGAACTACTTCACTACTGTACTTAAGTACAGAAAGGCGGTATCTGTACTTTCCTGGAGTAGAATTTTTTTCTCCTACTTCCACTTTTACTTCACTACATTTTTTCGATGATTTCAATACTTCTACTCCGATATTTTTTTTTGTGCTGCATAGTTACTCGTTACTATTATAAAAATTACCACTGCGTGAACAGTAGATGGCAGGTTTCATGAAGCTCAAAACATGTGTAATATCAGCGCATACGAAAATAAATGCTACTGTATGTATAAATAAAAGCTGCATTTGAAATAAAAAACAATATGATGTTCAAACTTTTGACTTCTTTCTTTAATAACTACATAACACAGTACTTGTACTTTTACTTTCAGTACTTGAGTAGCAATTTTTTTTTTAACCACTTAAGCCCCGGAAGATTTTACCCCCTTCCTGACCAGGGGGTATTTTGCAATTCGGCACTGCGTGACTTTAACGGACTATTGCGTGGTCGTGCGACGCTATATCTAAACGAATTTGGCGTCCCAAACAGAGCTTTCTTTTGGTGGTATTTGATCACCTGTGCGATTTTTTGATCACGCGCTATAAACAAAAAAAGAGCGTAAATTTTGCAAAAATAGCAATATTTTTCACATTTTTTTATATGAAATTCCCCCCAAAAAAAATGTAAAAATCAAAATTTTTTAACATTTTCGGCCAATTTGTTTTATGCTACCTATGTTTGGTAAAAAAAAAAAAAATCGCAAAAAGCGTATTTTGATTGGTTTGCGCAAAAGTTATCGCGTTTACTAACAAAGGGAAATATTTTTGTTGTTTTTTTTTAACGCGTAATGGCGGCGAACTGCGATTTTCTTTGCGGTACTGCGACATTGCGGCGGACAGATCGGACCCTTGACTGACATTTTTGACACTTTTGGGGTTACCAGTGACATTTCTACAGTAATCAGTGCTATACATATGCACTGTTACTGTAAAAATACACTAGCAGTGAAGGGGTTAACTTTTTTTGAAAGGGAGGGGCTATGTGTGTCCCTAGGGGCGTGCTTTCTACTGTGATTGGCTGTGGCTTCAGATGTATGAAGAGTGATCTACTATGTAGAACCGTATGATCATCCTTCATACACAGGGGAGAATGACAGGCAGCTTGTTTACACAAGCCGCCTGACTTTCTCCCCCGCCGATCGCAGAGTGACCGGCGGACATCGGGTCCGCCGGTCACATGCGCGGGGGGGGGTCCGTGACCACGCGGGAGCGCGCCTCCGGGGGCGCGCGCTCGCTCCCTAGACCCTCACAAGCAAGCGACGTAGACCTACGTCACTTTGCCTGTGAGGGGCTGACTGCCGACGTAGATCGGCGTTAGGCAGTCGGCAAGTGGTTAAAAACTACTTGCAATACTTAAGTACAAAAAATGTTGAATACTTTAGTACTTCTACTCAAGTCACTTTTTGATCGAGCACTTGTACTTTTACTCAAGTATGGGTTTCGAGTACTTTATACAACTCTGTTGATAGCCCTGCATTGTCCATGATAAAGCCAAGGACTGGACTGGAGCTCCTGAGAGAGAAGAACAGTGCTGCATCCGGCTGGATTAGAGGTTAAAGCGGAGCTCCACCCAAAAGTGGAAGCTCCGCTTATCTGCCTCCCCCACCCCTCTGGTGTGCACCTTTCAGGGGGGATGGGGGAGCAGGTACCTGTGTTTTACAGGTGACCTCGCCACTGTGAGATTCAGCCCTCCTCCTCATGCCGCTGGGCCATTCAGAAAGCGCAGCACGCTTTGCGCAGTAGGGAACCGGTTGGGAAGCCGCAAGGTATTTGTAGCTGCGGACTTAATTTTTTCTGAAGGAGACTGGATCTCCTCTTTAAGATGCAACCCCTTCATCTTCCCCCCAGATGGAATGAGCATTTAACCCTTGCAGGGCAGGGGGCCCCACTCCAGCAGTACATTTTCTCTAATTCCTAGAGTTCGGCTTAAGGTTCCTCCATGATTATAAAGAAATTGATACCCTGTATAAGATGAGAAACGATACTTTAAAAATTGTCTCTAGTAAAAAAGTTATTTTTTTTTTAAATAGAGTTAGACCCTCTTTTTTTTTTATGGTTGTCTGTGCCCCCATGGAAGAGATTCCACTCTCAGTTTGTACTGGGGTCACTGTGAAAGGAAAGAAGCTACATTCACTCGGGCGATTCGGCCTGGAAAATTCCTGCCACTGCAATTTATACTTCACCCGTGTGAATGCCCTCTGGGCGCTGCCATCAGAATAAGAGTTAGGGGAAATCTTATGTACACAATGTATTCCCGCTCCACTCTTGCCTGCAATAAACTGCGCACATCCAGCTCACCACTGAGAAGTATGAACTCACAAAAACATGGATGATGGCATTCCAATGTCAGATAATCTACCTTTTTTCATTCAAGTAGAACTAAAGGCAAAATGTTTTTTCCCCCATTTTGTATAGAGTAAGAAAAGGTTATAACCCTTGTCAGTTTTTTATAGCCCTCAATGATCCATTGGGAAGAATTCTCCTCACTTCCTGTTGCATAGCCAGAACAGGAAGTGAGAGGGAATCTCTTCAAAGTGAGGAAATCCCTGGGTTGTCACCATAACTAGTGTCCCTACTGGAAAATTTCCCCTCTGTGCCTGTTCTGGTGACAACTCAAAATTTGGGATTTTTTTTTCACCTTTATTCTCAGTGAGAACAGTAAACAGGACAAAATGAGAGGGCGAATCTCCTGAATGTTGGCACAGAGAGTAATAAAAACCTGACAGGTGTTCTAATCTGTCTCCACTCTTTCCAAAACTAAAAAAGTTTTGCCATTAGTTATACTTTAACCACTTAAGGACCAAGCCTATTTCTGACACTTGTTAAAATCTGTGTTTTTCGCTAGAAAATTACTTAGAACCCCCAAACATTATATATTATTATTATTATACAGGATTTATATAGCGCCAACAGTTTGCGCAGCGCTTAACAAAATGAAGGCAGAAATTACAGTTACACTACAATTTGGAACAAAAGGAATCAGAGGGCCCTGCTCGTTAGAGCTTACAATCTAAAATTTTTTAACAGAGACCCTAGAGAATAAAACGGAGATTGTTGCAATACTTTATGTCACACAGTATTTGCGCAGCAATCTTACAAACACATTTTTTTTTTTTTTAATTAAAATTTTTAACCACTTCCATACCGAGTCATAGTAATATGACGTCGGCATGGTGGTTGTACGGATCCGGGCGGGCGTCATATGACGTCCGCCCGCTCTAGCTGCTACTGCGCGCCCCCGGGGGCGCGCAGCGCGGCGATCGGGGGTGAGGCTCGTCCCTCGGACATAGCCCATCCCTGATCAAGGTAAACAGCCAATAGAAATTGGCTGTTTACCACGTGATCGGCTGTGTCAATCACAGCCGATCACATGAGCGGCTCCAGCACGAGCCGCTCGTTCTCTCTGCAATGCGCGCCCCCGGGGGCGCGCAGAGCAGCGATCGGGGACGAGGCTCGTCCCTCGGACAGAGTCGATCCCCGATCTAGGTAAAGAGCCAATGAAATTGGCTCTTTACCACGTGACCGACTGTGTCCAATCACAGCCGGTCACAAATGTCAACAGAGAACACGGTAACTAGCTGTCACCGTGTTCTCCTCCTCACACACTGATCCTGTGTGAGGAAGAGAGTGCGGTAACAGCTAGTTACCAATCATAGTGCACCCCAAACACACTGATTGCCCCCCCCCCCCAATAAAGAGCACCTGTCACTAGCCCATCAAAGTACCCGAGTACCTGTCACCAGCCCATCAGGTACTCTGATGACAGGTACTCGGGTACTCTGATGACAGGTACTCGGGTACTCTGATGACAGGTACTCGGGTACTCTGATGACAGGTACTCGGGTACTCTGATGACGGGTACTCGGGTACTCTGATGACGGGTACTCGGGTACTCTGATGACGGATACTCGGGTACTTTGAGTACCTGTCAACGGTGTACCCGTCATCAGAGTACCTGAGTACCTGTCACCTACCCATCAGAGTACCCGAGTACCTTCCACCTGCTCATCAGAGTACCTGACGCCTGAAGTACCCGAGTACTTGCCGCCTGCTCATCAGTACCCATCACTACTCATCAGTACTCATCAGTACCTATCACGTATCAGTATCACCTATCAGTATCAGTACTACTCATCAGTACCTATCACCTGCCTGTCACCTGCCCATCAGAGTACCCGAGTACCTGTCACCTGCCTATCTGAGTACCCGAGTACCTGCCACCTGCTCATCAGTACCAGAGTACCTGTCACCTGCCCAGCAAAGTACCCGAGTACCTGTCGCCCTTCATACAGCCACCATGTCTAAGTCCAAAAAGGTTTATATACGTCCTCCGTTTAAACCTAAATACCGGTGTTATGGTAGCAGATAGCTGCCATAACCCTGGTATTTTTTTAAACGGTAGACGGTTGGCTTTCCGATAAGGGTGGTCCCAGCGGCGGATTCGCCGTGGGATCACCCTTCTGGGATGGCGGAAGAGGTGCCCCCCCCCCCTCCCGCCGCGTCCGGTCCTTTTCCCCGCTTACCGGACCCGCCGGCAGCGGGGAAAACGATCCGGTCCCGGATCCTCACAGACAGGATGTCGAGTGAGGGAAAGCTTGCCCTCACTTGACTCTATGGTCTTGGAGGACCGGGGCTACGGAAAATGTTGTTGCCTAGCAACCGGTTTAAAGGTCCTTTTTTTTTTTTCATTTTATATAATAGTTTTTTTTTTTTTTTTTTTTTTTTTTTTTTTTTTTTTTTTTCTTTCTATCTTTTAGTGTACTTGTGAGATCTGAGGACTTTTTGACCCCAGATCTCACAAAAAAGAGGTCCTGTCGTGCCTTTTTCTATTACAAGTAATGTTTACATTTCTTGTAATAGAAATAAAAATGATCCTTTTTTTTTTTTTTTTTGTTAAACAGTGTAAAAATAAAAAATAATAAATAAAATAAATAGTAAAAAAAAAAAAAAAATTAAAGCACCCTGTCCCCGTTAGCTCGCGCGCAGAAGCGACGCATACGGAAACCCCGCCCACATATGTAAACGGTGTTCAAACCACACATGTGAGGTATCGCCGCGATCGTTAGAGCAAGGGGAATAATTTGAGCCCTAGACCTCCTCTGTAACTCAAGGATGGCAACCTGTAGAAATTTTTAAATTGTCGCCTATGGGGATTTTTAAGTACCAAAGTTTGTCGCCATTCCGTGAGCGTGCGCAATTTTGAAACATGACATGTTGGGTATCTATTTACTCGGCGTAACATTATCTTTCACATTATGGAAAAAAATTGGGCTAACTTTACTGGTTTCTTATTTTTTAATTAAAAAAAGTGAATTTTTTCCAAAAAAATTGCGTTTGGAAGACCGCTGCGCAAATACGGTGTGATAAAAAAATATTGCAATAATCTCCATTTTAATCTCTAGGGTCACTGCTAAAAAAAATATATAATGTTTGGGGGTTCTAAGCAGTTTTCTAGCAAAACAACTGATTTTAGCTTGTAAATACCAAATGTCAAAAATAGGCCTAGGCAAGTGGCTAGGATGCATGATGATGCTCCTTGGATGTTAGGCCCCTCTATATGGCTAGGCTGTGAAAAAGTCTCACACATGTGGTATTGCCATACTCAGGAGGAGTGGCAGAATGAATTTTGGGGTGTCATTTTTGCTGTGTACATGCTATGTGTTAGGAATATCCTATAAATTGACAACTTTGTGTAAAAAAAAAAAGTTTTCATTTTTTTCCCACATTTTCCAAAAACCTGTGGAAAAAAATGACATGTTCAAAGGACCCATAATGCCTCGTAGAATATACGCTGGAGTGTTTTCTTTCCAAAATGGGGTCATTTTGTGGACTTTTCCATTGTATTGGTGCTCTAGGGCCTTGAAAAGTGTGATAGGTAGTAAGAAAGTTTTATGTGTATTTATGCTCCTAGAACGCCTGAAGGTGCTTCTTGGACGTGGAGTCTCTTTTTGTGGCCAGGCTGTGTAAAAGTCTCACACATGTGGTATCGCCATACTCAGAAGGAGTAGCAGAATGTATTTTTGGGTGTAATTTTTGCTGTGTACATGCTATGTGTTAGAAATAGCTTATAAATTGACAACTTTGTGGGAAAAAAAAGAAAAAAATTTTTTTTTCTTCATTTTCCCAAGAATTGTGGGAAAAAATTACAACTTCAAAATACCCACCATGCCTCTTACTAAATACCTTGGACTGTCTACTTTACAAAAAGGGGTCATTTGGGCGGTATTTGTACTGTCCTGACATTTCAGGGCCTCAAGAAAGGAGATAGGCAGTCAGTACTTCTGGTGTGATCAATTTTCAGTAATTGGTACCATAGCTTCTAGACTCAATAACTTTCACACAGACTAAATAATATACACTAATTTGGGTTAATTTTACCAGAGACATGTAGCAGTATACATTTTGGCCCAAATGTATGAAGAAAAATTAATTTTTTGCAAAATTTTATAATTGAAACTAAAAAAAAGTGTTTTTTTTTCAAAATTTTTGCTCTTTTTTTGCATATATCACGAAAAAAAAAACCCCAGTTGTGATCAAATACCACCAAAAGAAAGCTCTATTTGTGTGAAAAAAATGATAAAAAATTTGTTTGGTTACAGTGTAGCATGACTGAGCAATTGTCATTCAAAGTGTGAGAGTGCTGAAAGCTGAAAATTGGTCTGGGCAGGAAGGGTGTCAAACTGCTCTGTATGGAAGTGGTTAAAATAAAAAATTAAGAAAACAGTAAAGTTATCCCAACTTTTTTTTTATAATGTGAAAGATAATGTTACGTCACATAAATAGATACCTAACATGTCATGCTTCAAAATTGCGCACGCTCGTGAAATGGCGACAAACACTGGTACTTCAAAACCTCCAAAGAGCGATGCTTTAAGTCCCAGGTTCACCCCTATGCGATGCGGGGACCCTATGACTCCACTGCAGGTTCCCACATCGCATTCGACTCGCAGGCAGTTCACACTGCCATATGGGGGTGTCAATACAAAGTTAATGACACCCCCAGATCAGTTTGCATATTGCAGTGTGAACTGTCAGTTCGGACAGCAATCGGATCTAATAGGTGTGAACACCCATGCTATCCAATTCTAGTCTGGACCCAAAAAAAGGTCCTATGCGAGTTGGGTCCAAATGTAAAGCGAATTCAGCCATTCGCTTCGTATTCGGACACAACTCGCATAGGACCTTTTTTTTTGGGTCCGGACCAGAATTGGGTAGCATGGGTGTTCACACCTAGGCGATCCGATTTATGTCTGAACTGAGCAGAGCAGTGCGCTGCGAATCACATGCGATGTCTGTCATTGCATATATGTGAACTGGGTCTTTCTACAGGTTACCAGTTTAGAGTTACAGGAGTCTAGTGCTAGAATTATTGCTCTCACTCCAGCGATTGCAGGTCTAAGCAAGTTGCACCTGAAGTTACCAAAAGTAGTGCATGTACTGCATTTTCAAACAGACGTGGCACCGCTAAAGTCGGCATCCCACCGATTTGAACAGTGCGATTGCCGGCAATCCGATGCGACTTGTAATGCGATTCGACCTGAAGTGAAAGGGGGCTAAGAGGGGCATTCTGATCACTTTGAGACTTTCCTGTTGTCTCTGGGACAGGAAGTAAAAGGTAAATCTCTAATGGGACACAGACAGCAAGAATTAACCCTTCACTACTTTATGCAAAACTAAAATAAAAAATACGTTTTGTCTACACTACCCTGTAACTGGATGACCCCTGTAGAGAAAGCGTCTAATGATGGCAGATGTCAGATGAGGCCATGTCCCCTGGATAAGGGGGGGGGGGGGGATTACATTGCTGGGCATCCTAGGTATGGGGGGGGGGGGACTCCCTGGAGGGGGAGGGGGATCTCCTACCTGCACATCGCCTGGCCCCGGAGAAGATGAATCCACAGCACAGGTCACACCAGGCTGTCAGAGAGGCCTCGGTCACAAACTTGTGTCCTCCTCCCGGCTTCAGCGGCTGGAAGATGTAGCGGACATCTGGGGGCGGCCGGTGAGCCCGAACCCTCCGCCGGACCCCAGGGGGCCCCCCTGCTCCTGCCACCCTGCCCGGGCTGGGACCAGGAGCTTCCCTCCGCTCAGCACGGACAGCAGGGAACCGAGCCAGAGCAGACATGACAGCGCCGGGACTCCGATCACTTACTGCACGGACAGCGATCCCTACACAGGGCTAACGAGGACACGATGACAGCAGCGCACACCTCCTGCCAGACCCGCCCACAAACACAAGTCACCCTCTCTGCCACGCCCCCTGACATTTGTCTGTGCCGTGCTATACACGCCTCTGTCTCCGCCCCGCCCCACCGTAGTCTTGTCTGTGCCTTGCTATACACGCCCCTTTATCCGCCCTCTACACGCCCACCAAACCCCTCCCCTTAGTCCTGACACTTGCTGATCCATGGGACATCTAGATACTTTTCTCCGGATCAGGATTGGACGAGGAATGACATTTCAGTGTAGAAAGGATTAACCCCTTCGTGCCTAAGGGTAAAAAACAATTGTTTATGCCGAAGTATCATTTTGATGGGTTAGTAAAATTTTACATATCATTAAAACTATATTGTGCATCCAGGTGAATTATACCACGTTTTCTTCTTCCAGGACAAATTGTGCTTTCATATGGTGATAAATGGTAATGGATATCTCCTGATTTTTTTTATTATAAAAAAAAAAAAACGACCAGAATAGTAAACAAAAAATCTTTTTTTTTTTTAATGTAGCTATATATTTCTTAGTAGAATGGATACAGATTCAGCCTAGCTCTACCCCATAATGGAATTAACCACTTAAGCCCCGGAAGATTTTACCCCCTTCCTGACCAGAGCCTATTTTGCGATTCGGCACTGCGTGATTTTAACGGACAATTGCACGGTCGTGCGACGCTGTACCTAAACGAATTTGACGTCCTTTTTTTCCCACAAACAGAGCTTTCTTTTGGTTGTATTTGATCACCTGTGCAATTTTTTGATCATGCGCTATAAACAAAAAAAGAGCGCTAATTTTGCAAAAATAACAATATTTTTCACATTTTTTTATATGAAATTCCCCAAAAGAAAATGTAAAAATCAAAATTGTTTTAACATTTTCGGCCAATTTGTTTTATGCTACATATGTTTGGTAAAAAAAAATCGCAAAAAGCGTATTTTGATTGGTTTGCGCAAAAGTTATCGCATTTACTAACAAAGGAAAAGATTTTTGTCATTTTTGTTGTTTTTTTTTTATAATGCGTAGTTGCAGTACTGCGACATTGCGGCGGACAGATCGGACCCTTGACTGACATTTTTGACACTTTTGGGGTTACCAGCGACATTCCTACAGTAATCAGCGCTATACATATGCACTGTTACTGTAAAATTACACTGGCAGTGAAGGGTTTAACTTTATTTGAGAGGAAGGGGTTATGTGTGTCCCTAGGGGCGTGATTCCAACTGTGATTGGCTGTGGCTTGAGGTGTAGGAACAGTGATCAACGGTCCTACATAGTAGAACCGTATGATCATTGTTTCTACACAGGGGAGAATGACAGGCGGCTTGTTTACACTAGCCGCCTGCCTTTCTCCCTCTCCCCCGACGATTGCCGAGTGACCGGTGGACATCGAGTCCGCCGGTCACACGCGCGGGGGGGTCCGTGACCACGCAGGAACGGGAGCACGCCTCCGGCGGCGCGCGCTCGCTCCCCAGAGCCTCACAGGCTAGCAACGTAGACCTACGTCGCTCTGCCTGTGAGGGGCTGACTGCCGCAGTAAATATACTGTGCGCAGTCGGCAAGTGGTTAATAGGGAACTGAGTGTCGGTGCTCAGGCTGCAACGTCCAGATGCATGCGATTGCTTCCAAGTAACGAGAAAAGCCGCCACACGAATGCTTCGTTTTGATTCGATTTATTCCAGCATGACAGCAGTGTACAACATGGCAAAATGCTAACGCGTTTCGGCCGTAACCTTACTCATAGCTGGAATAAATCGCATCAAAACAAAGCATTCCTGTGCTGGCTTTTCTTGTTACTTGGAAGCTGTATATTTCTTGTTACTACCAAAACCGTCCGCCAAAGAACAACGCAACTTTAATTCTCCTGCTCCTGACGATCACTGCAATACCAAATACAGTGCATCTGGAAAGTATTCACAGCGCTTTGCTTTTTCCACATTTTGTTGTTACAGCCTTATTCCAAAATGGATTCAATTTATTATTTTCCTCAAAGTTCTACAAACAATATCTCATGATGACAATGTGAAATAAGTTTGTATTGAAATCTTTGCAAATTTCAAATTTGCAAAAAAAACGAAAATAGTTTGATGTACATAAGTATTCACAGTCTTTGCTCAATACTTTGTTGAAGGATCTTTGGCACCAATTATAGCCTCAGGTCTTTTTGAGTATGATGCTACAAGCTGGCACACCTATTTTTGGGCAGTTTCGCCCATTCTTCTTTGCAGGACCTCTCAAGCTTCATCAGGTTGGATGGGGAGCATTGGTGCACAGCCATTTTCAGATCTCGCAGGAGATGTTCAATCGGGTTTAAGTCTGGGCCACTCAAGGACATTCACAGAGTTGTCCCTTGGTTATCTTGGCTGTGTGCTTTGGGTCGTTGTCTGGTTGGAAGATGAACCTTCGCCCGAGAGCGCTCTGGAGCAGGTTTTCATCAAGGATGTCTCTGTACATTGTTGCATTCATCTTTCCCTCTATCCTGACTAGTCTCCCAGTTCCTGCTGCTGAAAACATGCCCACAGCATGATGTTGCCACCACCATGCTTCATTGTAGGGATGGTATTGGCCAGGTGAGGAGTGGTGCCTGGTTTCCTCCAGACTTAAAGCTTGCCATTGAGGCCAAAGAGTTCAATCTTTGTTTCATCAGACCAGAGATTGTTTGTCCTGGTCTGAGAGTTCTTCAGATGCCTTTTGGCAGACTCCAGGTGGGCTGTCATGTGCCTTTTACCAAACAGGCCTGATTGGTGAAGTGCTGCAGAGATGGTTGTTCTTCTGCAAGATTCTCCTCTCTCAGAGAAACACTGGAGCGCTGTTAGAGTGATCATCAGGTTCTTGGTCACCTCCCTGACTAAGGCCCTTCTCCCCTGATTGCTCAGTTTGGCCGGGCGGCCCACTCTAGGGTCCTGGTAGTTCCAAACTTCTTCCATTTACAGATGATGGGGGCCACTGATCTAAGTTTTGACCTTTAATGTTGCAGAGATGCTTCTGTACCCTTTCCCAGATCTGTGCCTCAATATAATCCAGTCTGGGAGGCAGGGCCGGTACAAGGGGTGGGCAGAAGGGGGAGGTTGCCCTGGGCGGAACAGTTTATTGTAGGGGGGCGCAGGTGAAGTACTGGCATTGTTTTCTGGGCAAAAGTTTGTGACTTCCGCCGCCAGTGCTACAATGCTGCAGAGCTGTAAGGATGTGCCGAGTGCGCTCCTGCACCTGGCACAAGCCAAGGACCCGGCCTCCACTTCTCTGTCTGGCAGAGCCGCGGAGTAATCGCCGCCTGACAGGTGCTTCTGAGTCCCAGCACTGCGTGACATCTTTAAGAGGCTGGCCGGGAGGTGGGCTGGGAGAGGATCATAAAGAGCAGCCAGGCAGCGAGTGAAGTGTGATTGAAGAGGAGGAACCAACCAACCAGGCAGCCAATCTCAAAAGTAAGCAGAGGGGCAACTACTGATTAATCAGCTAACTCGGGGGGAGGGGTTGGAGAGAAGAGGTGAGGTTAAATAATTACCAATGATATTTAAAATACAGGCATACCCCGTTTTATATGCACTCACGAGTACGGACTCAGCTTGGTCGGCTTGGCATGGCACTACTCCCGGTTTTTAACATTGGTGTCTATAGGAAATCTTGGTCAACTTGACATAGCACTGCTGCCGGTTTTTAACATTGGCGTCTATGGGAAATCTCAGTCAGCTTGACATGGCACTGCTCCCTGTCTAACATTGGCGTCTATGGGAACTCTTGGACAGCTTGACATGGCACCGCTCCTTGTTTTTAACATTGGCATCTATGGGAAATATTGGTTTTGAAATGACACTGACTTTTTCTTTATACGGCGGGGGGGGGGGGGGGGTCGCAGTTTGCCATCTTCGCTCTGGGCACCAGGTGACCTTGTCCCGGCACTGCTCGGAGGTCTGCAGACAATTCCTTGGACTTTATGGCTTGGTTTGTGATCATGCACTGTTAACTGTGGGACCTTATATAGACAGGTGTGTGCCTTTCCGAAGTGTATCCAATCATCTGAATTTACCCCATGTGGACTCCAGTCAAGTTGTAGAAATAGCTCAAGGATGATCAGTGGAAACAGGATGCACCAGAGCTCATTTTTGAGTGTTATGGCAAAGGCTATGAATACTTCTGTACATGTGTTTTTTTTGTTTTTTTATTTATTTGTATTCAATTTGCAAAGATTTCAAACAAACTTCTTCCATGTTGTCATTATGGGGGTTTGTTGTAGAATTTTGTGGAAAAGAATGAATGTATTCAATTTTGTGGAAAAAAGTGAAGTGATGTGAATAGTTTCCGGATGCACTGTATGTGTATGTTAGTTGTTGTTTGTACCCATAGTACAGCCCAAAATCAATAGTGCACTCCGTGATACACGGTCCCTGTGCTGGCAGTGCGCCATGCTCCCAGCACAAAGGAAAATACGCAAATATGCGGCCCCACAAAAAGAAGTCCCAGTGGGGCCGCATATTTGCGTACGAACGGCGTGAAGGGGTTAAAGCAGTGGTCCTCAACCCTGGTCCTCAGGGCCCACTAACAGGCCAGGTTTGCAAGACAACTGAAATACATCCCAGGTGATATCATCTGCTGCTCAGTGATTGCAGTACTCTAGTCTGCATCTCCCCAAGGTAATACTTAAAGTCTGGCCTGTTAGTGGGCCCTGAGGACCGGAGTTGAGGACCACTGGGTTAAAGAACCTGCCTGCTTGTCACCTACTACAGCATTAAAAGAACGCCAGACACTGGGGGGAATTTACCACAACTGGAGCAGATGGAATCACATGGCAACCAATCAGCTTCTGCTTGTTCAATTAAAACTGAATTCCAGACTCTGAAACTCTACAATAAAAATTGGAATTACAAAAAAAAAAAAAAAACCTGAATTACAGGTTTCCTGTCACTTTAAGGGCCATGCACATATTTGTACATGAATGTTCCCCCGTGGCATGATTTTGACAGCCCATTAGTATCAAAGGGCTGCCGAAGGCACGGGAACTCGCAAAAAAACTAAAGCAGGCACAACTTTTAAAAATGCGGTTTGGTGGCCGCAACACACAGATTACTTAGATGTGTCTGGGGTGCCATTAAGACTGAGGAGTAAGGTCATAGATGCACAATGCACTATTTAAAGTGGAGCTCCAGTCATAGAAACATTAAAAAGCGATGGCAGAAAAAAGACCAAGTAATCTATCAAGTCTGCCCATTTTTCATTTATTTGGGTTTTTTTTTTGGGGGGGGGGGGGTTGTTTGATTTGTTTTTGTTTTATTTTTGTCAGTTGTTTTTGTTGTTATTGGGTACTAAGTGTAGCAGCTGACCTTTTAATTAAACACATGCTCACCTGTCCCATAAACGATGGTTGGGGCAGGCACATTGCTTCTCTCCCCCTCCTCTCCCTGGTGCCGGCATTTCAACTGGCTATGACAGCTTGCGGCTTCACAGCCGGGAGCGCACTGCCCCTCCTAAATAGTCAGGCAATCTTCTGGGACCTGTGACTTGCCCCAGAAGGCTGCGGGTAGGAAGAGGGGAGAACTTCTGCCAGGATCAAAGGGGATACCTGTCAAAACTAGGTACTTACTCCCCCCTCCCCCCAAAAAAAAAATAATATATATATATATATATATATATATAGGACATGCAAAATGTGGCAAGGGAGGAGGAGGAGTGCTTAAAGCGAAACTTCCCCTGTTGGGTGAAGCCCGCTTTAAATGTAATTTTGGGCTTTTTGAAGAGAAGACCATAAGCTGTCATGAAACATGTTCTCTAGTTCCTGAGCTACATGCCAGTTCTTTTGCACTGAAGAAAGTGGCATCACTGCTAGTGTGCAATTCAGCTCTCCTATGCTTGCTTTTATAATCAGTTCACAGTTCAAAATGAAATATTTACTTAAAAGGACAACTATTGCAAAACATGTTTTCACCTAAACCGAACTGGGTCAGTCAGAGTCATATTTGGACTTGGGGGCCCAGGGCACTTCAGATGCATACACAAGAATTAAACACATGAGAAATCACAAAATTTAAAGCACACACAAACGTTTTAAATATTCCCCGATGAGCCATAACATTATGACCACTGTAAAAATCCAGGGTGATTAAACTAGTGATGCAGGTGTTTCCAAGAAATTGTACCAGTCCACACTGCATTTTTTAAGGGCATGGCAGCCCAATTTTATTTAACCACTTAAGCCCCGGAAGATTTTACCCCCATTCCGACCAGGGGGTATTTTGCGATTCGGCACTGCGTGACTTTAACGGACAATTGCGCGGTCGTGCGACGCTGTACCTAAACGAATTTGGCGTCCTTTTTTTCCCACAAACAGAGCTTTCTTTTGGTGGTATTTGATCACCTGTGCGATTTTTTTGATCACGCGCTATAAACAAAAAAAGAGCGTCAATTTTGCAAAAATAGCAATATTTTTCACATTTTTTTATATGAAATTCCCCCCAAAAAAAAATTTAAAAATCAAAATTTTTTTACTTTTTCGGCCAATTTGTTTTATGCTACCTATGTTTGGTAAAAAAAATCGCAAAAAGCGTATTTTGATTGGTTTGCGCAAAAGTTATCGCGTTTACTAACAAAGGGAAAGATTTCTGTCATTTTTGTTGTTTTTTTTTTTAACGTGTAATGGCGGCGATCTGCGATTTTTTTTGCAGTACTGCGACATTGGGGCGGACAGATCGGACCCTTGACTGACATTTTTGACACTTTTGGGGTTACCAGTGACATTTCTACAGTAATCAGTGCTATATATATGCACTGTTACTGTAAAAATACACTGGTAGTGAAGGGGTTAACTTTATTTGGGAGGGAGGGGCTGTGTGTATCCCTAGGGGCGTGCTTTCTACTGTGATTGGCTGGGGCTTGAGCTGTATGGACACTGATCAACGGATCTACATACTAGATCCGAGTGATCAGTATCCTAACAGCAAGGAGAATGACAGGTGGCTTGTTTACACAAGCTGCCTGACATTCTCCCTCGCCCCCGCCGATCGCCGAGTGACCGGCGGACATCGGGTCCGCCAGTCACACGCGCAGGGGGGTCCGTGACCACGCGGGAGCGGGAGCGCGCCTCCGGGGGCGCGCGCTCGCTCCCTAGACCCTCACAAGCTAGTGACGTAGCCCTACGTCACTTTGCCTGTGAGGGGCTGACTGCCGACGTAGATCGGCGTTAGGCAGTCGGCAAGTGGTTAAAGAAACAGAAAGTTAAAAAAAAACAGCAGCAATTTCAGGGGGTTCCACCATTACTATAACTTGTGAGTTTAGCCTCCTGGCCTACTCACTTGCCACACAGCGGCTTCAGGCCTCAAGCCTAGGCCCTAGGTCTGCTCCTCAGACCAAACACAAGTATCCTTCAGTAAAGCTCCCTTGTAGCTTACACAGACCTTGTGTCTGTAGGGTGGAGTCCTCCTGACTCCTTGGCCAGACCTCCTGTCTGCGCGGGTGGTGCTGTCTCCAACTGGGAGCTGTGAGTGCTAACCCTGGGACTATAATAAACCCAGCCCACACCCTGTGCCAATCAGCATGCCTGCCTTTCCAAAAACCAGGTGTAAATTGCTAATAAACACAGTGACACGGGCTCGCCTCTCTGCATCACTGACAAGTAAAGGGAATATCTTGTTACAATGGCATCTGAAAATGTATTAGATATATTAGGCAACAAGTGAACATGTTATCCATGAAGTTGATGTGGTGAAAACAGAAAAAAATGGGCATCACAGTTTGTGGTGTATGGGGCTGTGAAGCCCATGGTGACCCTTGTCCACAGCCAAAAGCTTCAACAATGGTCACATGAACATCAGAACTGGACTACGGAGCAATGGAAGAAGGTGGCCTGGTCTGATGAATCAAGTTTTCTTTTAC
Source organism: Pelophylax lessonae (assembly GCF_965119305.1). Taxonomy (NCBI): domain Eukaryota; kingdom Metazoa; phylum Chordata; class Amphibia; order Anura; family Ranidae; genus Pelophylax; species Pelophylax lessonae. The sequence goes on along the minus strand of NC_138771.1, from coordinate 268,830,157 downwards.
ATCATATGTATGGCCAGTTGCCTGTTTGTCACTTACCTGAGGAAGAGATGGTAACAGGATAAGAAGAGAAGAAGTGCGGTATAAGAAGGCAAAGGGGCAGAGGCAGTGTGATGCTTTGGGAGATGTTCTGATGGGAAACCCTGGGTCCTGCCATTCATGTGGATGTTACTTTGGTTTCCATGTCTCAATGGGTCAGGGCTGTTTTAGAAAAAGGGGGCCATACTCAATAATATCTGATTCATATTGTATTAAAGTGTATTGTATTTGTACTGTCTGCCCTCAAGTTGTAAAGCGCTGCGTAAACTGTTGGCACTATATAAATCCTATATAATAATAATAATATTAGGTGGGTGGTCATAATATTATGGCTGATCAGTCGGTGTGCACAAAACCAGATATCACCTTGTAAATTTAGAAGTGACATCAGCACTCTGCTGTACAAAGCCTGCACAAAGAGCGGAGCTGTGGGAGTGGCCTGGCAGGCTCCACCCATTACAAGGTCCCTGCAGAAAATTACAGGAGGGGGTGGAAACAAGATTAGTCACCTTGCACAAGGAGACAGAACAGCAGCGACCAGTCTTTATTTTCGGTCTTTGGAGTGGCCCAGTCAGAGCCAGGGCCGGATTAAGAGCATCATGGGCTTGGTGCTGAGGATTTTGAAGGGCCTTAAGGGCCGTGCCTTTGCATGCACCCAGAGGAGGAAGGGTGCAGCCATGCATGCCTAATTCAACATGGGATGCTGTCTCTGAAGCCCATAAACACATCCATGCATCGGCAACTGTCCCTCCTTGTCCGTCCTTCGTGCTGTGTGGGGAGGTTCTGAGGGAGCTGCCTGGGGAAGCGAGCATAGAAGCCAGACTTCTGTGTTTACAAGTGACAGAAGAGCGGTAACAGTGAATATGGCCAACCCGGGGCCTATATAAAAGGTAGGGGCCTGGAGCTGCAGCTCCAATAGCCCCTACGTTAATCTGGCCCTGGTCAGAGCACAGACCTTAAAGTGATGCCCCACACACACGTGCAGATTATCTGCAGACTTTTGTCTGCAGACTTACCAAAACCATATAATATGAGGTCAAACCTAAACACTTTCAATTTGTATGCAATCCGGCAGGCCCTTGCACTACATAGAAAAGGTAAGTCTGCAGACAAAAGTCTGCAGATAATCTGCACGTGTGTATGGGGCATGATTGTAAAAGGCACAAGGTTTTTTATTAAAATGCATTCTATGCATTAAGATTAAAAGCCTTTTGTGTTCAGCAGCCCCCTCAGCCCCCTAATATTTACCTGAGGTCCATCTAGATCCAGAGATGCTGCAGGAGTGTCTCGGCTGCCCAGGATTCCCCTCCTCATTGGCTGAAACAGCAGCGTGGAGCCATTGGCTCCTGCTGCTGTCAATCAATGTCATTCAGCTAATGAAGAGAAAAGGGGGGCAGGGAGAGGCCGGCCACAACTCCATGTCTGAATGGACACACAGACCTGGAACTCTGCTCGGGTGCCCCCATAGCATGCTGCCTACTGTGGGGGAACTCAACAGGAGGGAGGAGCCAGGAGCACAGAAGAGGGACCCGAGAAGAGAAAAAAACAAGACTTTACAATTACATTAAAGGGAAACTGCAGCCCCTCCCCCCTAGGCGAATTTGGGAAACTGGGGGGGGGGGGGGGCAGGGCGAGCCTTTGATGCAGCAAAAAAAAAAAAAACACATAAGTAAACAAACAAATGAAAAAAAAAATTATATTGGCGCTGCCGAGGGGGAGCAGGATGGAGAGGAGAAAAGTGCCATGGCAGGGTGAAGGTCAGCTTTACCATGACATTACAGGCAATTCTTTATTATTTAACAAACATGTTATATTTACCTACTCTATGTAATGGTTTTGCATTGAGCAGCCCCAATCTTCTTCTTCTTGGGTCCCCCGCCGGTGCTCCTGGCCCCTACGTTCTGCCGACTGCCCTCAGAGCAGCAGCCTGCAATAGGAGCACCAAGCAGGCTTCAACCGCTGCTCTGCATGTCCATTCACACACAGAGCTGTGGCTTGCCCCCCCCCCACCCTCTACTTATTGGCTTACTGGCTGTGATTGGCTCCTCCTGCTGTCTCAGCCAATGAGGAGAGAGAGTCCTCCGAGAGCTGATGCTCTCACGCACATCACTGCATCGTAATAGGGGTTCAGGTATATATTGTAGGGAGAGCTGGGGGGAGCTGCACAGAGAAGGTTTTTCACCTTCATGCATCCTAAAACCTTGAGCCTTTAGAACCACTTTAACCCCATAGACATGCTGTGGAATGACTCACGAGAGCCATGTACACAACACATCCTGCAAATGTATCTGATCTTAAGCAGTTTTGTAAAGAGGAATGGTCAAAAATCCCTTTGGAATTTTGTGCAAGGCTGATTTAGAGTTACTGAAAGCACTTGGTTGAAGTTATTGCTGCCAAAGGAGGTTCAACCATCTATTAACAACAAGGGTTCACTTACCTTTTCCTCTTACACTGTGTATGTTTCATGGGTGTGTTCAATAAAGACACGAGAAATTAGCATTGTCTGTGTGTTATGAACTGAAGCATTGTTGTGTTTGTCTATTGTGACTTGGATGAGGATCAGATCACATTTTATGGCAAATTATGGCTGAAAACCAGTTAATTCTGACATTGGTGCTTACAATGATCAGATTTCATTAATTTATGTAAAACCTTTATCCCAAAATAAAAGGACAACTCTTCTGTAACTGCTTAAAACGTTTTAGTAGAAGTTTGACTTTATTAATTTGTTTGCAAAGTCCATCTAACTTTGCTAGTGCATTTAACACTACCCTCTCCCAAGATTAGCAATAGTTCTGTCCAAAAATGTCTCCGTTGCTTCTTCATCCAGAGTGGAGACATGTCCAAGACAGGCAATCCCTAACTGCATTTTAACAACTGTGCTCTCTCTCAGACTTCCCTAGGCACATGCTATTCACAGTATACAAAATTCTCCAGTCTAATACTGATCAACACTCTCTCCATTTTCTAGCAGTGTGGAATAAGGACTTGGGTTGGGAAATTGACTCTGCAGATCGGGTCAAGGCTTTTCTATTTACACACAAATCCAGCATTTCCTGTTCTACTCAAGAAAATAATTAAAAAATACTCATTAGGTGATACAGGGACCCAGTTTCCCTACATTGCATATTCCCACAGATCTCAGAGACGTGATGGAGGTGTGGTCGTGCAAGGGGCACTCATCTACACATCTGGTGGGAATGTACTAAGATCCAACCATTTTGAAAGAAATGTAAGAGGAGGAGAGAGACACCAGGGAGCCCATTATAGTGTAGTAAGCCGGTTTATTAAACAAATAGTTAAAATGCATAGTATTGCACTCACATGGTGGAAGCAACAGAAGGCATGCAGACATTCCAACCTGCAAAAACTCATTCCAGGGAGGTGGCATTCCACGCCCCCCCTCCCCCCTTCAATTTAACACAACCAGAAGATGATCAAATGAAATGCAATCAGTATACAGAGGTTTACTTCTTCTGAGAGATATTAAATTAACACTCTAACCACCATGACCACTTCAGTGATTTGAAGTGGTCGTGGTGGTAGGAGTCAGAAATACTGCACATGCTGAGATATTTACAATTTTATGCTGGTGGCTAGCTGGTGTGTTCTGCTGGCTGGTACTGCTGGCTGGTACTGCTGTGGGTACTGCTGGCTGGTACTGCTGTGGGTATTGCTGGCGGAGAGTGAGTGTGAGGAGCAGCACATATGCTTCCTGTATATCTCCTCAGTCTTCCCACAGGCATTGATATCACTCCGCCTGTGACAGAACAGAGCCAGAACTATACAGAAAGCATTGGCTCTGTTATGACAGCTCAGCTGACACAGACAGCCGGGATATTGGGTGCAACTTGCGGGTGTCAGGGAGCCGCAGCCCACATGCGGGAGACTCCCGCACCTCGCGGGAGACTTGGGATGTCTGGGTATGTCACAATCAGATTATTCTATTAGCACAGGCTGGTGGAGGGCTCGGACTGCTGGAGGCGGGGGGAGAGAGCTGCTTGAGATGCGGTGGAGACAGCCGCCTCTGGGAGTAGGAACCAAAGCCACTGGAGAGGCAGGAGGAGCCCAAACCACAGCCGCTGGTGTCCGTAGTCGGATTGGGAGAACCAGAGCTTCACTGGTGGAGTGTGCCGTACAGGGAGGGATGGGTAGCCTGGAGAACACCACCAAAGGAGTGTGTGGGTGTGCTCAGGAAAGCATTTTGGAAGAACTAAAAGCTTCCTTCATCAGCCTTTAGAGCTCCCAGAGGTGGCTGTCTTCCCCTATTTCCAGAAGCTCTCTCCCCTAGCCTCCAGGGGTTCGAGCCATTCCCTTCTAGATTGTAAGCTCTAATGAGCAGGGCCCTCTGATTCCTCCTGTATTGAATTGTATTGTAACTGTATTGTCTGTCACCATGTTGTAAAACTGTAGGCACTATATAAATCCTGTATAATAATATTAATCCACCTGCCCTTCCTAATGTCCTAATCTGATTGTGACATGCCTCTTGTTGCTTCCACCATGTGAGTGCAATACTATAAGTTTTAACTATTTGTTTATTAAACAGACTTATTACACTATATTGGGCTTTTTGGCACCTCCCTCCTCCTTTTCCATTTGTTTCAGACGTCAGTACAGTGTCAGTTAGTGCTAGTATCCATATCTAGTTAAAGAGGAAGTAAACCCTCCTCTGCAACTTTTACCTATAGGTAAGCCTATGATAAGGCTTACCTATAGGTACTGTAAATATCTCCTAAACATGCACCGTTTAGGAGAGATTTACCTTACATGCAGCCAGTGATATCACTGGTGCATGCGCTCTGAAGGAACGGCCGCTGGTGCCATTCCTTCAGAGCCCCGTGCCGTGACCGTTGGCTCCCACGCAAATGCGCGGGAGTGACGTCACCGCAGCTCCGGCCAATCAGATGGCCGGATGCCGGGATCCCGGAAGACATACATACAGGTAAGCGGGCGGCACGGCGGGGTGCTCATTCTAAGGTAAGTATTTCATAATGAGCTAGTATGCGATGCATACTAGCTCATTATGTGTTTCTCTTTCAGGTTGAAAAAAAAAATGTTTAATGAGTTTACAACCTCTTTAAAGAGGAAGTAAAGTCCAAAAAAAAATCAGAGAAAAAAAAAGCCCTGTAAAGAGAAAGGCATAATGAGCTAGTATCCATCGCATACTAGCTCATTATGTAGTACTTACCTTAAAACGAAGCCCCCGCCGTGCCGCCACCTCAGCGACAGGACGGCGACATGTCCTGCCATCCCGCTTCCGGGTTCGCGTCCTCTGGCCATCTGATTGGCCGGAGGTGCGATTACATCACTCCCGCGCATGCGCGCGGGAGCCGCCGTTCACGGCACCGAGCTCTGAAGGAACGGCACGGGTGGCCGTTCCCTCAGAGCGCCTGCGCCGATGACGTCATCGGCAGTTTGCGCTGTAAATATCTCCTAAACGGTGCAAGTTTGGGAGATATTTATAGCACCTATAGGTAAGCCTTAATATAGGCTTACCTATAGGTAAAAGTTATACAAGAGGGTTTACAACCTCTTTAAACAGCTCTACCTCTGGGATCCTCTGAGTGTTTTTTAATATTGTTTAGTATCGTTACATTTTATACCTATTTTGCTACATTTTTGCTGTTTGTTTTTTTCCTGAACTTGATACAACTTAATTTTTTAGATCAGCTCATCAGCTCAGACATTAGCTGTTCAGCTACTTCATTAGATTTCCCCTTTTCAATCATCTGACTTTGGAACGAGCACAGCGGGCAGCTTTTTCTTTTTGTTCTCCAACCATTTTTAAAACCAATTTTTGCCATTTACAATGACGTCTATGATGGGTCGCTCTCCCCTTCACCTGAAATTGTCCTCATATCCATTATTCCAGGTTCATTACATGAATAAAAAATCTTCTCTTCCCTGTTTTTTTTTTTTATTGGCGGGCAGACAGGTAATACCCCCCTGTGGATGTCTTTCTGATCACCATCGCTTCTCTATTGGGTACATATAATGAATGACATTATGAGAATGGAAGAACTCCTTGCCCAGGAACAAGAATCCTCTAAAAAATTATTTTCTTTATGGACAGTCTGGATTTTGCATTCCTCCTCAGAACCTTTTAAACTTAAGCAGGGTTGGTGCCAGCATATAGGCAGCTGTCTTAGGGGGCCAGGATGGGGGGGGGGGAGGCAAAATCCAAAACCCCAGCCACTTGGGAATTGGGGGCTGGCTAGCAGTGCCAGTGCAGGGTGGCTAGAGGATAAATGGGGGGGGGGGCAGGGCTTCCTGTCCTCCTACACTGCTTTGTGGTCTCGCATTCCCCACACCTGTATCCTTGGGCTAGCCCCTCTCTCCTGCCCCATGGAGTGGAGCTCAGTCCAATGTCCCCCCCACCCAAAGTCCCAGGACCCCTGGGGTCACCTCCATCCCTCCCTGTGCGCAGAGCCCTCCAATGCACACTTCTCCTGGACAATGAATGCACTGCCATGGAGGACACCATAGGCATGAACCAAACTGAGATCTACCCCGAAGAGCCCACGGAGTAGAGGATGTGGCCTGCCATGCTGATCGCCCTGTCCATGTTGCTGCTTGAGGGAGCACGGGCGGCCATGGAAGAGTGCTCAGAGGGCAACTTTCATTTTGACTGTGGACTCCATGTGGGAGTAGTGCTGTGTGCAGTCCAGAGTCACCAAGTCCTGCCACCTGTGACAGCGGACAGCCCCATTTCCAGCATGGTGCTGACTTCCTCACTGACTGTAAAAACCAGGTGCACAGGACGAGGTGGCACAACCAGACCATGCTGGCTAGGACCCAGTACCTACACTCCATCAACCTCACTCTGCATCTGAGTGAGTGAGACAGCCCCATTTTCTCCATACACCACCCCATCTCCCGTAGGGACAGGGACCCCATCTCTAGGACTTGCAGCAGAGGCTCTGCAGTGCCAGGATAGGGGAAGGGGACAGTAAAATCCAAATTACCAGCTGCTTGGGGATGGGTGTGTGTGTTTGTATCAGGACAAGCACTGGGTGGCTGGAGGCCGAGGGATAGGGTGGTACAGCAGTACCAGTGTGTGGTGGCTGGAGTGGGGGTGGGGTAGCAGTACCAGCATGGGGTGGCAGGAAAATAGTGGTGGTGGGGTGGATTAGCAGTACTAGTGTGGGGTGGCAAGAGGACAGGGTGAGGGGGCTCAGCAGTACCGGTTTGGGGTGGCATGGAGCAGGGGGGGGTTTGGGAAGTGGGCTAGCAGTGCCAGCATGGGATGGGGGGTACAGCAATACCAACGTAGGACTGGCTAGAGAATGAGGTTGTACAACAGTAGCAGTGTGGGGTGGCTGGAGGATAGGCTAGCAGTGCCAGGCTGAGATAGCTAAAGGACGGGTGGGGAGGGGGCACCAAAATGCCTATGTAGACAAAAATCCTTGCACTGGCCCTGACCCTAGGCCAGGGGATGCTTGGATATGATGTGTGTCTACTTGGCCCTCACATTATATGTTTAGTTACCACTTGTTAGTATATTCTTCGGGCTGCTCCAGACTCATCCCTACCCTTCCCTTTCTTTCCCCTTCTGGTAAATTTGTACAACTCATCAGGTATAAGCTAAGCCTATGGGTTTTATAGGTCTGCCTCCTAGCTGCAGGCCCAGGGAAACTTTTTGCCTATGACTTGCACACAGATTCTTTCTGTGTTCCTGATTATGATTTATTTTTAATAGGACATACATGGGTCGGGCATATCTACATGTGTCATACAAGAGTTTTTCCTCATGGTTATTAGGCTCCCTTTGTCATGTATTCTTTCCTATAGAACTTCTTGACCTGATGTTTGTTCAATTTCCTTTCTTGCATATTTTTGATTTATGCAAACTGTAAATTCATTATTTATGGTTAAAATTAAATATTCAACCACAAATATTTCCTGCCCACTGCCTTTTATAACGCTGCTGTATTAAATACCTTTTTTATCTTTTGCTTAGCAGTCACATGATGGCACATCTCTGGGTCCTGGGCAGCTTATACATCTGGTAGGAGGACACTATCTTCCACTCCAACAACAACCACAGCAGTGGTGCTGGTGGGGTAATGCTCTTTCCTCGCCATTGGCAGCTCTCACCAATCTGTTCAGGACCTGGAGATGTGCAGTCATGTGACCGATAGCAAAAAGATAAAAAAAAAAAAAAACAGCTATTTACACTGCAGCATTACTAAATGCAGCTGGCAGACATTTACAACGTAGTGGATGGCTTTTCTTCTTCTTTAAGGGCATGCTAAGTGTGCCATACATGGTTCCCTTGAGCTGCCAAGATCAGTTTAAAACCAATACAATATGCCAGTCCAGAGAAACACTATTAATAAATAAAATGAACAACTATATTTTTGTGCGTGTGTGGGGGGTGGGGTTTGGGGGTTTCTGAAAGGGGTCTCGGAGCAATTGCCCCCTTCTAAATCCAACGCTGGGGTTAATGCATGTAATGACCATACACACATTTATTCCTTTTTTATGTCAGTATTTTTATCCACATTTACAGACCAAGCAAAAGTGACAATGACAGGGGTCAGGACAAACTATAAAACTTTCAGACATGCTTACAATGGCAACCTTTCATTCACATCATGTAATTCCTTAAAAAAGAAAAATGCTTTCATTTCTCGAACAGCCCTGTCAGTTTTATAATTGTTCACTTTTCCTGAACAGCTTAGTCTCAGTAAACAGTATTCTTCATGATAGCACCCCTTCACAGAACAAAGAATCCAGAGTTATTACAATTTGTAATCTCAGTAGCCCGTTAAACGAGTAAAGTTATGCCAAATGTCAAGAAAAGTTCACACACAAAGTTGATCAACTAGAAGACTAGAAAACAAACCAGGCAGACCTTGCTAGAGCTGACAAATTGACATGGTGACAGTAGGTTGCCTTTGCCCTGTGTGTGCTTATTTTTAAACTCTTGGTGCCTTTTGGCTAATCTCTTAGGTGGAAAGCATCCTCAAAATGTAGGTACACTGATAATCACGTCAAACAATAGGTAAATGCTTAATAAAATAGAATTGGATGGATATTTAATTTAAACTGTCCATACTATGGACAATAACTTTTCACATCTTCTTACAGCAGACCTTTACTCAAAAAGAATGGCTGCTGCACTCTAAAAACAATCTATCCTTCTTTTTTTTTTTTTGTAAAGCTGATCTTTTTGTAATTTTTTTTTTTTTTTTTTACATTTTTCATCCAGCCTTACTGTCTGTTTCCATTCTGGGCTAGAATTTCATTTTGCTCCAACTGCCTCCTGAGACACTGACGTCAGATATCCTAAAAAGCATTATCTGCTATTCATGTAAACAGATGCCATACCATTGGGGAGGCCAGCTGCATGAACCAGAGAGATAGTCAGCTACCTGTGACGTAAAAAAAAAAAAAGGGAACATGGTGGGGCAGGATGGTGTAGGAAAGCGGGGCACAAAGAGTACAATGCTGGATCTTCTGTGCTTGTAAGTACAGTATATTATTGGAGCATAAGAAAAAAACAAAGGTAAATGGGGGGGGGGGGGGGGAGACATTTTCTTAGGGAGGGTGAAATTCCTCTTGAAAAAGGGGGAAAAAAAGGTTTAAAAGAGAAACCCATGGGGAGATTTACAGTGTCCACTGCCTACAAGCCAAAGTTCTTCATTTCGTATGGGGTAATAGAAGACCTTGGATGCAGAAACAGACATTCTATACCCCAAAACCAAGGGGTGGGCTTGGTCTTCCCAATCTACAGGCTTATTTTCAGGCAGCTCAAGTTGCCCAATTAGCTTAAACTACTGCCAAAGGCCATACACTCCCATTTGGGTCTCCAGTGAGGCTTTTGCCATAGGATCATTAATCTGGCTTCCTCCTGTCTATGCCCTCCTATACTATGTCCCTCTTTATCACATTCATTAGTGGTCTGGGACAGAGCATGTCACTGCCAATCTTTATCATTCCCACACATACCGTTAGCTCCTATCTTTTGCAACCCAGAATTTCCACCTGGGCTGGTACCGAGATAATTTCAGTGGTGGTTTTATAAGGGACTAAGAATTGGCAATTATCTTAATGGAGACCAAATATACTCCTTACAACACTTTAAGGACACAATGCAAATGCCTTGTAGTAAAATATTCCGATCATCAAATCTCTTACACTTACGACTTTCGATTTATCTTGCCAGACAAGGGGTCTTCTGAGGGGTCGTACTGTATATCTGCGGTGTATACCTCTTTCACTGAGTCAAATTCAAAACTTTCCTATATAAACCAATGGGAAAAGGACCTGAACCTTATATTTTATCTGACTGAGTGGCAGGACATTGCTTACAACTTATCTAAAGTCTCCATCAACACGACTCTAATCAAAGCTAATTATATAACACATCAATAAACACATAAAAAAACAACATCTAAAAATTATAAAAACCCGGGTATCCAAAATGCATCCAAATTGTTTTCGATGTAGTGGCCAGCTGGGGACAATGTATCACATCTGGTGGCAATGCCCCCTTTGTGACTAGGTTCTGGATCCAGATATTTAATCTTCTAAATTCAGTGACGGGGTGAACAACCACAAAGGCAGCCCCTTTTCATAAACTACCTGATGAAGTGCCCAGGAAGTCGATGAAGTTGATCACATACAGTATCTCACAAAAGTGAGTACACCCCTCACATTTTTGTAAATATTTTATTATATCTTTTCATGTGACAACAATGAAGAAATTACACTTTGCTACAATGTAAAGCAGGGGGCTTATAAATCTAAAGCTTAAAACATGTCAACATAGAGTCAAATAGATACAGGGCCCAATGTATAAAGATGATGGACTTGCCAAGCATGTCTCCAGACCTAAATCCTATTAAGCATCTGTGGGGCATCTTTAAACAGAAGGTGGAGGAGCGCAAGGTCTCGAACATCCACCAGCTCCGTGATGTCATCATGGAGGAGTGGGAGAGGACTCCAGTGGCAACCTGTGAAACTCTGGTTAACTCCATGCCCAAGAGGTTTAAGACAGTGATGGAAAATAATGGTGGCCACACAAAATATTCACACTTTGGGCCCAATTTGGACATTAGGGGTGGACTTAATTTTAGTTCAATCTGATTTTATTAAAGAGATATTTGCGATACAAGTAAAAAACAAGCAGTGAAAATGAGTAGGAAATGGAACAAACATGAAACGGTTTCTCGTAGGTTGCACAATGTATGTAAGGTTGAGTGGCAACATATTGTAACATGAAAGGACAGCCTGAAAACTATAATTATGTGACACTGAAAAGCAGTATACAACATTGTGTTAATGAGAGTATAGCTGTAATCACAGGAGCATATACAGTAACTTGAGAAATCTGGGGATACAGCAAACAGGTGTCCGTTGTAAAAAGCATCTAGTAAGGCAACAATGGTGAACGTTAAACATAAGGTTATGGCATAGGGGCAACTTTCAGTAAGTACAGATTAGTAATCCAAAGAGAATAGCCAGAAAGAAAGAACAGTGAGAGCAAGAAAGGCAGAGATGAGGGACAGCGAGAGGTGCATGCCCCCCGCTACAGCCCACTAGCACTCTGGGCCCCGGTTCCCCCGATCCAAGATTTGAAGTTGTCAGAGTAGCGGAACACATCCCAAGAGGACCAGATGGAGTAGAACCGCTCCTCCCTGCCTCCCTCCTGGGCCAACAGACTTTCCAGGTCGCTAATCTTATCCATCTCTAAGGCCTATTCAAGTCTAGAAGGCACAATCAAAGTTTTCCAGTGTATGGGGATCAGAGCCCTAGTTGCCCCTAAAAAATACCATAGGACATCTTTCTTGATTGATTCAAAAGAGCCAGGAAGTAGGGACAACAGGACCAATTCCACCGTAGCAGTAACAGTGGTTGCCTGTAGCCTGCAGTACAGAGCAGTAATCGTTTCCCAGAATTCGCGGATTGGGGCACAGTCCGCCCAAATATGAAGTAGTGTACCCCTTGACGACATGCACTGTTAGCAAGTGTCCGACAGGAGAGGATCAACAAGTTTGGCTGTGGAAGGACACCTGTACCATCTGGTTAAGAGCTTAAACCCCTTCTCTTGCACCTTGGTGGCTGGTGATAAAGCATGGGTCAGGGCAAAGCACTTTCGTAAGTCAAGCAGAGAAAGGTCGTGTCCCAGCTCTCTGCCCCAGGCATCGGTGTACTTGGGTAGATCAGGGAGAAGGACCAAGAGGAATAGGAAGTATAAGAGGGACACAGTGTGAGTGGGGGGCTCGTCTTGCAGTAAGAGAGCGTCAAAAGCCAAGGGGTCCCCACGGACATCCGAGAGGGAGGGGAGTGTGTAGATAAGATAGAACCTGCTTCCACTGTAGCCAGCCCACTGAGTTATTTGAGGGGCTGCCAGAATCCCCAGCATGTAGCAGTGATGGCTCCGCCCACAGCAGTTGAGCTACCCGTCTGTGATCAGTCTCATTCCAAGGTCCAAACCTCGAGCATGCAACCGTCGGGGGGAAAGAGGGAGTACCAAAGAAGGGCGTCATAGGGCCCCCGGGGATGGGAGATGCGCCCTGAGATATTCAGGTGAGACTACACATGCAGCGTCTTATGGGTAAGACCACCCAGAGTAGAGGTAGGCCCACGGAGGTCCATCGAGGTCCAGGGTAAGGCACGTATATCGCACTGGGTAAGGTGGTGTTCTATTTGAACCCACAGTTTAGTGGAAAGGTTATGAAACCAGTCCACTATACGCATCAGCGTCAGCGCCTTATAATACAGGGCGAAATCAGGAATTCCAGTACGCCCTCTAGATTAGGAAGGGTAAGTGTCGCATATTTCAGGGGGGACAGCGGGTGAGCCATACAAAGTGCGAGAGGGCTCTGCGAAGCTTGTCGAAGAAAGAGGCCGGTATGTGTATAAGAAGTGCTTGAAACAGGTATAGAAAATTAAGGAGAATGTCCATTTTCAAGACATTAATTCTCCCAAACCAGGACAACCTTTTCGTGGAGTAGGTGGAAAGGTAAGCTAAGGTCCTAGCTAGGAGGGGTGCAAAGTTTTCAGTGAAAACCCTAGATGCATCAGAGGGCAGGTTGACGCCTAGATAGCGGATAGAGGAAGACCCAGTCTTAAAGGGATACAAGCTTGAGATCTGCCCAAGGGTTGCTCAGGACAAGGAGATGTTCAATATTTCAGATTTAGAGTGGTTAACTTTAAAATTGCTCATCAGGCCAAAGACCCGAAACGATTCCATGATCACAGGCAGGGATCGCTGGGGTGAGGTGACAAAGCAATAAGTTGTCCGCAAATAAGGCCAGTTTGGAGTGCAAAGGGCCGACTGACACCCCACTAATATTGGGATTATTGCAAATGGCAAAGGCTAGGTGTTCCATCGTGAGAAGATACAACAGTGGGGATAGTGGGCAGCCCTGACGAGTACCGTTATGTATGCTAAATGCAGGGGACAGGGACCCATTAACCCAGATTCTAGAGGGCCATGATCCGAGACAACATATGTGGACCAAGTCCTATTTGTTTTAGAGTCAGATGGAGGAATTGCCAATCAACGCGGTCGAAAGCCTTTTCAGCATCAACCGTCAAAAAGCACAGGGGAATGTCGTGGGCACGGGAGAATTCAGTGAGGAGGAGAGTGTTCAGGGTATTATCCCTAGCTTTTCGCCCTTATACAAACCCCACCTGGTCCATATGGATATGTCCTGGGAGCACTGGCTTCAGCTGGGTCACGAGGATTTTAGCGTATATTTTGAGGTCTACTCCAATCAGAGAGATAGGCCAATAGCTAGCACAGAACGAGTGATCCTTACCCGGTTTCGCAATAAGGGAAATGTGGGCCTCTAGTGTTTGGGGAGGAAAAGCAGAGCCCTGTGAGATAGAGTTAAACACCTGGGACAGAAAAGGGGCCAAAAGAGAGCTGAAAGTTTTATAGAATTTAGGAGTTAAGCCGTCTGGACTGGGACTCTTTCCAGAAGGGGTTGAGGCAATAGTGGCCACCACCTCGTCTTCCGAAAATAACAATTCTAAATCCGAGATTGTGTCAAGCATCAGGCTGGGCAGGACGGTCCTCGCGATATACGAAGTTCTGTCAGCTATTGGGACAGTGGTGGGGCTGGGGGACGAGGAGGCCGAGATGTGGTAAAGCGATTTATAGAAGTTGGTGAAAGATTGACAAATCTACGATGGGGCCGAGACAAGGTCTCCGGCGGTATTGCAGATTTGATTAATGAAAGTGGAGGGGGCTTTAGGGTGAAAAGTATGGGCCAGCGGCCTGCCACATTTGTTCTGAAATGTATACTAGTGTAAAGCCAGTTTCTGCTTGTACGTACGAACAGAGGCCTCATAGTGATCCCGGAGCTGAGATCGGGCTACAAACAAGTCAGCAAGGGCGGCATCAGCAGCATGAGAAAGATTGGGAAATGGTCAGACCAAACCTATGAACCAATTTCGACGTCAGGGGACCAGTCCAGGCAGCTATGGTCCATGAAAAAGTATTCCATCCTGCTATAGGATCGGTAGACCAAGGAGAAGTGGGTATAGTCCCTGAATGTTGGGTGCAACAACCTCCACACGTCAACTAGGTGCATGTCGAATAGGGAATGTTTATGGGGCCCTCAACTTGGGGTAGAAGATAGCGGAACAGGAGGAGGAGGTGTCCAATAGGGGTTCCATAGGAAGATTAAAATCCCCTCTAAGGATAACCCTCCCCTCCGCGAACCCCACAAGGAGCTCCAAATACTGCAATGCTGAGGCAACCTGATTGGCATTCGGGAGGTAAAAATTGGCAACCGTGTATCTTGATCCCCAGAGAGAAAACTTCACAAACACGTACCTGCCGTGTGGGTCCTCAACATGGTCTATCAGGACGATAGAGAGATTTATGTGGAAGGCAATGGATGCACCATTGGACTTCTGCATCGTGTTAGTGCTGTGTATCCACCTGTTAAATTATCCGTTGGAGCAGGAAGGAACAGAATTGGGTCTCCAGCAGGAGCAATACAATCACTTGACATTTGTGCATTTGATAGAGAACCTGGCATCTCTTAGAGGCGCTATTGAGACCCTGTACATTATAAGACCCGAGTTTCAACTTGGCAGGAGTACTTACCTTGTGGGCCATAGCGAGGTGCGCACGACCCCGGGGTCAAGAGGGTAGAAAAGGAAAAAGGCAGACAATGGGGTGGATCGAAGAAGAGAGGGTCAGGGGCCAAGGTGGAAAAGAAAGGGAAGAAAGAGCAAGAGGAGATGGGGACAGAGAAGGAGAAACGGAGATTTAGTAAGGAAGGCTGTTGAGAAACGAGGGGACTCCAAGAGAGGGAGCCCAATAA
Source organism: Pelophylax lessonae (assembly GCF_965119305.1). Lineage (NCBI taxonomy): Eukaryota > Metazoa > Chordata > Amphibia > Anura > Ranidae > Pelophylax > Pelophylax lessonae. Next base: position 268,814,825 of record NC_138771.1, on the reverse strand, counting down.
ACTATGGTGCCTGGGAACTGGGCACGGCGTGATATTCACGAAACAAGCACAGACTGTGCTTAACCTATTGGGGGTGGAGATGAGTAGGTAGGTGAGAACTAAGGGATGAGTCCGGCAACACAGCAGACAATGGTAACATACATGAGTACACCTTGAATAATAATAATATGCACATAGCTTAAGCGCCTTCCACACAGCTAGGTGGAACCCCAAGTCAAGCAGACAAAAAGGGGAGAAAACATAGGTTGTTAAAATAACACATAGCATACAACATCACAGTATATAAGGGGTCAACGGGAAACAGTAGCTCCAAGTTCCAGGCACATATGCCAGCCAGGGTGGCCAACAGGGTGCCCCGCAGCACGTCACCACAGGGGTTGATGGTCCAGGGCCCCCCCCGGACACCCAGGCGCGTAGGAACTCCGCACCCCGGCCACAAAGGATACGAGTGCCCCCACCGTGTACAGGGGCATACATAGTCATTAACAGCAGGGAAAGTAAGCAGCAGCTGCAAAAAGTAGACAGAGGCCCTGAGCTTGGCGTAGCGGGACCATGACCCCCCAAACCCCAGCTGTCAGATAATGCAGCAAAGGGCAGGAGCAAGTTAGGTCTGAAGGAGGCCCATCTAGTAGCTATGACAAGAGGTAAGCCAAGGTAGAGAAGAATCAGTACAGTGTAATGGGCCGCACAGGCAAAGTCAGTAAGGATAGTGGCATAAACAGCAATCAGTCCTCCGGGGACAAGGGACGCCGAGCCCCACGTCTCAGAGGTAGATCTGGAGCGCGGGCGCCACCAGCTCTGCGGAAGGGGGCCGGGGATCTGTGGTCACATACGATCATCCGGGGGGTCCAGCCAGTTCAGTATATCCACCGGAGCATGTTCCAGGAAAGAGAAAAAGTCAGGCAGTTGATCAGGATCAGAGAGCACAAATTTGCGGGCTTTGCAGGTCACTTTGATACTGAAGGGATGTCTCCATGTGTAAGTGGCCCCAATTTGGTGGAGTAAGTCCAGTAGAGGGCGGACCACCCTCCGCATGTGCAGGGTATTACGAGAGAGGTCAGGGTATAGGTGTATAGAGGAGCCATCAAAGTCCAGGGGCCCTGCATGCCATGCCTTCCTCATAATGTCTTCCTTCAGGGTGTAATAATGAACCCTGCAGAGCACATCACGCGGGCGGCCCTCCCTGCCACCACCGGCCCCCCACCCTGTGGACCCTGTCCAGTTCAATATGAGTGGATGGTTCCCAGTACCTGGTTGAGGATGGCAATCACTGTAGGCCTCAGGTCTGCTCCAGAGGTGGCCTCCGGGAGGCCCTGGAGCCGAATATTGTTTCTGCGACTTCTACTTTCCAATCCTCTATGCGGAGCTGGTGCTGTCGTAGGCGGTGTAGGTGGCCCCGAGATGCGGATTCCAAGGTAGCAATGCGAGACTCATGGTCCCCTTGGGTGGTGGCAATGGCAGACACAACTGCTTCACTGTTAGAGACCTGCTGCCTCAGGGCATCCAGTTCAGTATGGAGGGAGAGTTCCATTTTTGATGCCCACGATTCAAAGTCCGACCGAAAGGCTGACAAGAGGGCCGCCGCTTCAGATTTGAGGGTACCCCCAGTGGGTGGGCGATCATTCTCCCTGGTAAAAGTGGAGGCACAGGGTGGCTTAAGAGTGGAGGGCACTGTCTCAGGAGAGGGAGCCCGCCAGCCATGTCCTTGCCTGGGTTAGAAAGCAGTGTGGCTGGGGGAGGAGGCTTGCCTTTACCTGCAGCGCGGCTGGGGCCATCCTGTCCGACCTAGGAGTGCAAGGTTCCGGGGGTGCTGGATCGAGCTCTGCTGGAGTTCTGCAGGGTCAGCTCCCCGCCGACATGCGGATCGTAGGTGTAGCTGGCTGGGAAAGCTGTCTGCTGGAGTCGGATTGCTACGGAGCTCAGCACCGCATGTCCTCCTCGGTATGTCGCTGGCCACGCCCCCCGGGTGTACTTAATTTTTTTGCCAGTAGTTTAGACATTAATAGCTGTGTGTTGAGTTATTTTGAGGGGACAGCAAATTTACACTGTTATACAAGCTGTACACTCACTACTTTACATTGTAGCAAAGTGTAATTTCTTCAGTGTTGTCACATGAAAAGACATAATATAATATTTACAAAAATGTGAGGGGTGTACTCACTTTTGTGAGATTCTGTGTGTATAATATATATATATATAATATATAACGCGCGCGCACACACACACGATTCAGCGTAGAGGTGACGCCCTGTAGCAATTAAACTGCTATAGGGCGAACTTTAAGTGCCGGTTCACATATGTGCGGCTGCGGCGATCGCATGTAATATCGGAGCGCACTGTTTCTTCATTACATGCGATCGGCTGTGCGGTGCGAGTTTAGCCATACACTTTGTATGGCTAAATTCGCACTGCACCCGCAGCAAAGACGCACAGGACCCTTTTTTGCAGCTGCATCAGGATCGGATCGCACAGTGGTTCACACTTGTGCGATCTGATCCGGTGCAAACTGTAAGATCGCACTGCAATATGCGATCAAACTGGGGGTGTCATTAAGATTTCATTGACACCCCGGCGTATCGCATATGGCAGTGTGAACTGCCAGGGGTGCGTTTGCGATAGGGGAACAGGCTGCGAATTCGCAGCCTTCCCGCATCGCATAAGTGTGAACGGCATGTAAGTGATTGGAGTAAAGTTTCTTATAACCTGGTCCTAAAAAGGAGAGAGAACAGGTTACCCTGGGCTATGGCAGTTTTTAAATCAGACACTTTAATGACCTGTCTCAAACAGCTTTGGGTTTGTGTCAACGAACAAATACATCTTGCTTTCAAATGCCTTCCACTTTTAAGATCAGTTTTAGACACTTTCAGATTTCACAGCTCATATAAAGGTGCATTGAACCTGCGGGTAGTCCTCTAAGTTTCTTTTATACTGCATTAACCTTCTTTAAGCTGCTTTTGCCTTCCCATTGATGGACAGAGAGAGAGAAGCATTTCTGACCTTAACAAATGCCTGTTGACAGGAGCCCATATACCAGGGCCTCACCAAATACCTGAAAAATCTTTGCTACAACTACATTTTTTAGTTCATATCATACAATATTTACATAATTTGAGAATGACACAACTCTAAGCACTGCAACCACAACACTAAATCTGGGGAAGATAAAAATCACTAAAAACTTCCAATCATTTTTTTTTATTTTTTATTGAAAGTAAAAATGCCCCAAGCAGGACCACAGTGTAAAGATCACTGGGTTTGAGCTGAAGATAAGTATTTCACATAGTGCAGGGGTCTCCAAACTATGGTCCTCCAGTTGTTTCCGGGACTACCATTCCCATCATGCCTAGCCATGTCTGGGAATGTTAGAGTTTTACAATACCTCATGGGATGTGTAGTCCTGAACGCCAAAGTCTTTTGGTGCTACAGAGATGGAATGAAGGAGAGGTAGGAGAAACAGGCCACCAGAGAGGTAAATATACTTGCTCTGTTGCAGGGGAGTGCTAGTTTTACATTTTTTAGAGACCGGACAGAATCTCTTTATATGCAAAATGCAAATATTTCTTCTTGGTTGTCAGGCTGCCAATATCTCTACCCTCCATTATAAGGGTGTCCAAAAAACATGCCAAATTTTGTGAATCTGGTAAATTAGATTTTCAAATCCGCTAAAAATGTGCATGAAGATTTGATCAGTGTTTGGAAGAACATGCTATTGACCAGCAGTATAAGATGCCATAAAATGATTTTTTTAAAACTTGGGGAAAAAAGCAAAAACAGGTTAACCAGAGGGTTTGTACCCCATTAAAAATATCTGTATGTGATCAGTTGTTTAAATACTTAGAAACACTTTCTTTAACCCTCTCATAAACCCACACACAATGCTCCAATCTGCTGCATGATATGTTTAAGTCCCCCGTGTATGATTTTCCTAACACAATGTTCATTTTCTTTTCTTTTTGTGCCTCACAGGACACAGAGCCATAAATCATAACATATGGGTTATATAGCCACCTACAGGTGAAGGACACTGGCAACCAATCAGAAAGGATGTCCCCCTATATAACCCCTCCCACACAGGAAGTACCTCCGTTTTTTCGCCAGTGTCTAAAGGTGATGGTCACGGTGGAGAGTCTCTCCACATATTCTTCAAAAGAAGAAAGAAGATTATGCTATATACCCCAAACAAAGATCACTGAATCTAAGGGGATAGCTATCAGATCCATCTAAAAAAGAGTCAGTGGACTGAAAAAGATGGTACCTGAGCCACGGGAAGCAGATACAAGGTTTTGCCTGTAAATGTTGTCCTTTTTAGGCGCTGGACCCTGGGATCCAGACCCTTGGTAATACCAAACCCCAAAAGGTGCTCCGTGCAGGGTGCTCCACAGGTCCAAGGCCGTGGTCCCTCTAAAATAAGGGGACCCAGTCCTTGAAGGTCGGAAAGACAAAGTTCACCACGATGGGTGAAGATTAGATTCCTGTTTCAAACAGAATCCTGCGGCAGGACTGGTAAGTCCAATTTAAAATATACAGTCAGGTCCATAAATATTCAGACATCGACACAATTCTAATCTCTAATTTGGCTCTATAATGGATTTGAAATGAAGCAAACAAGATGTGCTTTAACTGCAGACTTTCAGCTTTAATTTGAGGGTATTTACATCCAGGTGAAAGGTATAGGAATTACAACAGTACGTATATGTTCCTCCCACTTTTTAAGGGACCAAAAGTAATGGGACAATTGGCTGCTCAGCTGTTCCATGGCCATGTGTGTGTTATTCCCTCATTATCCCATTTACAAGCAGATAAAAGATCCAGAGTTAATTTCAAGTGTGCTATTTGCATTTGCATTTGGAATCTGTTGCTGTCAACTCTCAACATGAGATCCAAAGAGCTGTCACTATCAGTGAAGCAAGCCATTATTAGGCTGAAATAACAAAACAAACTCATCAGGGAGATAGCAAAAACATTAGCAACACGGTTTACTAAACAGCCTCACAGCCGGTGTAAAAACTGGTGGTGTTAGAGCGTGTTAGGAGAACGGTGATAATGCAAGAATTAACACCGGTTACTAAACGTACACCTAGGTGTGGCCAAATCAACGGTTTGCAACATCCTTAAAAAGAAAGATTGCACCGGTGAGCTCAGCAACACCCAAAGACCCGGAAGACCGCGGAAACCAACTGTGGTGGATGACCGAATAATTCTTTCCCTGGTGAAGAAAACACCCTTCACAACAGTTGGCCAGATCACGAACACTCTCCAGGAGATAGGTGTATGTGTGTCAAAGTCAACAATCAAGAGAAGACTTCACCAGAGTGAATACAGAGGGTTCACCACAAGATGTAAACCATTGGTGAGCCTCAAAAACAGAAAGGCCAGATTAGAGTTTGCCAAACAACATTTAAAAAAGCCTTCACAGTTCTGGAACAACATCCTATGGACAGATGAGACCAAGATCAACTTGTACCAGAGTGATGGGAAGAGAAGAGTATGGAGAAGGAAAGGAACTGCTCATGATCCAAAGCATACCACCTCATCAGTGAAGCATGATGGTGGTAGTGTCATGGCATGGGCATGTATGACTGCCAATGGAACTGGTTCTCTTGTATTTATTGATGATGTGACTGCTGACAAAAGCAGAAGGATGAATTCTGAAGTGTTTCGGGCAATATTATCTGCTCATATTCAGCCAAATTCTTCAGAACTCATTGGACGGCGCTTCACAGTGCAGATGGACAATGACCCGAAGCATACTGCGAAAGCAACCAAAGAGTTTTTTAAGGGAAAGAAGTGGAATGTTATGCAATGGCCAAGTCAATCACCTGACCTGAATCCGATTGAGCATGCATTTCACTTGCGGAAGACAAAACTGAAGGCAAAATGCCCCAAGAACAAGCAGGAACTGAAGACAGTTGCAGTAAAGGCCTGGCAGAGCATCACCAGGGATGAAACCCAGCGTCTGGTGATGTCTATGCGTTCCAGACGTCAGGCTGTAATTCACTGCAAAGGATTTGCAACCAAGTATTAAAAAGTGAAAGTTTGATTTATGATTGTTAACCACTTGCCGACTGCCGCACGACTATATACTGTGGCAGTCAGCCTCTTCTGGGCAAAGTGATGTATTGGTACGTCACTCGCTCATGAGCCTCTAGGGGGCGAGCGCGCGCCGGCGGCGATCTCCCGTAGGAGAGGGAGAAAGACAGATGGCTGATGTAAACACAGCCGTCTGTCATTCTCCCTTAGATCATCACTGAGGCTATGCGATCCTGCTATGTGATGATCTAACAAGCCACGCCCCCTGACAGTTAGAATCACGCTCCTAGGGACACACTTAACCCCTTGATCACCAATAAAGTTAACCCATTCCCTGCCAGTGTCATTTTTACAGTAACATTGCATATTTATAGCACTGATTACTGTAGTAATGTCATTGGTACCCCCAAAAGTGTCAAAAATGACAGTTAGGGGTCCGATCTGTCCGCCGCAATGTCGCAGTCCCACAAAAAAAAAAATCGCAGATCGCCGCCATTACTAGTTAAAAAAAAAACAATAAAAATGACATAAATCTTTCCTGTAGTTAGTAAACGAGGTAACTTTTGTGCAAACCAAACAAAATACGCTTATTGCTATTTTTTATACCAAAAATATGTAGCAGAAAACAAATTGGCCTAAAATGTTAAAAAATTTTGATTTTTACTTTTTTTTTTTTGAGAATTTCATATAAAAAATTTGAAAAATATTGTTACTTTTTTTAAAATTGTCGCTCTTTTTTTGTTCATAGCGCAAAAGTAAAAATCGCATAGGTGATCAAATACCACCAAAAGAAAGCTCTGTTTGTGGGGAAAAAAAGGACATCAATTTCATTTGGGTACAGTGTTGCACGACCACGCAATTGTCCGTTACATTCACGCAGTGCCGAATCGCAAAATAGGGCCTGGTCTTTGAGCAGCCAAATCCTCTGGGGGTTAAGTGGTTAAGGGGAAACATGTAAATGTGTTGGAATGGCCTAGTCAAAGTCCAGACCTCAATCCAATAGAAAATCTGTGGTCAGATATAAAGATTGCTGTTCACAAGCGCAAACCATCCAACTTGAAGGAGTTGGAGCAGTTTTGCAAGGAGGAATGGGGAAAAATCCCAGTGGTAAGATGTGGCAAGCTCATAGAGACTTATCCAAAGTGACTTGGAGCTGTGATTGCCGCAAAGAGTGGCTCTACAAAGTATTGACTTTAGGGGGGAATAGTTATGCACATTGACTTTTTCTGTTATTTTTGTCCTATTTGTTGTTTGCTTCACAAAAAAAAAAAAAAAAATCTTCAAAGTTGTGGGCATGTTCTGTAAATTAAATGATGCAAATCCTTAAACAATCTATGTTAATTCCAGGTTGTGAGGCAACAAAACACGAAAAATGCTAAAGGAGTGAATACTTTTGCAAGGCACTGTATGCGCAGAATCCTTTGGTTAAAGAGCTGGTCTGCGGAATTTCCATGTAAAAAGTGGTTGGCTGGCTTTCCTTTTCAGGGAAAATGCCTTTTTGGTGACGATCTGGATAGGTATATCCAAAAGATCTCGGGAGGGGAAGAGTATGTTGCTACCTGTAAAAAGGAAGAGCAAGCTTCCTTCTTTTAGGTTTCCCAGCACTCATACCAGTGCTTCTAATTCCAGACGGTGGTGATGGCCTCAGCCACCTGGGTCCGGAACCAAGCCTTCAGGGCAGGGTCAGAAAAAGCCCTGGGCCCAGAGATCAGCCAAGCCTTCCTCTAAGCCTACTCTCTGAAGGAGCGCCCCCTACTCACTTGGGTGGGGGGTAAGGCTGCTTCGGTTCCCCAAGGTTTGGGTAGAAATGATACAAGAAAACTGGGTTATCCCCACCATGTTGCAAATGTGCAAACTGGAATTTGGGGTGTTCCTGCATCCTCGGTTTGTAAAGTCAAGTATACTGACAGATACCGTAAAAAGAAGATCTCTCTTTCTAGTGGTGGACCAGCTGAAGGCCCAAAGAGTGATAATGGAGGTTACGGAAAACTAAAGGTTCAGGGTTTTTTACTCAAACCTGTTCATAATCCCCAAATCAAACGGGAATGTGAGACCTATTCTGGATCTCAAAGCTCTAAACCAGTTTCTGAATGTTCATGCTTTCCGTATGAAGTCAATTCATTCAGTCATAGGCCCCCTGCAGGGAGAGGATTTTCTAGCATCCATAGACATCAAGGATGCATATCTTCACGTGCCTATATTCCAGGCTCATCAAAGGTTTCTACGCTTTGCAATAGAAAAACGTCATTTTCAGTTTGTGGCCCTGCCCTTTGGATTGGCCACAGCTCCAAGAGTGTTCACAAAGATCCTAGCTCCAGTATTGACTGTTCTAAGGTCCCGAAGGATATCTGTAATAGGATCTGGACGATCTATTTCTTATAGATCGATCGGCTACAGCTCCAGACAGTACAGTTCCTAGAATGTCTGGGTTGGATGCTGAACTTGGCAAAGTCAGCATTACAGCCGGTTCAGCGTCTGGAATATCTGGGTTTTCTTGTGGACACAGTACAGGCAAAAGATATTCTTGCCAACAAGAAAGGTCACAGACCTGAAGGATATGGTTCGGTCCGTAGTTAGGCTGAGATATTCTTCTGTACGTCTGCATGAAGTTAATGGGGGAAGATGGTTTCTGCATTTGAGGCATTTCCCTATGCTCAATTCCATACCAAACCCTTGCAGAACAACATTCTGTCTACATGGACCGGAAGGGTCCAGTTTCTGGACTGGTCCATGTCTCTGGAACCAAGAGTACATCAGAGTTCGAATTGGTGGTTGGTGACCAGAAATCTGGACAAGAGGAAATCCTTTCTTCCAGTAAATTAGAATGTGGTGACTACAGATGCTAGTCTCTCTGGCTGGGGAGTGGTTCTGGAGGAAGCCACTGTCCAGGGGAAATGGTCTTGGGTGGAGAGAGTTCTCCCCATCAACATTCTGGAAATCCGAGCAGTCAGTCAGGCTTTGAAATACTGGACACCCAGACTCCAGGGTCACCCTGTCAGGGTGCAATCCATCAATGCCATGGCTGTGGGTTATATCAACTATCAAGGAAGCACAAAGTCAGTCAGCCCAGAAAGAGGTGGATATCACCCTGTCCTGGGCAGAGAAGTTTGTGCCATGCCTGACAGCAGTTCTTAGTCCAGGAATAGAGAACTGGCAGGCGGATTTTCTGAGCCGTCAGCAGATGTTTCCGGGAGAATGGTCCTTACATCCCGAGATTTTTCAATCAATCTGCCTACACTGGGGGCTCCCAGCCGTAGATCTGTTGGCATCCAGATTCAACAACAAGTTGAAGATATTTGTGTCCAGGACCAGGGATCCACTCGCAGTCAGAGTGGATGATTTAGGGACTCCTTGTAAGGAGTATTCCCTGATTTATGCCTTTCCTCCTGTGCAGCCGATACCGTGTCTGTTGCGCACGATCAAGCTAGAGAGGAAACCAGTAATCCTGGCAGCTCTGGCATGGCTGAAGAGGGTTTGGTATGCACAAATCCAAAGGTTGGCAGTGACAAGGCCTTGGGCCTTCGCACTTAATCCAGACCTACGCTCTCAAGATCCGATATTCCACCCCTGCTGTAGTCTCTAAATTTGACGGCTTGGCTATTGAAGCCTTAATCTAGAAGGAGCATTGAAGGAGCTAGGAAACCAGTCTCTAGAAACATTTATTATAGGGTCTGGAAATCCTACATTACCTGGTGTGAAGCCAGGAAATGGCACTCCCGCAAATATATCATCGGGAGAATTCTAGCTTTCCTTCACACAGGGGTAGATATGAAATTACCCTTGAGCACTGTACAAAGTGAGCAAATTTCAGCCTTATAGGTTTTCTTCCAAGAACCGATCACTTCCCATTCATTGGTTCAGACCTTCGTTCAGACCCGGGGAATGCTACGTTTGCTTCCACCTGTAAAGCCACCATTATGTCCTTGGGATTTAAATTTGGTGCTGGCAGTTTTACAAAAACAGCCTTTTGAGCCCATGGGGCAGGTTCCCCTGATTCTTCTGACCACGAAACTGTCTTTTTGATTGCGATAACTTCAGCTAGAAGGGTATCAAACAAGCAGCTCTTTCTTGTAAAGAGCCATTCTTGCTTTTTCATCAAGATAGGGTGATTCTACGTTCACACCCAGGTTTTTTGCCCACTGTGGTGTCCGCCTTTCATTTGAATCATGAATTTTTTACTACCTTCCTTTTTGCCGATCTTCACTCAGAGGAGGAAAAGTTATTGCATTCTCTTGATGTAATGCGTGCACTTAAATTCTACTTGGAAAGACCAGCTCAGATTCGTAAGGCCGAGTGCTGCCAGAAGGGCCCGGGAAAGGGTTGACAGCATCTAAGTCTATGATTTCTTATTGGATTCGCCAGTTTATTACCCAGGCGTATGATTTAGACGGAAAGGTTCCACCTTTTCCTGTAAAGGTACATTTTACCAGAGGAGTAGGTGCCTCTTGGGCACTTCATCATCAAGCCTCTATGGATCAGATTTGCAAGGCCACGACCTAGTGCATATGTTCACTAGTTTCTATCAAGTGGAAGTTGGGACCCAGGAGGAATCTTCTTTTGGCTGCAGGCAGCGGTGTAATCATTTTTGTTGTCTGATGGCGGTATTTTTTTGGTGTCCCCCTTCCCTCAGATGCATTGTTTTGGGACATCCCATATGTTATGATTTATGGCTCTGTGTCCCGTGATGTACGAAAAGAAAAATAGATTTTTTTTTTTAATACATACTTACCTGTTAAATCTATTTCTTGAAGTACACACAGGGGTCCCTCCCCTTTTCTATGGGGTCTTTATTGCTTGCTACAAAACTGAGGTACTTCCTGTGGGAGGGCTTATATAGGGGGACATTCCTTCTGATTGGCTGCCAGTGTCCTTCACCTGTAGGTGGCTATATAACCCATATGTTATGATTTATGGCTCTGTGTCCCGTGATGTACTTCAAGAAATGAATTTTACAGGTATGTATTAAAAAATAATTTATGTCAATTACAACGTGCTTAAAAAATACTGTTCAATAAATTACAATGTTCTCACTTCTCCATGATACTTGACACATTACTTTTATATATCAAAGGTTAATAATGATATATTTATTTTCATAAACTTAGACAACATCATTGCACAGAGACCCTTGCTCTGCAGATCTGTAATTTCCAACAAGAGCAATGACTTATCCAAGGATACTTGTGCAGATATGGAGAATGATTTACATTGTACTTACTTAAGGTCACTGTAAGCTGAGAGACAGTGCCACACTTGGCTGAACTGAACTACAGGTAGATTTCTCATCATTTCTCTTCTTCTTCTTGTACTTTAACTACATCTCGTGTATATTTTTATATTATTCTTGGTGACTGTTTTAACTTTTATCTATGTTGATAACACAATTTTCTAATAAAAGTTATCGCTTTTCTACTGTGTTACTTACCCATTTACTTTATCTGGTTGGGCTATACCTTGAAAATCCCTATGGGGTTCCTATTTCTAATACTTTTGGGATGTGATATTGTGCCCCCAGTAGTACACAACAACCGAGTGTACCTATTTCTGTCTTACCAGGTAGAAAATACCCATCGCCCCCCTCATCGCTCGAGGTCGGTTTGTCCTGCATATAGTTGAAAACCGATGGTTAGATTTACCGGTAACGGTGTTTCTACAAACCTTCCAAGATGGCAACACATGAGAGATATGAGGCTTCACCCTACAGGAAACACAATAAGTTCACAGCTGTTAAAAGAATAAATAATATTGCTGCGCTAAGTGAATGAAAACAATCGCTATGTGATAAATAAATATATTAATTAAATATATTAATAAAGTGACCAGATCTTCTCCAAACAAAGAAATAATATTAAATCAAAGAGTGGACCGTGATAATAAAAGTTCCAATGCACAGTGAAAATAAAGTGAAACAGTAATAACTGAAATCTTCATCTGTGAGTGTGATCAAAGGTGCTGCATGCTTCACGCCAAGTGATCCTAGTGCCAAGTGTAAGGTTAGCAGCTCACCTCAAAGACCGACTCCTGAGAGTCAAATCACCGCCTCCAGATCCTCTCTCCAGACATATAAGGCATCCGGTGTAAAAAAAATATATAAAAGGAGATCTAGTGCTCTCTGTCTTTGTAAAGGCTATTTATTAACACAAAAGATGAAATCGCACTTACATTGTCAGGCACTTAAGCAGTGCAGACTTTCTGGGCTTTACAACACTTCCTGCAACCTCCGGGAATCAGCGTGATGACGTGCAGGCTCCTCCCCCGTACGCGCTGCGTCATAGACTTCGTCAGTTTTTTTGCGTCACGCAGCGCCCTAGTGCGCATGGGCGGCGCACATAAAAAAGCCGGGGAACGTTCTCAGTCCACAGTCCGGCTCCAGTAGCAGGAGAGGACACAAGGACTGTGAGAAGCGCTGCACCCATCCGGATGACACCATTTAAACCACTAGCCTCCACCCAAAAGTGAGTCTTTAGGCTCGGTTCACATATATGCGATGCGGGAAGGCTGCGAATTCGCAGCCTGTTCCCGCATCGCACACGCACCCCCGGCAGTCCACACTGCCATATGCGATACGCTGGGGGTGTCAATGTAATCTTAACGACACCCCCAGTTTGATCGCATATCGCAGTGCGATCGTGAAGTTCGCACAGGATCGGATCGCACAAGTGTGAACCGCTGTGCGATCCGAACCTGATGCGGCTGCAAAAATGCCTCCTGTGCGTGTTTGCTGCGGGAGCGATGCGAATTTAGCCATACAGTTTGTATGGCTAAACTCGCACCGCACAGCTGATCGCATGTAATGTCTGAGCAGTGCGCTCCGACATTACATGCGAACCCCGCACACGCACAAGTATGAACCGGGGCTAAAGCAAACTTTGGCGATCGGCCCTTACATACAAAAAGGCTTTCCATTGCCTCATATATGCCCTATGATGATGGATGTCCTGGTCAAAACCTTACCTAATTACCTATCTCATCTCCACCAGACAGTTCACCCTTAGACATTCTCCAACGGGATTTTGTACAGGCTGAGGGATCATACAATCGGCGATACCTCCACAGCTATAAAATACCAAGTAAATTTATTTTGTGATACTACATACAAAATTTGTTTCAAGTCACATGACGGAAAAAATTACCACTTGATATGCATGACCACTGTCTGATGGTTGTAAAAGCAGGTTAAATCACATCTCTTCTTTTCCTTCAGCTAGGAGATCTAAGAATACATCATAAGCATATCCCCCGTATGAGAGCAGCTAGAGTTCCTGCTGCAATATAAACAAGGAAATAGGCATATGTATATGCATGGAACGGACAAAAAAATAAGATGTATGTAACACATCAAAACTAACACTATTTTATAAACAGTATTGTATGTACACATCAATACTAATATTATGTTTACTACTATTATCATTCATAGAATTGGTGACTTATCCTTGAAAAAGGCCATACTCAGCCGAAACGCATAGGATAACAACACAGACCCTTCTCTGAACCAAGTTCCTGAATCAGGGAACAACAGAGAAAATTAAGAGTCTGACTAAGTCACTCTTTTTCACCCGTCACATACTTTCATACTTCTCTCTCACCTTCACCATGGGCCTCCACCCATGTCACTTCAATGTGTAATCTATGGGAATACCCATATAACCTGTAACTTGTATTATATTGTAAATAGTTCAAATAAAGTGTTTATTTTACAAAAAAACTTTCACCTTGCCCTTAAAGTCCCCACCTATGGGTCTGAGGCACCCAAACCTCTCTTCGGTATTGTAAACACGGGACGGTGGCAAACAACATCTACCTGGGTCATACAGAGACAAAACCCTTTTTCCACAAAAATCCTGATGTGCAGGCTATAAAATTTTTGTTGTCCGTAATACAACCTCCGATTTTCGTCTCATTAGTACATATTTCGACAGAAAAAAAAAATCTTAAGCGCAAGACTAGGCATGCTCAGAGAGAAAGAACACATACAAAGCAATCCAACACATGACATCACTTCTGAAGTAGAATTCTGTCGTACGGGAAAATTCGTATGAAAATAACCTCTTCACTTTCCACATCAGACTAGCATGCCACAAAAAACGGACGACAGATCGTTCGATAATCTGATCGTGTGTACGGGGCTTAACACTTTCGTCCAGGGACTCAACCTTCTTTCCCAGGAGGAGAGGTGGAAGAATTAAAAGTCTCTTCAGTGTAGCTTTGCCCAAACAACTGCTGGGATGCTAGCTGACATTAGCCCCAGAACTCTCAGGATCTCTCCCCTGGGGTCCCTATCAGTTTTCTTACCGATGAGACTACTTTCTCCACCTTTTTCCTTGGAAGGAAATGTTTTTGTCCCTGTGGGTCTATCCGGTAACCTAAATAGGTCTGAACCTGAGCTGGCTCCAGGGATGACTTTTCCATGCTGACCAACCAGCCTAGCATCTGCAGGACTGTTAACACCTTCTGGGTGTCTGATCTCACCTGGTTTGCCGAAGGACCAAAGATCAGTAGATCGTCCAAGTAAGGAATTAACATTATTCCCTGGAGATGAAGATAGGCCACTGCCTCTGCCAGGATCTTTGTGAAAATCCTTGGACTGGCCGTCAGACAAAAGAGGATTGCCCCATTCTGGGTTACCACCGCAAATCTCAGGAAAGCCTGGTGTTCCAGGTGAATCGGAAAAACATGCAAGTAGGCATCCCTGAGAGTAGTCAAACACATTTTTTAACAGGTTTTTGCATACTGAATAAATACCCTCCATGTAAAACCTTTTATACTCTAGGAACTTGTTTAAGTTTCTGAGGTTTATGATAAGGCGGTATTTCCCAGAGGGTTTGGTTACCACAAACATATGGGAGTAAAACAAAAAACAATTCTCCTGCACTTGGGTGGTGTGCAGTGAAGGATAAATACTTTTATATATGGTCTTGGTGTGCACCGCTGCCTTGCTGCCCCTTCTGGACCAAGGGTATCCAAAGTACACTACAAAAAAAGAAGGCCGCACCAACTTTGTGCATTACCACTAAAAAAGGTTTATTGAGATCCAAAGACAACACATATTATACTCACAACCGAGTGATGATAAAGCACATAAAACCACAATGGAACTGGTTATCTCCAAAAGTATCCAGGGAACCCTTGCACTGGATGACGTGGCAGTGTCTGCAACTGTATGGCTGGGCTGATGCGTTTCGAGGGAGGACCCTCTTCTTCAGAGCCAAAACGTGCTACTGAACTGTTGTTTCATTGGCAAAGTGGGATGGCTTGTGGAGGGCGGTACTAGCCGACTACTTAACACCTTGCAAACGAAACAGTTCAGTAGCACGTTTTGGCTCTAAGGAAGAGGGCCCTCCCTCAAAACGCATCAGCCCAGCCATACAGTTGTGGACACCGTCACATCATCCAGTACAGGGGTTCCCTGGATACTTTGGAGACAACCTGTTCCATTGTGGTTTTATGCGTTTTATCATCACTTGTTTGGGAGTATATGTGTTGTCTTTGGATCTCAATAAACCTTTTTTTTAGTGGTAATGCACAAGGTCGGTGTGCCCTTCTTTTGTTGTTGTCTTTATATGGGAGTAAAAGCCTTGGTAAAGCTGACTTTCTGGCACCAGCACTACCACTTGGTGTTCTGCCAGTTCCTGGATCCCATTTAAAAGGGCTCTCTTTTTTAATATGTCCTTCAGAGAATGTGTTAAGGTAATTCTTGTGGGGGTTTGGACGAAAATTCTAGGCTGTAGCACTCTTGAATGAGTTGAGAAATGTGTGGACTGACTGAGATTTCCTCCCATTGGGAAATGAGACAGTCTGTCCCCCACTTTGACACTGACGTCACTTTGTATCTCTGGTGCCTGAACCTGGAGAGGGGAAGAGCAAATTACTTCTTTGCCTACCACTACCAAAACTCCAATTCTTATTAGGTTCTTTTCGGTTCTTTGTTGATTTTGCGCTGGGGGGGGGGGGGGGGGGGAGACGAAAAAAAAATTCCTATACCTTTCGCTCTTGGAAATCTCTTCCCTTTCTCAGAGGATCTGGACAAAACTTTATCCAGGCCTCGGCCAAACAGCAAGGACCCTTAAAAAGAGAGACCACACAGCATCACCTTTAAAATAAAATCACCTTCCCAAGCTTTAACTCAAATGGCCCTCCTACCTGAATTAACCACTTGCCGTCGCTGTACTGCCTATTTACGTCGGCAGTGTGGCTCTCCCAGGCAAAATGACGTTAAATTGGAGTCATCTGTCTAGTAGGCCACTAGGGGGCGAGTGCGTGTGTCAGACGGCTCAAATTGCCACCTGACACCACCTATCTCCCCCCGCTGACAGAGAAGGACAGACGGTTGATGTAAACACAGCCGTCCGTCCTTCTCCATGCAACGATCACAGAGATCATGCGATCCTGCTATATAGGATCGCATGTCTCTGATCATTTCAAAAGCCCAACCCCCCCACAGTTAGAATCACTCCCCTAGGCTTACATTTAACACCAATAGTATTAACCCCTTCCCTGCCAATGGCATTATTACAGTAACAGTGCATATTTTTAGCACTGATTACTGTAGTAATGTCACTGGTACCCCCAAAAGTGTAAAAAATGTCAGTTAGGGGTCCGATCTGTCCGCCCGCAAGGTCGCAGTCCCGCTAAAAATCGCAGATCGCCGCAATTACTGGTTAAAAAAAAAACCCCCCAAAAACGACAGAAATCTTTCCCTTAGTAAACGCAATAACTTTTGTGCAAACCAATCAAAATACGCTTATTGCGATTTTTTTTAAACAAAAATATGTAGCAGAAAACAAATGGCCTAAAATGATAAAAAATTTTGATTTTTAAATTTTTTTGGGGGGAATTTCTTATAAAAAAAATGTGAAAAATAGTTATTTTTTCAAAATTGTTGCATTTTTTTGCTTATAGCGCAAAAAGTAAAAATCGCACAGGTGATCAAATACCACCAAAAGAAAGCTCTGTTTCTGCGAAAAAAAGGACGTAAATTTCGTTGGGGTACGGCGTTGCATGACCGCGTAATTGTCAGTTAAAAGTCGCACAGTGCCGAATAGCAAAAAGTGGCCCAGACGTAAGACAGCAAAATCCTCTGGTGGTAAAGCAGTAAAATCTTCCGGTCTTAACCACTTCAGCCCCGGAAGATTTGGCTGCTCAAAGACCAGGCCCTATTTTGCGATTCGGCACTGGGTGACTTTAACGGACAATTGCGCGGTCGTGCGACACTGTACCTAAATGAAATGAGGCGCTTCTATGTAAACCTATACCTGACTTGACCCGTAAGCCCGGTTGGCCCAGCATTTGTTTATAGCTACGAAATTGACAATTGCCCGATCCTGGAAGACCCCGTTGCTTAGTTTTGAGGTGTTCAAAAACCGTATGAATGATATTCTAATTAATGAAAAATTGACAGCCATAGTCTCTGATACCCATGATAAATTTCTCAAGGTGTGGGACCCCTGGATCTCGACTGTTGCCCCTTCCAGATTTCAGACCACTCTTCTTTCCCTTTGATGCCCACTGGACACTCGCCCCGCAGGACCTGTTCTCTCTTCCTTTTCCCTATCCTCTCTTTAGTCTTCTTCTATTGTCGTTTCTTTCTTTGTCTCCTTTTCTCACTCCTTTTCCCTCTTTCTCCTTTGTCTTTGTGCTGCTTTCTTCTCTGGCTCGGTACTTTAAGTCCATGCCTACGTTTGCTTAATGGAACGTTCTGGGACTTCTTCTCCTGTTGTTTTTATTTGCACTATATGTCACTAGGGGGGACTTTTGGTCCCTGTCTAACGATTTTTTGCTGATACAGTAAACCCCCCTCCATTGCGGGGGTTACGTTCCGGACCCAGCCGCGAAAAGTGAAAATCCACGAAATAGAAAAACCCTATTAAAATGCATTGTAGGCATGTTTTTTTTACTGTCACTGTACGTGTAAAAGAATTTTAAGGTCTTTAAACACACTTTTAAAACAATAGAAACTCATTTAAACACATAAAAGATACTGAGAGACATAGCAAGAGCTATGGAAAACACAAAAATATTTCATTTTTAATGATTTATATAGTAAAACAACATTACAAAAGAAACCGCAATATACCGGGACCGCAAAAACTGAACCGCGATGGAGCGGGGGTTTACTGTAAACTTTATTTGGTCTACAATGTCTTAAGTTTGGCTTACGCCCTATGTTTGCATCCTGTTTTGCTGATACCCGTTTCATGCGTTCCATTTTTTTTTTCATAATGTACGCATATACCTTGCTTTGATGTATGTTTATGCCTTTTCTTAAAATAAAAACTTTTGTACAAGAAATGGACGTCCTTTTTTTCCCACAAACAGAGCTTTCTTTAGGTGGTATTTGATCACCTGTGCGATTTTTATTTTTTGCGCTATAAACAAAAAAAGAGCGACAATTTTGAAAAAATAATATTTTTCACATTTTTTTATATGTAATTCTCAAAAAAATGTAAAAATCAAAACATTCTTTTAACACTTTAGGCCAATTTGTGTTCTGCTACATATTTTTGGTAAAAAAAAAAAAAAAAAAAAAAAAAAAATCGCAATAAGCGATTGATTTGTTTGCGCAAAAGTTATTGCGTTTACATTGCGGCGGACAGATCGGACCCCTAACTGACATTTTTGACACTTTTGGGGGTACCAATGACATTACTACAGTAATCAGTGTTATAACTATGCACTGTTACTGTAAAAATGACACTGGCAGGGAAGGGGTTAACTTTTTTGGTTATCAAGGGGTTAAGTGTGTCCCTAGGGGCGTGATTCTAACTAAGGGGGCATGGCTAGTGAAGTAACCACAGAGACATGCGATCCTATATAGCAGGATCGCATAGCCTCTGTGCCTACTTCAGTGAGAATGACAGACGGCTTTGTTTTCATCAGCCGTCTGTCTTTCTCCCTCTCCTGCCATCGGAGTTGCCGGTCACATGTGCTGGCTCAGCAGGAAACGAGCGGGGGCGGGAGTGTGCCGGCGGCGGCGCGCGCTCACCCCCTGCAGTCTTGCGGGCGAGCGACGTAGGTGTACGTCGTTTTGCCTGTAAGCGGCTGAGTGCCGCAGTAAATAGACGTGAAGCGGTCAGCAAGTGGTTAAAGTGGTTAATAAGAGCGCCGGTTTTAGCTTAGGCTTTAACCGACCCGACTGCAGAATCGGCCAGGTAGGCAACAGCTTTCGCTATAACTGAAAGGGAATCTAGCACTTCCTAAGACCCCCCCCCCCCCCCCGTGAAAGGTGCTTAGTAAGTCTTTCTATCCAGAAGTCTGCATTCCTGGCAATGCAGGTTGCAGCCAGCGCTGGGACCATAGTGGATGAATTGGCATCTCATGCTTTGTTTAGCAGGGACTCAGACTTACGATCCATGGCATCTTTGATACTCCCTGTATCCTCAAAGGAGAGGTCAGATCTTTTAGTCACCTGTGACAGGGAGTGGTCCAATTTAGGACTCTTTAGAAAGTTCTCCTCCTCTCCTTTTCCACGCTTTTGGTCTGACCAAACTTCTTTCAGGATTCCCATTCTTGAAGGATTAAATCCTTTAAAAAGACTGGTGTACAGTAAATACTTTGGATTGGTTTTTAACCAACCCCCATACATCCTATCCTGTACTGAACTCTCCTTGGGAGGTTCCGGGATCTCTTCAGTGGCAAAGATAGCTTGAAGAAGGAGTCCCTCTAAGTTTTGCAGACCAAAACAGATGTCTGTTTAACTTCTCTGCCTCACTATCTAGATCCAGATCAACCGCATCCCCAGAGCTGGGCTCAGATTTTTCCTGACATTCTGCCTCTCCTAATTCCTCCCCTCCTCCTCCTCCTCCTCTCTAGTTTGAGCAGGGGGGGGGGGGGGGGGGAATCCCTGAGAACCCGGCAGAAAGGCACTCGGCCCTGTCTTGGAAAGTAAGCTCTCCTAAGAAGAGCCCTCTTTAGGGGTTAGCTCTTCCGGGTCTGCCACCTGGGGTGAAGCTACAGAGGTGCGAAAGGACTGGAATAGTGGCTAGCATTTCCTCCTGAACAGACTTAAGGAAATCCTTCAGTAAACCTGAGGCCTCCTTACCAGCCAGCTTGTTAATACACCTATAACAAAAATGCTTAGTGTAGGATTTGGACAATCTCTCCTCACAATTACCACACTTTTTAGAGGAGCTAGTGCTAGTGGGTATAGGGGTGGTTTGTGAGAGGCCTCCTGGGTTCCACTTGGGGATTCTGCAAGAAAGAGGAAACCAGTAAAACATCACTCTTCCTGCTCCCTTATTACCGGGCCCCGATTTGCTCTTGCCTGCAGCCACCTGTGCTGTCTTTCCATCCTCCTCCTCCATGAGGTGTGTCCAGACGGGGCTTCATGCTCTTGGTACTTGGTACCTGAAAAGCCTGTTACTTTCCCGCCACCATATGGTCTGGAGTCTCCTCCGCGCTTAACTCCCTCTTCCGGGTTGCGCTGCGCATGCTCCGCCATTTCCCTGGTCAAACTGGAAGTTCTGGTTTCAGAATGATCAGTGGCTATAACCCTCAGTGGCTATAACCCTCCTTTACTCTAGCCAATGGAAAACATAAAAACGTTTTGCTTCTAGTCCTACTTTAAAGCTGAAGTTTAGCTGTTTTTTTTTTTTTTAATAAATAGTATGTAGATACAGTACCAGACACATTAATAACATTTAATGATGTGTATCACGTGTCCTGCAGGCTGCTGCTTCTTGCGGCAATAAACAGAGGACTTTTACAAGAACAACCTGCAGGACATGGGATACACACCTTTACATGTAACTCATTTGTTTGGTGCTGTATAGTAAAAAACTAAAATTTACTAAACTTCAGCTTTAAATATAAAACAGTAATCTAATCAAATGCGGCCAGGATTAGAGCCTGTTTATGTCACAGTCTTGGAAACCCTAGGCCAAAATGTATAAAATGTTTCCGTGCTATCTTTTGCTTTAAGGAAAGAACAAAAATGGTGTATTGTGAACAATAAAACATATTCTACAATGAGCTCTAAAGCAAAAAATAATTTAGATAGGATTTAGTTAGAATTTTTCATCCAATGCTATAGTCATGTCTCTGTTTAGATATGCAAAGATATTACAGCATTATACCTCATTCTCTGGCATGGTATCCAAATGATCCTATCACCGTGTATATGGCTAAGGCTCATTTCACACTTGTGTGACTTAGGATCCAACTTGTGAGACCCGAAATTGCAGGATATGTGATATTCAATGTATTTAAATGAGAGCTGTACCAATTGACACAATTGAAGTCGCTGTGGCTTTAGAAAAAGTTCCTGCACTACTTTGATTCGATTTTGACACAACTTCACTTTAAAGTCGTATCAAAGTCGGACTCCAAAGTTGCACTGAAAATCGTGCAACTTTGGAGTTCACTAGTATGAACCAAGCCTAACATTAATTTTAATCTTTTCCACCGGATCAGTCCTCTCTAAATGTATATAGGGATCGCATGATGTGTGAATAAAAACATCTCCATAAGGAATAAATTGTACAGATAATTTAATAACATAGTTTACTTTAGGTGCACTACTGATAAAATCTCTGTACACATCACTTAAAATCTACTGTGCTTTATGGGTACAATAAAACTAAACCAATCTGTTAAACAGCAATTGTTAACCTAGTCAAAAGAATAAAATCAAGTTTTTTTTTTGTATTCACAGTATATTACAGATATATACATACAACTCTGGCACATAAATTACAGACAAGGGGGCAGGCAGGGGTTAAGGTCCACTGTAATGCCAAGATGGCAATGTGCACAGCTACAGCTGACAATGGGAAACCACTCTTATTATATGCAGTCCACATTCCGAAGGCCACCATCCATAGTCAGAGCACCAAATCTAGAAGAGATAGAAAAGGGGAGTAGTTTAACACTGATGCAATAAAACAGACAAACCTTTCATTTCCAAAAGCATAATTTAAGATAGATTCTTTAGGGTTAGTGTAATTATGTTGCTGCCAATGTCAGCTGCATATTAACCAAAGTGAACAGACATTTATATTAGTACCAACAATTTACACAGTGCTTCATATATAGTACCATTCAAATCAATATCTACCCTTAAGGAGCTTAAAATCTAAGGTCCCTATCTCACATGCAAACATACACATACTAGGCTAATTTAGACAGGAGCCAATTAACCTATAAACATGTCTGGTCATAGGAGGAAACCCATGCAAGCACAAAATCCATGCAGATAAGTCTCCTTGCTAGGATTTGTACCAAGGACTCCAGTCCTGAAGGTAGTAGCGCTAACCACTAAGTCAATGTTGTTCTGCCAGATTTGGACATTAAAATATATATTGCAGACAGTCATATTTACCTTTCCAAAATATGATTATTTTCAGCCAACTCTTTGACAACTCCTTCCATTTCTTCCTTCAGTTTGCGCATTCTGCAATACAATGAGCATAGGTATTTATATTAATCTTAAAGTATAGTGTAAGGATATAGTGTGAGAAGATTTTGATTTTAATGTGATGTTCACATTTTACATGGTTGCATATTTTTGTAATTGTAATATAAACAACAATTTTGTTTAACAACTGCTGTCCTATGATTTCAGCCATATAGGGAGTACATTGTTGTCACAGGTCTTGCAGTCTCTAGTGTTGCATTAGAAGACAGAGCAGTAAAGCACAACTATTGTATAGCATTACAAAGAAGGAAGCAGAGCCTACATAGCTGGTCAATGGACAAATACAAACAATGCAAACAAAAAAGTGTTTACCACATGAACTGGTGATGGAAAAAGATGGGAGCCTGAGAGTCAGAGTAAAACTCGATATACACTAGTAGATTTTTAAACAAATATTAGTTTGAAAAATCTCAGTACATTTGAGGAATGTCAATCGAAACTACTTAAGAATTGGTTTTGCTTTTAAAATACAATTTTAGAATGAATGGACATGTATAGTTAAAAATTCGTTTTTTTCAGAGAAAAAATTGTCCATTCTATTCCTTCAAATTTTCTTGTCACTGCAGTTGAAACGATCATTAATTTGATGCCAATAACAAATCAAAAAAATTGAACAAAATGCTACTAGTGTATGACTACCTTTAGCTGTAGATGGCTTTTTATTACTTCCCCTTTTTTTTTTTTTTGAAATATCTTAACTATAATTTCTTTTTAATATAGCTAAAATTTACGGTTAGTTCATACAGTGCATTCATAAACTACTCACACACCCTTCACATTTTTTCATTTTTGTTACATTGCAGCCTGATACTACAATTGTTTTTTCTCATGAATCTACACTCAGTACCCCATAATGACAAAGTGAAAACGGAATTGTAGAAATGTCTTAATTTATTAAAAATAAAATAAAAATGATATCCCATGTATTTAGGTATTCAGACCATTTAATCAGTAGCACCTTTGACAGCAATTAAAGCCTTGAGTCTTTTTGGGTATGACACAGCAAGCTTTGCACACCAGGATCGGGGGGGGTTCTGCCATTCTTCTTTGCAAATCCTCTCAAGCTCAGTCAGCTTGGCTGGGGACGTCAGTTGACAGCCATATTCAGGTCTCTTTTCAAGGGATCAAATTATGACGCTGGCTGGGTCACTCTAGGATATTCAGAGTTTTTCCTAAACTTAGGACTGTTGTCGTCATGTTGGAAGGTGAACCTTTGGCCCAGTCTGAGGTCCTGAGAGCTGTGGAACAGGTTTTCATTGAGGATATCTCTGTACTTTGCTCCATTTAGCTTTAACTCAAACCTAGCCAGTCCACCTGTCCCTGCTACTGAAAAACACCCCCACATCATAATGCTGCCACCACCATGTTTCGCTATTGGGATGGTATTGGGCAGGTGATGAACGCCTGGTTTCCTCCAGACATAACATTTAGAATTGAGGCTAAACAGTTCAATCTTAGTTTCATCAGACCAGAGAATTTTGTTCCTCACAGTCAGAGTCCTTCAGGTGCTTTTTACAAAATCCAAGTGGGCTTTCATGAGTTTTGCATGGAGAGGCTTCAGTCTAGCCACTCTACCATAAAACCCAGAGTCAGTGGAGGGCTGCAGTGATGGTTGACTTTCTGAAACTTTGTCCCATCTCTACATAGGATATATGCAGCTCAATCAGAGTGACCATTGGGTTATTGGTCACCTCTTACTAAGGACCTTCTCCCCAGATTGCTCAGTCTGGCTGGGCGACCAGCTCTTGGTAGAGTCCTTATTGTGCCAAACATCTTCCATTTGAGAATTATGGAGGCCACCATGCTCTTGGAAATGCTAAAAGCAGCATAATATTTTTTTGTACCTTCCCCAGATCTGTGCCTTGTAGTAATCCTGTCTCTGAGCTCTGAAGGCAGTTCCTTTGACCTCATGGCTTTTGCTCTTATACAATATGCATTGTCAGCTCAGAGGCCTTTTGTTTTTTTTAGAGAGAGGAGTGTGCCTTTTCAAATCATGTCCAATCAATGTACATAATTTATGACAATCTAGGTGTAGAAACATCTCAGTAATGGTCAAGAGAAATGGGAGGCATCTGAGCTAAATTTCAAGAGTTGTTGTAAAGGGTCTGAGTACTTTTACCAATATAACATTTAATTTTCCTTTTTCATACATTTGCAAACATTTCTAAAATTCTGGTTTCACATTGTCATTATAGGGTACCGAGTGTAGAAAAACTGGATTTTTGTAAGAACTTACCGTAAAAATTATTTTCTCTGAAGTTCATTGACAGATGCAGCTTCATTTTTCTTTAGACCAATGGGTTATGCTCCTCCAATCAGTAATAGGCACTAGGCAGGAAAAAAAGTCTAATCACGCCTATTGGGCTGTCCCTGTAGGCATAAACCCCACACACTCTGCCATCAGCAAACAGTTTAGTTGCAAGCAATGTTTAGAATACAAAAAAAATCCACTCAGAAGTAGAGGGGCGGATGCTGCGTCTGTCTAACTTCAGAGAAAAGGATTTTACAGTAAGTTCTTACAAAAATCCAGTTTTCTCTATCGTTCGACAGACGCAGCTCCATCTTCTTTAGACCAATGGGATGTCCCAAAGCAGTATAATCATGAGGAGTGGGAAGACAACGCATGACGACGTAATTCCCTAAAGGCTAAACCTAGCCAATCAGGTAACATGGAGCTCAACCAGGAACAACTGGAGCTCAGCTAAAATACATACACCCTCAAAGAGAAACAAAAAAAGATTCTCTTTAAACAGCAGCCTGCAAGACCTTGCGGCCAAAGGAAGCATCCAAAGATGCCAACACATCTACTTTGTAGAATTTTGTGAACATATGCACAGACAACGAAGTTGCCGCCTTGCAAACTTGCAGCACTGATGCCGGATAGCGAAAAGCTCAAAAAGGCACTCAGCGATCTAGTAGAATGCAGCGATCTAGTAGAATGCACCTGCACTGGGAAAAGAGGAACCTGACCCTTCAGTGAATAAGCCTGAACAACCGTATGCCTGATCCATCTGGATATGGTCGCAGCAACCCCAGTCAATCCTTTTCGAGGTCCTTCGCTAAGAACAAAAAGAGCGTCTAATTTTCTAAAAGACTCAGTGGCCTCCAGGTAAACCCTGATCGCCCGCACCACAGCCAAAGAATGAAATGCCATTTCCTTGGAATGCTTGGGCTTAGGACAAACTGAAGGCACCCCAATGTCTTCATTCAAATGAAAATCAGAAACCACCTTAGGAAGAAATGACGGATTAGGTTGGAGTACCACTTTATCTCTGTGAACCACCAGAGAAGGTGAGCGGCAGGACAACGCCACCAATTCAGATACTCTGCAGGCAGAAGTAATAACCACCAAAAAAGCAACCTTCTGAGACAAGGCAGGCAGAGGAATCTCCCCAATGTTCTGAAAGGGAGGTTTTTGAAGAACAGATAATACCAAATTCAGATCCCACGGAGGTAGCAGGGATCCCCTCGGGGGAGCCATATGGCGAACCCCCTGAATAAAAGTGCGAATTAGGGCATGCGTAGCTAAAGGGCGTAGGAAAAACACAGCCAGAGCCGACACTTGGCCTTTGATAGTGACCAAAGCCAACCGCTGTTTAACACCTTTTTAAAGAAAAGTCAAAATCCTAGCCATCGAGAACAAGCGAGGGTGCACCTTCAATAATTCACACCATGAAAAGTAAGATTTTTCACGTATGATGATAGATCTTCCTGAAAGTAGACTTTGACCTTCAGCAGTGTAGGAATCACTGAATCAGACCTCTATCCTTCAATACCTGGCTTTCAACAGCCACGCTGTTAAAGCCAGCAACTGTAAAGCAGGATGGAAGATCGGTCCTTGAGACAGCAGATCTTCCCTGGGAGGAAGTCTCCAGGGAGCATCAGCAACCAACCTTATCAGGTCTGCATGCCATGACCAGCGAGGCCAGTCTGGAGCCACCAGAATTACCAGAACCCCTTCCACTTCTATCCTGCGAAGAAGCCTCGGCAGAAGTTTTAGCAGAGGGATTGCATAAATCAGCCGATACTTACTCCAAGGAGCCACCAGTGCGTCTGTGGTGTCGGCCAGAGGATCCCAGGACCTGGCTACGAACCTCTGAACCATCTTGTTGAGTCGAGAGGCAAATAGGTCAACGTCAGGTGTAGGGAACAGACAAGGACACACTACTCAAGGTGGTGTAATTGCCTGATGACTCACACAGGTGCATGCCCCGGCTCGCCTCCGTGAAAACTTGATAAAGGAAAAGGAATTGGCAGCACTCCGGGTTGAGTCAAAATCCAGATTTATTGACTGGACATCCAAATAATGACAATCGTGACAAGGTAGACGCGTTTCACACACTGACTGTGTGCTTAATGATTAAGCACAAAGTCAGGTGTAGGGACCACTCCCTTCTGGTGTAGGGACCACTCCCCCTGATACAACAGCTGACGACTCAGGAAATCCGCCTGCCAGTTCTCCCCACCTGGCATGTGCACAGCAGAGAGGGCTCGAACAAACTTTCTGCCCAATCCAGGAACTCGGCCACCTCCCGGGCCACCAAGACACTCTTGGTGCCCCCATGACGATGGATGTAAGCCACGGCCATGGCACTGTCCGATTAAATTTGGACCGGACAATCTTGCAGACTATTTGTGCAGTGACTCGGCGCAGAACTTCCCCGGCACTCCTCCTCAGCCTGACAGGATGGCGTCCTTGGTTACCACCATCCAATACAACGGAAGGAAGGACTTGCTCTGGCGTAGTGCTAACAAGTGAAGCCACCATAGAAGAGCAGTCTTTGTGTTGTGACTCAACCGAATCAAAGCGTCCTAGGACTTTGGATCTTTGTTCCATTTGACAAGAATCTCCATTTGTAATGGTCCCGTGTGGAACTGAGCAAATAGAACCGCCTTGAAGGTTGACACCATCAGACCCAAGGCCCGCATGCAAGTCTACAGAGAGGACAGATTGCTTGGCAACAGCAAACGGATCGCCCCCTGCAACTTTGTGCAGCTTGTCCGGAGGAAGAAAGATCCTTGTCAAAGCGGAATCCAGAGTCAGGCCCAGATAATCCAGTCTTAATGAAGGTATCAGGGCATATTTTTTTAAATTGATATTCCAACCCAACTCTTGCAGAAGCCGTACAGTGATCGTCAAGTTGCCCAACGTGGCTGAGAGTCCGCCCTCAATAGGAGATTGTCCAGGTATCCCAGTACCGAAATCCCCTATTGGTGCAGTAATGCCAACACTGGAGCCAGCACTTTGGTAAAGACCATTGGGGCGGAGGCGAGACCAAAGGGTAACATTACAAATTGATAATGTTCCTCTTCTACAGCGAAGCAAAGAAAATGCTGGTGTCCAGCGTAGATAGGGAAGTGTAGATATGCATCATTGATATCTATAGAGGCCACAAAGTCAAATGGATTCCATTCGTAACTTCTGTACCTCG
Organism: Pelophylax lessonae; assembly: GCF_965119305.1. Lineage (NCBI taxonomy): Eukaryota > Metazoa > Chordata > Amphibia > Anura > Ranidae > Pelophylax > Pelophylax lessonae. The sequence continues at coordinate 268,786,949 of NC_138771.1, read as the reverse complement.
GTTCACCTTGAGGTCCAGAATTTGACGTACTTTGCCTTCTTTTCTGCGCACAGTAAACAGGTTTGAATAGAATCCCTGAAAGCGTTCCCGAGAGGGAATCGTCCCAATCACCCCTTGTCCCTGCGTGCTGAAGGGGCTGCCTGTGTGCTGAAAAATAATGGCCCCAGTCTATTTACAAGGCGGTCCCTTGTAAAAGGGGAGATCTGTAGAGCCTTTTTAGAAGCCTGATCCCAGCTTTTTAGCCACACCAAATGTGGTTACCATTATTGCATTTAGAACAACGCCACTGACATGCAACAATTTTGTCACAGTAGGCGGGAAAAGGGAGTACCCTTGCCACCTTTAGGGGATCTGCAGGCCCCGAGGGAACCGGCACCCCCCATGTTAAAATTTTCTGCACCGATACAATCAGTGCATCCATCAGCGCCCTTGCATGTGCAGTAAAAAAGGAATCATCCTCTCTGCAGAGCACCCGAAGTGCATAGATGTAGACCCATTAGAGTCGCTATATGCTAAGCTCACCCAGGGAGCATACCAAGCAGGGGAGGTCGCCGACCGCAGTCCAGCAAGGAGACGCCGGCTTAAGACCATAAATGACATAAGAGGACATAGCCACCTAAAAAGGGGAAGAGGCGGACCAGCAGACGCGCAGGCAGAGTACCAGACAGAGTACCCCCACACAAAAATGTCCCCACGGAGCCACCCGGTTCAAGGGGGGCACCAGGCAGTCCATTTGTCCACCCCCCTGAGGAGGGGGGAATGGCGGATGCCCATCTGCTGCTCTATCACCCTGGTCAGCAGCTCAAACCGCCTGGTCAGCAGCTCGGTCAGCCAGCCTAGAGTAGGCCCCAAAGCCGCAGCCTAAATTTGAGGCCTGATCCGGTCACGAGTCCGCCGTCAGCTATATCAGTTTGATCAGCAGTTTGGACAGCTCGGTTAGGAGCTCAGACAGCTTGACATGGTACCGAACAACCGCGAGTAGGCCGCAGGCCGCGGCCTCAATTTTCGGCCCAATGAGGCGATCCGTTGGCATCTGCCGGTCAGCTCAGTCAGGCACTTCAGACAGCCTGGCATGGTACCCAGACAGCCACGGGTAGGCCGCAAGCCGCGGCCTCAGTTGTTGGCCACGTGAGGCGATCTGTTGGCATCTGCCAGTCAGCTTAGTCAGGCACTTCGGACAGCTTGACATGGTACTAAGACAGCCTGGCATGGTACACAGACAGCCGCAGCCTCAATTTTTAGCCCGATCCAGCCACGAAGCGCAGACCGGCAGATGAAGAAACAGCTTCGCCCCCTCAAGCCTATATTTGCCGAAGGGGCCCCAAAAGACATCCCTGCCGCAGTCACTAATCCCCAGGGGGCAGGGAACTTGCTAAAGACTTGTGGTGGGATCCGGACAGCCTGGTCAGCAACAACCGCATTCAAAAGACCACCGTCACTGTTAGGGGCTGGGGGAATAGAAGAGAACCAGGGGGTCCAACAATCCCAAGGAGGGGCTTACGTCCACCTCGACACAGTCAGAGGTTTTGGGAGGACAATCTACTGACCATACCAGGTGGGCGCCACACTGAAACAGTACACCTCCCACCCAGGATGGGGTGCTGTCAGCCAGTGGGAAGATGTGACTCAGGGCGTTCCAGATAGTCACGTCCCAGCGAGACGGTCAACTTGCAGGCTCGTCCCCATCCGTTGGGGCACAGTCGTGGCGAGGCCTAGCTCTGGACTATAACCTGCTCACACTCGCTGGCTAGGCTGGGAGACCTTAAGGATCTAGATTATCCAGTGCAAAACCACAGCCGGCTGTTGCTTGTAGTTCCTCTGGATCTTGGTCCGTCAGGAACTAACTTGTGTAAAAAATACCAACTAACACAAATTTCCCTGTTAAAAGCTAAGACCAAAGTCCCTGCAGGAAGCTGGGTCCTATTCCTAAAACTAGGCAGCAACAAACTGTTTGCGGATAGCATTGTGTGGGGGCTATGCCTGCAGGGACAACCCCATAGGCGTGGTTAAACTTTTTTCCTGCCTAGTGCCTATTCCTGATTGGAGTAGCATAACCCATTGGTCTAAAAATGATGGAACTGCGTCTGTCGATGATTGATAGAGAAAATACATTTAAACAACTGTAGTATCAGGCTGTAAAAAAAGTAAAGGGGGTCTGAATTCTTTATGAATGTACTGTAGATACAGTTATGTTGCAAATCGCAAGGGGAGGGGAGAGGATAAGGGTTGACCTCCACAGAAATTACCAATATATGAGGAAACTAATGGGACCATGTTAGGTTCTGATGAGGTCTGTAAATTCTTGGGATTTAAACACTTTCCAGGAAGCCCATGTTTGAGTGTACTGGTCATGCATATCTGTTTCCTGGGCCAAGAGTGACTCCATGTGTGCAATATGATCTAGCTCAAAGGCCCAATCCAGTATGGTAGGAACCTGTGTTTTCCACCACTGGCATGGAACGATTGCTAGGATAGCTTTGAGAAAATGCCTAGGGAAGTTATTTTTAGTTTTCTTGGTAGGAAAGCCAGAAATCACAGGGAGAAGTACCACATGAGGGGAGTTTGGGATAGGTATACATGTGATCATATAGATCTGGTCCCAGAATGGTTTGACAGGAGAGTATGCCCACCAAATGTGTCATTGCCTGGTGGGATATGCAACGCCAACATCAGTTGGATACTGAGCGGTAATTGCGCTGAAGAACAGGCCACCTGTAACAGAGAGACAGAATTTTGAAACTAGTCTCATGGGCCCTACCGGCTAGGGAAGGATGGTGAGTTAGCGTGAATGTTTTTCCCCATTCAATGGGTATATAGCACTAAGTTCTGTAGCCCACTTTATAACATAGTTGAGGGGGCAGGATAGGGTGCAGATGGAAGAAGAAAATGTTGGGTCTCCAATGGGGTCGGGTCTCTAGATATGGTCGTTCTAGTCGGTCAGAATTGAATGGAAGAAAGATGCAAGCTGATTGTTTACTGGCCAATAGATTAAAGGTCAGAGATTCAAAGAAAATGGAATGGAGAGGCAATAAGCCTCCTCGATGCAGGATCTGAGATTGCAAAAGCTAGGTTTCTCTCAAACAAAGAATGTATTCAAATTCAGAGCTTTAGGGTATTCCAGATTCCCAAATAAGAGGAATCGCAGGATCTCATAAAAAGGATTTATGAAACTTGTAGGAAACTGTCCCATACTTTGAGAAGTTGGTATGTTATAATGAGGTTGTGGGGCCACTATAAGTAGGTACAATCCATGAAAGGCCTCGGAGGTCACTGGCAGAGTGGGCTTGTTCTATAAATACCAGTGCTTAGAATGACGCTTGTGAAACTAGTCTACTAAGTTAAGGAGAACAGTAGTATAGGAATAGGTCAGGGGCACCTGTACCTCCTCTAGATTTAGGAAGGGACAAGATTGTCTCAATCTTTTGGCGACGCTGCCCCAGATAAATTTGGCGAACATTGTTTAGAGCACTTAAAAAAAAAAAAAAAAAAAAAAAGTGTCCCATTTTCCTCTCTGCCCTTCTTGCTAATATTATATGGGGATGTGGAGTCACAACAATTTGAGTCCAGTCTTATACTTCCTTTACTACGTACAAGGATGCAAGGACACTGAAGGAGAAATTCTTCTGGAGGGCAGTGCAGGATTTTAGAGTTAGACTGCTATACTTGCCAAAACATTTAAATTCCTGGATTATAGAATGCATAGATATATGGGGGTCCATCACTTACATTAGGTGCTCATTCGCAAATAGAGAATTTTAAAATGTTGAGAGCCTACCCTAGCAAGACACAGAGTGGTTGTTGCAGATACCATTAGGTAGATGTTCCATCATCTATATTAAAAAAGAATAGCGCAACCATGCAAAAGAAATGACTATTAAATGTGGAGACAATCCATAAATAAAAATGGGGGTTTAGTCCCACCATATGGCCATATCGTGCTCAAGCCCACCACTGCGTCAAAGTACCCCATTATCAGTGGGTCCTACACTATCCATAGAAAAGGGGTGAATCCAGCCTCTCCAACCCTTGGAGACCACACTCCTTGCTGGGATGGATGTGCTAATGCACTACAAAGGACTCCTCCTGTATCTACTTGATGGTGGACTCTGATAGAGTACAGGTGTGTGTGGGGGGTGGGATGCTCAACCACAGAAGTCTGGTCAGACCGAATACATAATAAACAAGCAAAAAATTGGGGGAGCAAACCCTGAACATGTATATCTAAAGCCGGTGCAGCTATGGACCAAGCAACATGTATATTAAAAAAGAATAGCGCAACCATGCAAAAGAAATGACTATTAAATGTGGAGACAATCCATAAATAAAAAGGCTGGATTCACCCCTTTACTATGGATAGTGTAGGACCCACTGATAATGGGGTACTTTGACGCAGTGGTGGGCTTGAGCACGATATGGCCATATGGTGGGACTAAACCCCCATTTTTATTTATGGATTGTCTCCACATTTAATAGTCATTTCTTTTGCATGGTTGCGCTATTCTTTTTTAATATACAGGTTGCTTGGTCCATAGCTGCACCGGCTTTAGATATACATGTTCAGGGTTTGCTCCCCCAATTTTTTGCTTGTTTAAGATGTTCCATCATCAACACACAAAGTAGGGGAGATGGGGAAGTACTGTTGGTTGCCACTCTTTATAGAGAATCCCAGTGATAACCCATACCTCTATATGTGGTGTGAAATAAAGGGCTAATATTTTGAGGAGCAAGTTGAGGCCTAATTCAATTTGAATTGGTTTGTTTGAGAAATGGACAACTAACCCTGTAAAAGGCATGGTTGGCAAGTAGAACAGGCCTTAAAGTGGAAGGCAAGTAAAACCTAACTAAGCTTAAAAAGTTTAACTAAACCTAGGACCCTGCATTCACTATATCTGGTCTCCCACAGTACACAGAACATGGAAATGCAATTGTTTTAGTAAATATAAACTGCTAAATACCCTCTCTCATCAGCAGTTAGAGCAGTCCTGTGACTTGTACCAGTGTCTGCTTAAAGCTTGTAGGAGTTTTCATTCTACTCTGATCCTCTGTGTGGACAGTGCTGATTGGCCCTGTGCTGATCACATGCACTCTCCCAGGGAAAAAAAAAAAAAACTCCTACTGATCTGTTCTATCATGAGAGACCGATTGGAGTAAGTTCAAGAAGGGGAGAATCAGAGAGACAGAAATCACACAGCCTTCATACACAATTAAGAGGATTAGATTCCACAGTGAGTATAACAAGCATGCTTTCTTTACTGCATATACACAATGTTTTTACGGTTGTGGGTTTAGTAACAATTTAAATCTTCTCCCAGCCACATTTTAAGACTAATCCATCAACCTTGTAAAAGGAAAAAGTCTACACTTTACTGTTTAAGTCGGTAAGGTTACATGATCTCTCCAATGCCAGCTTCAATGTAGAGGAGAGATAGTGGACAACGGCTTACTATTGGGGATCAGTTGTGGACTGTCCCTCCTCTACATTGACCTATCAATGGAAGGAAGTGCAGTTTGTTTTTCCACATGTTCCGTAGTGGCTTTTCAAGCAGAAGAATTTCAGAGTCAGTATAGGAGAGGGGAGGTTGAGTACAGTGGAGAATAAGTCGCTAAATGTGACTACTCTACTGGTAATGTATGCTGTCTCATGAGTAAATCAAAGATAAAAAGGTATTCATATTTACATAGGCAGACTTTGGAAAAAAAGAAGTCTATCAACTTCACATTTTAACAAAACAAAACCTCCGACTGTGACGAATACTAACTGTGCCACACAGCAAAGAAATATCCCCTTCTGTTCACAAGGAAGGCATTTGGAATGAGGAAAAAAATACAAGCTGTATTTTTTACTGCACCAGTTCCCAGCAGCACTAGAAACAGGCGACTTTCACTTAAGATTTAAAACTAGGTTAAATCATCTATTGGTGGACACCATATCAACACTTTTTAATGTTTAAAATGAAAGAATGACCCTATAATATGGTACAATGAAAAAAATGATAAGTTTGAAAAACATCTGATGTCTACTAAAAAAGTTTCAGGACCAATTTAAAAAAAAAAAAAAAAAAAAAAACAAAAAAAAAAAAAACAAGCCTTTGAGATATTATGCTATAGAGATGAGGAGAGGGGCGATGTGTTTTTTAGTCTTAGCAGAGGTGACTTCAGGAAGGACTGACAGCACTGCTGGAGATTTAAGTGCAGCAAAGGCAGCATTGTTTGTCAGCTTACTAAAGGAGGTTAGTATTTCAGGCAGACTCAACTGGTATTTTTTCTGTACTTGTAGCACTAAACAAAACAAGCGAGGGAATAGGCATGAGATGTACCAAATGGTTGTTACTCCTTAGCTAAACATGTATCTTAAGGTTTTATGGTATTTTGGAAGGGAGACATTCAAGCCTACAGTAGTTCCATGATTCTTTTGACTTTAAATCATTTGCTTGGACCAAGCTGGTTCAAACGAACCATCTGCTTCACTAACAGATGTGCCCACTGGGAGCATTGTTTAAAAACTATGTATTATCAGCAATGTTTTCTCTCAGGAACAAAATTGAGTCGGGGGTTCCTGTGAATGGCCGAGCAGCACTCACTGTGACTCAATTTTATTCTGGGAGAAGGACAGGAAGTTCAGACAAGCCATAGATGATGCCATTTTCTTTCCTGCAGCCACAGGATGCAGGGAAAGAAAAAGTAGTTTGATTGTGATCAGAACAGTCAGTGTTGATGGGGGAATCCCTATCGAAGAGCTATTGTGTTCTGTCTGCGGGGAGCCTTACCTATAGCAACCAGCAGTAATCGCATGCAACAAAATCTGACAGACTAGTTGTACTGAAGTCAATCAATAAATCAACTTCAGCACAACCAGCCTTCCCATAAATGGATTGAATCTTGGCCAGTCCCTGCTAAACTGGCCGGGATTCAATCCATGTATGGCTGGCTTTATACAGTGTTCACAGTTGGCACATCTGCCAGAGAAGGAAATAGTTAATTTTGACTGGCTTGGTCCAAGTGAACTATTTGAAGTCACAAGAAACTTGGAGTCAGTCTTTAAGCTTCACAGATCTGTACTAGTCAAGCCACACCCTCATAACAGTCTACTGTTACTACATTTCTTTTGAAAAATTGGATTTTTGACTTACTGTAAAATCCATTTCTCTGACACAGCTTCTGGTATTCTTAACCACTGGGTTATACTGCACCCTACTGGAGAAGGACACTAGGCAGAAAAAATTCTGGCTACACCCATGGGCAGTCCCAGAGGGTATACTCCCTCTCTCTGCTATAGTCACTCAGTTTTGTTACAAGCAGTGTCAGGAGAATTAGAACTCCATAGAGGGGTGTGTGCTGTGTTTGTCAATGAACATCAGAGAATGGAATTTTATGGTAAGTAAAAAAAAAAACATTTTCTCTCTCTTTCATTGACGGACACAGCTTCTGGTATTCTTACCATTGGGACGTCCCAAAGCAGTGTTAAACATGAAGGGTGGGAAACAGTAAAAAAATTCCCAAGGTTAAACATTAGCACACCAGGCAACAAGGGCCCTGTTGCCTGGTGTGCTAATGTTTAGCCTTGGGAATTTTTCTACTGTTTCCCACCCCTCATATTTAACAAACAACTGGAGCCCATCTGAAAAAAGACAATACACCCTCAAAGAGGATCAGATCCTCTTATTAGCAGCCTGCAAACCCTTGCGGCCAAGGCAAGCATCCACAGATGCCAACACATCCATTTTATAAGACTTTTTTTTTTTTTTTTAAACAAAAAGTGCACTGGCGACCAGGTGGGCGCCTTGCAAACCTGCGTCACTGACGCGTGATGACAGAAGGCCCAGGGGGCACTAACGTGCCATAGTAGAGTGTGCCTTGACAGGGAAAGGAGGAACAGGACCCCTGATAGAATGGGCCTGAACTACCATCTCCCTGATCCATCTAAAAATGGTCGCAGAGGAAGTGGACACCCTTTACAAGGTCCATCCGTGAGCACAAATACAGAGTCTGACTTCCCGAAAGACTCCGTAGCTCTAATTGCCCAAACCACATCCAAGGCATGCAAGACAATTTTCTTTGGATGTTTAAGCCTGGGACATAGGGAAGGCAACACAAATTATAATATATATATATATATATATATATATATATATATATATATATATATATATATATATATATATATAGCTGTAGCCAAGGGTCATTGGAAGAAGACCGCCAAGGCCGACACCTAGCCCTTGATAGTACTCAAGGCCAACTTGTTAAACCCCCTGTTGAAGGAAAGTCAAGATTCGAGCCACCGAAAAAAAGATAAAGGAGGAACCCCAAGGGATTCACACCATGCAATGTACATTCTCCGCATACCATGGTAGATATTCCAAGAAGTGGATTTTCTAGATTTTAACAGCGTAGGAATCACTGATTCAGACAATCCCCTATCCTTTAGCACCTGGCTTTCAACAGCCAAGCTGTCAAAACAAACCAGCGACTGTAAAGAAGGCTGGATGATTGGCTCTTGGGACAGCAGATCCTCCCTGAGGGGAAGCCTCCAAGGAAACATCGGCAACCAGCCGCACCAGGTCGGTGTACCATGCCTGGCGAGACCAGTCCAGGGCAACTAAAATGACCGGAATCCCTTCTGCCTCAGTCCTGTAGAAGTCTTGGCAGAAGCTTGAGAGGAGGGAAGGCATAAATCAGACGATACCTACCCCAAGGGGCCGCCAGCGCCAAATGTTCTGCCACCTGAGAATGCCGGCTACCTCCAGAGACGCCAGGACACTTCTTGTGCCCCCTTGGGGATTGACATAAGCCATGGCCGTGGCATTGTCAGAGTGAATGCGCACTGGACAGCCTTGTAGTCAATCCATCCAATGTTCCAGGCACAGCCTGATCGCTCGTAACTCAGGACATTGATCGGTAGTCTAGATTCTTCAAGGGTCCAGACCTCCCCGAATTGCAACCTCCAGTGTCTGAAGTTTGTCTGGAGGAAGAAATACTCTGGCTAAGGCCGAGTCCAGAGTCAGCCCCAGATAGTCTAGGTTCGTAGAAAGGACCAAGGCTGACTTTCGAAGATTCAGAATCCAGCTGAACTCCTTCAGAGTTCGTATGGTGATCTCCAGGTTTTACTGCAGCGCAGCAGGAGACTCTGGTCGCAGAGATCATCGTATAAATAGCCCAGGACCCTGATCCCCCACTGGAGTGACAATGCCAGTACTGGGGCCAACACTTTAGTGAAGACATGGGGAGCGGAGGCGAGACCAAATGGTAACAACCCAAACTGATAATGCTTCTCTCCCACTGCAAAGCGGGGGAAGCGTTGGGTGACCGACACATATTGGCATGTGAAGGTAGACATCCTTGAGGTCTATGGAGGCAAGAAAATCCCCCTGATACAGGGAAGCCACCACTGTGGCAATGGACTCCATCCTGAACTTCTGCACCCGCACAAAGCAGTTCAGTGCCTTGAGGTCCAGGATTGGACGCACCTTGCCCTCCTTCCTGGGGACTGTAAAAAGGATGTGTAAAACCGGAACCGGGGCAATCATCCCTTGAAGCAAGAGCTCTTGCACCGCCCCAAGGAGGGCCTGTAAGCGGATTGGGGACAGTCGCACGTTGGAAAGAAAGAACCTTTTCGGAGGGTGAGCATGAAGTGCGATCTTGTATTCGGATCGTATGACTTTGTGGACCCACTTGTCTTGTACCAGGGAAGTCCATGGGTCCAGGAACCAGCAAAGACATCCTCCCACCCCAGATACGGGGGAGGGCGCACCTTCATGCTGAAGGAGCCTTGTCTGCGGGTCTGGAGAAGCGCGCCATTGACTTGCCCAGACCAAGTTCACTTGGATCCCTTGTCGGTCGATCCTGAGGGATGAAAAAACTTCTCATTACCCGAAAAGGAGGGCCCACATCTGCGACGTGGGACCTTGCCCTTAGAAGCCTGAGGAAGAAAATGTACTCTTCCCCCCCTGTGAGACCCTTAATGTCATTCAGGGTAGCTCCAAGCAGGTTATCTCCTTGAAAAGAAGAACAGCTTGGGCTTTTTTTTTTTTTTTTTTTTTTTTAAGTCTGGTCCGCAGATCAGCCTTTTAGCCAAAGGACACGCTGAAGGATCACTGCCGAAACTGAGAGCCAAGCCACTAGGGGAGCTGCATTTAAAGATGAAGCACAGATAAACTGCAGCTGGCCTGCCAGCTCAGCAAAGGCAGGTGGGAGCTGTTCTCCCTCCAGGTCATGGCGTAAACGCTTAGCTCACTCAGTCAGAGTTTGCGATACCAGGGCAATGGTGAACATATTGCGGGTCACAGCCTCCGCCTTTGTTGTCAACTGGGTCCTAAAAAGGCCGGAGACTCTTCAACCGGCACCATGGTTGCTTTGTTTTACCTGGAAACCAAATGGTCCACCACTGGTGAAACAGACCACTTTTTGAAAAGGGACACTTTATAGGGGTATTGCCTAGCAAACTGCTTCGGGACCCCAAGGAGACGCTTCGGTCCTCTTCACACTTATACGACAATTCTGTCAAATTAGGTGGAGAAAGGGGGACACCTTTTGCCGCTCTGGGTTGTTTGTGCATGCCAAAAGGAACCTGCACCCCTGTCGCGCCCCCATCTTTAGAGGATCACGCACAAATACAATCAGTGCGTCCACCAGCACCTTTTCGTGCGCAGTTGCAAACGTGGAGGAATCATCCTATCTGAGTAATCTTCATTAGCCACCAGGGGGACCCACAGATAAGTGTAAAAACACTGCCAAGGGACACCCCTACCGCGCTAGCAGCACAACCTGGTCCCCAGCTACTTTGGCATGGCTGCCATAAAAAATAAAAAAAATAGACCACCCCCACAGAGCCACCCCTTCCAAGGGAGGCTCCAAGCTGGCCACATTGCCCAGTAGGCCGCAAGCCTAAATTTTTTATGGAGGCCCAGCCGCAAGTGCACGGATCACAGCCAATAGGGCCAGCGGAGAAAAAGAAGATGCCCAAAGGAAGAGCGAGGGCTTCAGCTAACCTCGCCAGGACCGAAAATCCGAAGATCCCAGCAAGGAACTAGGCCCTTACTCCCGACTAGGAAGAAAAAAAATTAGTGGCTATAGCAGAGAGAGGGAGTATACCCCTGGGACTGCCCATGGGTGTAGCCATAATTTTTTTCTGCCTTGTGTCCTACTTCTGTAGGGGGCAGTATAACTCAATGGTTAAGAATACCAGAAGCTTTGTCCGTCAATGAACTAAAGAGAAATAATAGTTGTCCAAGTGCTATGCGGACATAAGAGGAAAGTCATTATAAAGGCTTTCTGCATTCAGATTCTGGGTTAGTGACGGAGTTAGTTTTTAAAGAAAGACAGACTGACATTGGCAGAATGAGAAGTTAGTAATTGCAGTCTCCAAGGTTTCCTTTAACCAGTCCCATTTTTATCAATGACCACTTTAAGGAGGAGTGTCTATGGGATGGCTGTATCACACAAGTTTTCCATGTGACAGTGGAGCAATTTAACCTGTTCTTGCGGTACTATCTGCTGACAGTCAAATGTCATAAACACACTTGGCCTTAAAAGTGATCCTTCCGAAATACATTGGTTAAATATGCAGAAAGATATTGTCAGCATCACATAATCAGTGAAGCAGAAACCCTGATCAGACAAGAAGTTTTTATTTCTAAAGAACAACATTCTTCATTTTTTCCACAGTTTTGTTATTGAAAAGAGTGAAAACTACAAGCACAAAGCAAAACAAAAAGTGTCTGAGTAATTACAAAGTAGTGTTAAAGTTGTGAATACAAGAGCCATGGTTCTTGTTCATTATTTTTTGGTGGGACAGATGAGCCATCTACCCTGGAGGCTATAATCTCTAAAGAATTTGTTCTTAAAGTGTTCCTAAACCCACAACAGTAAAATCAGTCTGTATATGCAGTAAAGCATGCTGGTTATACTCACCATGGAACCTAAGGGGTTAATCCTATGCATCGTGTATAAAAGCCGTTTGATCATGTCTCTCTGATCCTCCTCTTTTTTCACAGTCTCCAAAAAATAACCTGATATTTACAGAGCCACGGGACATGCTTAGATTGGTGTGTTTTGCTAAAACGTTGTTTTTTTTTCTCTTTGGAGAGTGCATGTGATCAGCACAGGGCCAATCAGCACTGCCCAGACAAAGGATCCAGGAAGAATTAAACCTCCTCCTACATGCTTCATTAGGAACTGATACAAGTCTGTCTACATCTGCTGATGAGAAAAGGTATTTATCGGTTTATATTTACTAAAATGATTGCATTTCCATGTACTGTGGGAGACCAGATACAGTGAATGCAAGGTCCTGGGTTTAGTAACACTTTACCTAAAGCAGGTAGTGCAAAAGCAGGGTTATTAAGCCATTAACACCAGATCTTTTTGAACACTACCTCTGCTGGTAAAGGTTAAGCCTCTTCGGTTTAAGATGGAATCCACCTTATCGATCCAAGGGTGTGTTGTGGAATGAGGGAGAGCCAATGTTGTGCTATTGTCTTCCTGTCCAAGTACAGGGTTCTAGTCATGGTTAATTGCAGGCGAGTGTTGTCAAAGGGAAGCTCCAAAAATTCCCTGGATACCCATCTTGGGCTGAGGACAGCAATGAAGGGGTAACGCTCAATTCATAATATTGAACATCTCTTGCCAGCATTGGACTAGTTTCGGGTACTTATATAACATATAAAGAAGATCTCCCTGTGCCAAGGTGCTCCTAGGACACAATGGGGAGTGTCAGCGAGAAAAGCAGTACATTAAGGGATCGCAATTTAGTTTAATAGGAATACCAGTGTAAGGCATTCCATAAATTAGTCATTCTTTTTTAAATCAGCCACTGGGTTGAACAAATTAGAAAATGACCGGATTTCTCCATCCACACAGAGTGGATAGGGGAATCACTCCTGCTGAGGCTTTGTATTCTGACAGCGGGGAGACATCACCATCATCAGAATACACTTAGTGCTGCCAGCCACAGCCGGTAGCAGGGATTGTGCACAAAGTTTCCAACAGGCTGGTTGTACAGAAGTTAATCATTAGATTGACTTCTATACAACCAACCTACCCATACATTGATCCCTGCTGAACCAGCAAAATTTGTATCCATGTATTGGCGGCATAAGTCTCAAGGAGGGAGATACTGAAATCTGAGGTATTCTTTCCAATGCTTCAATCCACTGCTTGTTAATAAACTAACCTTAGTCCTGTTCCTATTTTTCTTCATTTGATAGTGATACTGGGCTGTGAGATATGAGGCCCTTTTTACATTGGGAGTGAGAAATAAGTGAAATCAATTCAATTTTATGTCACGTAAGGTCAGTCCATTTTAACCAGGTAATGTTTTTACATATAACAAATTTTATATAGCCCAGTGGTGCCTCAAGTATGCCAGAGCTCCACATTCTAAAGTCCATTATGGAATGCACCATACTTTAAAAAGGACACTACTTATTTTTAAGCACATCCTTATTTCAAATAATTTGACGCTGTCCAAGATTATAAAGTGAATTTCCTATTCAGGGGAATAAAGACATTCACTGAGAAATGGTGGCTGGCATTGATTCCGAAAGTCAAAAAGTAATGAGAGAGAAGAAAGATGCTAAACAAACAGCCAAAACTGTTTAAGGACCACAATAATCCATTCATCAAAGCGTAAAGCCAGGTATGCATGTTTATGCATAAAGAATAATTTTTAGACATTCCATAATGCAAGACACTAGATATATATATATTATATAATATATATAATAATACAGCACTTACCCAAGAGTCATTTCTACTAGAGTGTTCGGGCTTGAGTACATTTGGTTTACTGGTGGCTTTATTCCCCCAGGATTAGCAAATATCTTCTGGGGCATGCTGTCTTGGTACTGCAATTACAATATTAGCATGAGTGAACAATGTATAACGAATAGCACTGGAGAGAAAAAACGGAAACTTGTTCAGGTGATCGATCTAGCGAACGCCAGAGGGTGATATACCTCATTGATGTAATGTTGGCATTTGGACACCTCTTCTGCAATGTCAAAACACTGGTTTCTATGTGTGAATAACTGCTTTCTTAGATGAATCATCTTTCTGGAGAAAAGAGGTAAAAAAAA
>NC_138771.1:268730377-268767877 GCF_965119305.1 Pelophylax lessonae | reverse complement strand
AATCAACGGATCCGGAAACCAGTGAAGACACCCCCCACCCCCAATACAGGGAAGGGCGCACCTCATGCTGAAGGAGCTTTGTCCACGGGTCTGAAGAATCCCCGATCTTGGCTTGCCAGACCAGGTTCGTTTGGATCTTCCTGAAGAGGCCCTGAAAGGCTTTAAGTACTTGTCATTCAACCCTGAGGGACGAAAAATTAAAGTTACTTACTGGTAACGTCTTTTCCAGTAGTCTTTCAGGACAGGCACTTCTGAGAGAACCTGGCTCCTCCCTTCTTAGGAAACACCGCCCCAATTTATTGGATTTAAGCCTCCCTCCAGCTGGCTGCCTCAGTTCTTCAAGAGTACCTCCGGCCACTGGGGAGACACAAAGATATATCGTACTAACCTCCATCCTCTGATCATCTTATATTCAGACCTTCTTCGGGTGGGTATTAGTGCTGTCCTGAAAGACTACTGGAAAAGACGTTACCAGTAAGTAACTTTAATTTTCCCTTATCGTCTTTCAGGACAGGCACTTCTGAGAGGATAAGAGAGTACTTACTTTCAGGGTGGGACTACCGCTTGCAGGACTTTTCGCCCAAAAGCCTGATCTTTAGCGGATAGCAGGTCCAGTCTATAGTGTTTGGAAAAAGTTGTGTAGCTGGACCAAGTTGCTGCCCGACAGATCTGCTCCGGGGTAGCACCAGCTCTTTCCGCCTGAGAAGCCGCCATTGCTCTTGTAGAGTGCGCCTTAATACCCATAGGGACCTCCTTACCGGAAAGCCTATAAGCATCACTGATGATTAATCTAAGCCATCTGGCTATTGAACGTCTGGACGCTTTAGTACCCTTCTTTGAACTATTAAATAAAACAAAAAAAGAGTCTGACTTCCTGAACTCCTTCGTGATGTTTAGGTATTGCAGAATGCATCTTCTGACATCTAAACTATGAAAACTAATTTCCTGTTCCCTCACAGGCTCTGAACAAAACGTCGGTAGCACTATCTCCTGGTCTCTATGGAACCTTGAGACTACCTTGGGTAGAAACGCTGGATCGGTTTTAAAGATAACCCGATCTGCAAAAATTTGTAAAAAAAAGGTGCTTTAACCGAAAGGGCCTCTAGCTCACTAACCCGCCTGGCGGTCGTGATTGCCACTAAAAAAACTGTCTTGAGGGTTAAATTTCTCACCGAACAAGACTCCAATGGCTCAAATGGCTCTTTAATGAGAGCCTGCAAAACTAAAGACAAATCCCACATTGTAAATGGGAGATTTCCTGTTGGTCTTTGCCTATTCAGGGCTTTGAAAAAACGGATCACCCAGGGATCTTTTGCTAAAGGTATTTCCAGGAATACGCTAATGGCTGAAATTTGGCCTTTTAGGGTGCTGATGGCTAACCCCTTGTTTGCCCCCTCTTGTAGGAACTCGAGTACTGATACTGTACTTCCTGCGTCTAAAGAGCTTGCTTTGCACCAGTTTCTAAAAAACTTCCAAGTTTTTAGGTAGATGCTCTGTGTCTCTTTCTTCCTGCTTCCTAGCAGAGTCTGCACCAGTTGGCCCGAGAAACCCTTGCTCTTTAACAGTTCTTCTTCAGTAGCCAAGCTGCAAGGTTCCAATGTTGTGTCTGAGGACAGAGTACTGGGCCCTGGGAGAGGAGATCTTCTCTCACTGGTAGCAACCAGGGGGGCTCTACCGCTAAGTGATTTAGGGTCGAGAACCACGGTCTCCTCGGCCAATGTGGTGCTATAAGTATTAGCGTCGTACTTTCCTCCTGAAACTTCCTCAAGACCGCTGGTATTAGCACTGGTGGGGGGAAGGCATAGGATTTGGGGAACACCCAGGGTTGAGCTAGAGCATCCACCCCTAGAGCTCCGTCCCATCTGCTCAGGGAAAAATATTGAGGTGTCTTTGTGTTCTGCCGTGAGGCAAACAGGTCGATGTTTGGCATTCCCCATCTCTGGGTAATTCCATTGAACACCTCCTGATTTAGCGTCCAGTCTCCTTCTCTTACCGTCTTTCTGCTGAGAAAGTCGGCTAGTTGATTTAACTCTCCCTTGAGATGAACTGCCGAAAGAGAGAGAACTTGGACCTCGGCCCATTGCAAGATCTTCTTTGCCAGACCCCATAGGAGATTGCTTCTGGTTCCCCCCTGTCGGTTTAGATATGCCACCACTGTGGCATTGTCTGACCGTACCTGAATTCGGTGTCCCTGCAAGTCCTCCTGGAAGGCTCTGAGGGCTAACTCTACCGCCCTCAATTCCCTCCAATTGGAGGATTGTTTTGCTTCCTCCAGTCCCCAGGTCCCCTGGGCTAGCTTGGATCCCAGATGGGCCCCCCAGCCTATGCCGCTTGCATCTGTGGTGATGATGGTGGAGGCTATCTGAACCCAACAGAGGCCTTGTGATAGATTTTCGGCTTTTCTCCACCACCACAGGGATCTTTTCACTGCGGTTGGGATTTGTATGAAGGTATCCAGGGAATCCTGGCTGCGGTCCCAAGCTTCCAGGATGAATAGTTGCAGGGGACGACAGTGCAGGCCTGCCCACTGCACTGCTGGGATGGCTGCTGTTAGTAACCCCAGTATAGACATGGATTGTCTGACTGAGATCGCTTGGTTTGCTTGCAACTGTCCTACTGCCTTGTTTATTTTCTGCTTTTTGTCCGGGGGTAAGAAGATTTTTTGGACCCTGGAGTCTATCTCGTACCCCAAGAACAATATCCTTTGTGTTGGTACTAGGGAGGATTTTTCTAAATTTAGTAGCCAACCCAGGTCTTCCAGAATCCGTGTTGCATCCCGGAGATCCCTGGACAATTGTTCTTGGGAGTGGGCGAACAACAGGTCGTCTAGGTACGCGATTACCGACAAACCCTGTAGTCGCATAAATGCCAAGGTCTCTGCCATTACCTTTGTGAATATTCGGGGGGACGAGGAGAGGCCAAAAGGGAGGGCCTGAAATTGCCAGTGCTGAATGTCCTCCCCTGTTTTTACGGCTAGCCTCAGGAACTTTTGGCTTTTCTCTGCAATGGGAATGTGCAGGTATGCATCCTTGAGATCTATCGAGGCCATATAGCACTGTGGGGGAAGGATGGTTCTTATCGAATAGATAGAGTCCATCCTGAACTTCCTGTATCTGATTGAACGATTCAGGGGTTTTAGGTTTAAGATTAACCTGTAACTGCCTGAGGGCTTTGTCACCACAAAGATGTGGGAGTAAAACCCTTCTCCCACTTCCCTTGCTGAAACTCTCCGAATGACGTTTTGTATTTTTAATTCCTTGAGAGAGGAGAGTATGGCCCTGGATTTCTGTTCGCATTTTGGCAGATGGGTGATTAACATTCTGGAAGGAGGGGGGCTTGAGAACTCCAGCTGATAACCCTGTCTTATTATCTGCAGGATAAAGGGGCTGGAGGTGATCTCTTCCCACCGAGGGAGAAAGGTCCCCAGTCTCCCTCCCACAGTGGTGAGGTTGTCATTGAGACTTCTTGGGCTGTTCAGGAGGGCGAAAAATAGCCCCCCCGCGGCCCTTCCCTCTTTGACTCCAGGATCTTTTCTGTCCTTCAGATTTCCTTGGAGCCGAAAAATTTTTCTGGGGATAGGACTTTCTATTGAATCCCGTCTTTTTCCCCTGCTTAATTGGGAAGGATTTCTTTCGGTCTGCCGTGTGATCCAGGACTGTTTCTAATCCTGGACCAAATAAGCGGTCCCCTGTAAATGGGATCCCACACAATTTGGCTTTAGAGCCCCCGTCTCCTTGCCAAGTTTTTAACCAGAGGGCTCTCCTAGCCGAATTGGTTAAGGCCGATGACCTGGCCGTCATGCGCACCGACTCCGCAGAGGCATCCGCTATGTATGCTACTCCCCGTAGTAACATGGGAAATGAGGATAATATGGTCTCCTTACCAGTCTCTGCCTCAATATGTGCCTTTATCTGAGTTAGCCAATACTCCATGTTTCTGGCTACTACCGTAATTGCTATAGCAGGCTTAAGATTTCCTAGAGCTGAGTCCCAGGCTTTCTTCAGGAGGGAGTCTGCTCGCTTATCCATGGGATCAGGGAGTGACCCCATATCCTCGAAAGCCAAGTCCGTATGCCTGGAGACTCGCGAAAAGGCTGCGTCCAGTTTAGGTGATTTGTTCCAGACCGCCGAATCATCTTCAGAAAAAGGAAATCTTCTTTTCAGAGCTCCTGAAAAGAAGGGTTTCCTTTCTGGATCCTGCCACTCGCTCTTTATAGTGTCTACTAGGGCTTCGTGTACTGGAAAAACCTTTTTCTTAGGTTTGCCCAGACTCGCGTACATTTGATCATGCAAGGATAATGTTTTCTTCTCTTCCTGGATTCCTAGAGTGGTGTGGATAGCCGCTATCAGGCCTTCCACCTCTTCCAGAGACAGTTTGTATCTAGAGGTTCTTTTGGATTCTCCATCCGACCCCTCTGCCTCAGATTCCCCTGGGGAATTGGGGGGTGTGCTATCGCACTCTTCCCCTTGATGTACAGAACCCGCAGGTACCTTCCCACTTGTAGAGGGTAGTAACTGCGGTGTTGGAGCATTTTCCTGCCGTGCCGACTGGGGGGAACTCTGTGGAAGCTGGGTGTTAGCAAACAATTCCTTAAAGGATTTGAAAGTGCTAGCAAGCTCCTTGACAGAGGTGGCTAAATCTGCGTTTTGACTTTCCGTGTGTTCCTTAACTAAACTCTCCAGACATTCTTTGCATAAGGGTTTAGTCCAAGTTTCCCCCATATTCTCCTTGCAGGAAGGGCATCTCTTCTTGGAAACATGGGCTGGCTTTTTCTCTGAGGCTTTCTGTAATTTTAAATATAAAAGGCATAGTTTAAAATTCACTTCCTAATGCTCCCCAGCCTGCACAGCTTGCCCCACCAGAGGGTGTTGCTAGGGACAACCATCACCAAGAAGATCCCACAGTGTGACCCTCAGCCTCCCTACTCCCCTTATCTAAGGGAACAGAAAATGGAGCTAGTGGGAGAAGTAAGGGAGAACCACCCCAGGCCTCCTTACCTTATGGTGGCTGGTGCTGTTATCTCCCGGAGCGGTAACTGAGGTCTGTGCCTCCGACATGCCTCCTGGAGTGGCTCAGCTTTCTTTTCCTGGCAGCTGTCCCCCAGCTTGCAGGACGCACCAGCCTTTCATATCTGGCGCGCTCACCGCCGCGACCCGGAACCGGAAGTCGCGGTTTGCCGCCGGAAGTGCCCGCCCCTACCGGAAGCGACGTCCCCCGTCATCCGGCCCGGCTGCTCCACACCGCCGCAAGCGGGGGGCGGAATGCACCATGGTGGACGCTCTCCCCGAGCGTGGTGAGCGGGCCCCCCAGCCAAGAAACTCCGCTGAACGAGGCTGTGGTGATAAATGAATTTTCTGCGGCCGACAGGTAAGCGGGTCCCCCCGGTGCTGTCTTTCTTGGCCGCCTTCTGAGAGTACCTGACTCCCTCTAACTTCAGCCTCCTGGCTTCAGCTAAGGCTCCTCTTGGATGGTGTCTCCCCGCTGGAGGAAACACCAGAACTGAGGCAGCCAGCTGGAGGGAGGCTTAAATCCAATAAATTGGGGCGGTGTTTCCTAAGAAGGGAGGAGCCAGGTTCTCTCAGAAGTGCCTGTCCTGAAAGACGATAAGGGAAAAAAACGTATAAGCTGAGAAGGAGGGCCCACGTCTGACGATGTTCCTTGCACTTAGTAGCCTGCGCAAAAAAAAAGTATTCTCCCCCCCCCCCCCCCCCCCGTGAGACCTTTAATGATATCTTTTATGGTAGCTCCAAACAGGCGATCTCCTTGGAAAGGAAGAGCAGCTTTTTGAAGCCTGATCCACAGACCAGCACTTGAGCCAAAAGGACCATCGCCAAAACAGAGAGGCAAGCCATTAGGGGAGCCGCATCCAAAGAGGCATCACAGATAAACTGCAGCCCCTGGACCAGCTGGTCCGCCAGCTGGACAAATGCAGGGAGGAGCTGTTCTCCCTCCAGGTCTCGGCGTAAGAGCTTAGCCCACTCGGTCAGAGTTTGCAACACTAGGGCAATGGTGAATACCTGCCTCATTGCGGAACCAGCCAGAGTGTACATATGGCGGGCACAGCCTCCACCTTCCGGTCAGCCGGATCCTTAAAGGGCCGGACTCTTCAACCGGAATCATGGTGGACTTGTTTAATCTGGAAGTGGCACAGTCCACTTCTTAGGAAGGGACTCCTCATTGGGGTAACGCCTAGGAAAGCGCTTAGGGACCCCACGGGGATGCTTTGGTTGTCCCCACAATTCTGTCAAAATAGGCAGGGAAAGAAAATACTTTTGCCGCTCTGGATGGCTTGTGAGTGTCAAAGGGTACCTGTGCCTCTGGTGCAGCTTCAGCTGCCTCCTCCCTCTTCAGAGTCTCACGCACAGATAGAATCAGTGCATCCACCAGCACCTTTTTGTGAGTGGTCGCAGACGTGGATGAATCACCCTCACTATCAGAGGATTCCAGGCGCGTGGTTGCAGACCCAGCAGGGTGACCCACGTCTGCAGCAGCTGAATCAGATTCAGGATCAGACAGATGAGGCAGGGGAAGACGGGGGGTGCTTTTGCTAGCCCATCGCCCACAAGCCACCTCCACCTGGGACACAAGGGTCTCCAGGACCTCCGTCAGTGCATGGACAGATAGTTGGGACCAGGAGGGTCCCGCAGCCTGAGAGAGGGGATCAGGTGGGGAAATTAGCTTCAAAGACTCCATGGGGACCCCACAAAAAAGTGTAAAAACACTGCTAAGGGACAACCCCCACCACACTGGCAGCACCACCCGGTCTCCAGGCACAAAGAGAGGGAGCGGACCCCACCAGACTAACCACCGCAGAGACAAGCACCTGCAGGCCCCAGAGGAATCTGCACTACACATGTGGCGATCAGGAATTCAAATGATCCAGGAATAGGCACCAGGGGATGAGGAGGGTCTCCCACCGCCGAAATCGCCACCCACAGGGCTCCACTGTCATGGCCGCCGCTATTTTAGACTGGGGGGCCAGGCCTGACAGATCCAGGCAGGCCGGGGGGCCCCGGCACGAGCCCCCACCAGGTACAACCTCCCCTGCACAGTCTATCGTCCAGTTGACAGGGGCGCACCCCCCCCCCCCATAGCCTGTCAGCGCCCTGCCCTTGACCCTGGAAAGCGACTAGACAACCCAAACAGCAAGGCAAGGGGGGGTGGTGCCTGGCGGAAGGAGGGAAACCTGGGGTTCCAACCGTCCCAAGGAGGGGCCCACGTCCACCCCAAAACCCTCCAGAGGGAGAAGGGGGAAAGCTACTCACCATACCAGAAACCAGGCAGGCACCACTCCAGACAGAAACCCTCTCCAAGGAAATGGGGGGCTGTCGGCCAGGAGGACCGCTGCGAGTCGAGCCGGGACCCGGTCGTATGCAACCTTGCGAGGCGTTAAAATCGTAGGCCAGCCGCATCCAGTGGGGATAAGTCGCGGCCGATCTAGCGGAGATCTGAGGTCTGCATGCGTTTGCTTGCCAGACTGGGGTGAGCACTGGATCTAGATTATCCAGCCCGTCGCCAAGTCCGGCAGTTGATGGTAGATCTTACAGGAAAAATCCAGGAGGAAAAAATGTTCCATCTAAAAAATGTTGCCAGGACCAAAGATCCCAGCAAGGAACTAGGTCCTTACTCCTGACTAGGCAGAACAAAAAAAAAAAAACTGAGTGGCTATAGGAGAGAGAGGGAGTATATACCCCCTGGGACTGCTCATGGGTGCTGCCAGAATGGTTTTCTGCCTAGTGTCCTGTAGGGGGCAACCCAATGGTTATGAATACCAGGAGCTGTGTCCGTCAATGAACGAAAGAGAAATTCTAATTTTCTGAGATACTGAATTTTGGGTTTTCACTAGCTGTAAGCCATAATCCTCAAAATTAAAAGAAAGAAAAGCTTGAAATATTACTCTGTGTGTAACTCATCTATATAAAATATAAGAGTTTCACTTTTTGAATTTAATTATCAAAATAAATTAACATTTTGATGCTATTCTAATTTTATGAGGTGCACCTGTATTTAGGGGAGCTGTGGGGGGAAGCTGCATGCAGAAGACTTTTTTACCTTACTGCATGAAATGCAGTAAAAACCTTCTGCCTTTACAACACTTTAAATAATATACATGAGGCTGTATCAGATTTTCAATACATATGCTTACTTGTCAAATTTGTGTATTTGTTCTTCATTGTACATAAGTCCTGTAAAGGGAGAACACATTTTAAAATATTTTTCAAATTGCTAGTATTACATACAGTATATAAATTTCCGATTGTAACCTTATCATGAATAATCAGCAGAAGTTTGATATTTGAACTAGACGTGCTTTAGCTTTTACCTATACAATATAATTTCTCTATGCAAATTCTTACTTCTCTGTAGGCAAAAGGAGGAATTAACCAAGTTAACTACCTAAAAGCCTACACGCAAAGCGTATAATACAAATGGATTCCTTGGGCCATCTAAAGATCCCTAAGCCTAGTACACGATCAGAAAATTGTCCAAAAAAAAAAAAAATCTCCTTTTAAAAGCGATCGTACGATAATTTGATTATTAGTACACAGCTTTCGCCAAAAATTAGCCAAAAGGGACAAAACACAAAAAATGTTCTCGTGCGACACCAGATCGTGTGATTTTTGTTTAACCAGCACAGTTTTCGTCATAAAATACAATACAGATAAAATACAACACATTACATCGCTTCTGAATTTTTATTCTTTCGTACTTTGAACTTTAGAAAAACGATCATTAATCCGATAATCTCATCGTTTATACCAGGCTTTAGAGCACAGATCCAGAATATACATGGAGCCTCAACGTCTGCTAAAATCTAGAATAAACGAAATACCTAACAGCAGTTTACTCTGCAATCTAAACATGTATAAACTAATAGTTACAAAAAAAATAGTTAAAATACAGGTCCTTCTCAAAAAATTAGCATATTGTGATAAAGTTCATTATTTTCTGTAATGTACTGATAAACATTAGACTTTCATATATTTTGGATTCATTACACACAACTGAAGTAGTGCAAGCCTTTTATTGTTTTAATATTGATGATTTTGGCATACAGCTCATGAAAACCCAAAATTCCTATCTCAAAAAATTAGCATATTTCATCCGACCAATAAAAGAAAAGTGTTTTTAATACAAAAAAAGTCAACCTTCAAAAAATTATGTTCAGTTATGCACTCAATACTTGGTCGGGAATCCTTTTGCAGAAATGACTGCTTCAATGTGGCGTGGCATGGAGGCAATCAGCCTGTGGCACTGCTGAGGTGTTATGGAGGTCCAGGATGCTTCGATAGCAGCCTTGAGCTCATCCAGAGTGTTGGGTCTTGCGTCTCTCAACTTTCTCTTCACAACATCCCACAGATTCTCTATGGGGTTCAGGTCAGGAGAGTTGACTAATTAACTCTAAACACCTGCAAAAGATTCCTGAGGCTTTTAAAAACTCCCAGCCTGGTTCATTACTCAAAACCGCAATCATGGGTAAGACTGACGACCTGACTGCTGTCCAGAAGGCCATCATTGACACCAGGGCAGCTGTTAGAAATCACGGGGCCCCGTACAGTCCATCTGATGGGGCCCCCAAAAGCCCGCCCCTTACCCCACCCATGACCCCGCCCACCTGCCTTAAAAAAATGCAGCTTTGTCTTCCAGGGATAGTTATCTTCGAAACAAAGTCGGAAGCTGACGGTCAGGCCCCCCTGATAAGTAACTTTACAGGAGGCCCGATGGTACCCCCTTTATTGGCAGCCCTGGGTGGACCCAATCAGACCCTCAATTTACCTCTATGGAGCAGCGGATGTAAACCTACTTGTGTCTGTTTACACTTGCCTACCTCTGATCTGGTCCGATAAAAAAACCCTAAGGGGGTCTGTCCTGCTCCATCTAGGTGGTCGGGTGTAAATAGACAATGGAGTCCATTTACACCCCACTGCCCATAGAGTAGAGTGGGCTCTGTCCATGTCTGCTCTGCATAAACTGAGTGGACATGGACCTGTCATCTGCCCACTCTGCTCTGATCAGTAGAGAGATCCTCCGCTGAACAAAGCGGAGTCCATCCAATGTGATAGGGGCCTAACGCAGGCCATAGATAATGCGATTTTATTTCCTGCAACCATAGTCAGGAGAAAACAATGATTCTGCCACCTGGTCCCCTTTAGGAGAACACAATGATTATTTGCTAGCTGCTAGCAATAATTGCATGTGAAATCTGACAGGCTGGTTGTATGCAAGTCTATCAAGTGGATCAACTTGGGTACAATCAGCCTGTCCATAGATGGTTTGAATCTCGGCTGGTTCCTGCAGCACCTGCCGGGGATTCGAACCATATATGGCCGGCTGGACCATTTTGGTCTTTCATTAAGCATTGTTGTCATGGATAAATGGATCTCTCTTCTTTCTTTCTTTTGTTTGTATTTGTCTGAGCTGCGCCTCGGTGCACTGCCCTGTTTTGCAAGCTTTGTTTTACCACTTACTAAGTCCCGGTTCACATTATTGCGGCTGCGGAGATCGCATGTAATTTGGAGCGCACTGCTCCTTCATTACATGTGATCTGATGTGCGGATGCGAATTCAGCCATACACTTTGTATGGCTGAATTCGCACTGTATCCGCACCAAACTCGCACATGACCCTTTTTTTCAGCAGCATCAGGATCGGATCGCACAGTGGTTCACACTTGTGCGATCCGATTCTGTGCGTACTGTCAGATCACACTGCGATATGCGATCAAACTGGGGGTGTCGTTAACATTTCATTGACACCCCCTGCGTATCGCATATAGCAGTGTGAACTGCCAGAGGTGCGGATGCGATGCGGGAACAGGCTGCAAATTCGCAGCCTTCCTGCATCGCACAAGTGTGAACCGAGCCTGAGTGTTTGTTGTTGCTGCAATGTCTACAAAAGTTTAATAAACATACCCTTTAAAAAAAAAAAAAAATAAATCTATGCATTTCACTGTTCTTTCTTCAATGATGATCTTCATTATCATCATGATAATCACACAGTACGTGGCTCAAAGCACCTGTACTGTGTGAGTGTGACTGTCATCATGATGATAATGATGACCATATTTGGCTGCTCCCTGCTATATAAATATATATAATATAATATGATATAATATAATATATATATTAAAATAGGCAATATACCAGGGTATGGGGAAAGGTGTGTGCTGTGTCATGTCATGAGACTGTACCTTTCCTGTGTGACTTATGCCAGATCCCTCTGTGTCTGCACTGCTGGACAAGCTGCTGAGTGGAGATCACACAAGGACTCATCTGTGTGCCTGCCCTGCACGGATCGTTTCCAGTTCCAGGCTCCAGCTAGCTGCCCCTAGCCTGCCAGCACTCTTCTGCCTGGTTCCCTCAGCACTTACTGGCTAAAGGAGTCAGGCAGTGTGCAGGCCAGCAGCGGGGACTTACAGAGCCGGGACTTCCTCACATTACAAGAAAGTGTGTGCAAGTCCGTGGGGACGCCCGAAAATGAAAAAAATAGTCCCCAGAGGCTGCAGCGATCTCCCGGCTCTAGAGGTGAACAGATGGGGCCCCCCCTCAGCCCAGCAGGGAATATGAATACCCAGGACTCTGGCGGGGAACAGTATATTATGTACACTAACTGACTGTACACAGTCACATTCTACATGAAGTCTGAAGCTGCCGGCCGGGCCCCCCTGATAAGTGACAGGCCCAGGGCCCTCTACAGAAGGACCGGTGGTCCCCCCCTATCAGCGGCCCTGATTGACACCCTCAAGCAAGAGGGTAAGACACAGAAAGAAATTTCTGAACGAATAGGCTGTTCCCAGAGTGCTGTATCAAGGCACCTCAGTGGGAAGTCTGTGGGAAGGAAAAAAGTGTGGCAGAAAACGCTGCACAACAAGAAGAGGTGACCGGACCCTGAGGAAGACTGGGGAGAGGGAAATGCCAAAATGCCTGAAGTCCAGTGTCAAGTACCCACAGTCAGTGATGGTCTGGGGTGCCATGTCAGCTGCTGGTGTTGGTCCACTGTGTTTTATCAAGGGCAGGGTCAATGCAGCTAGCTATCAGGAGATTTTGGAGCACTTCATCCTTCAATCTGCTGAAAAGCTTTATGGAGATGAAGATTTCATTTTTCAGCACGACCTGGCACCTGCTCACAGTGCCAAAACCACTGGTAAATGGTTTACTGACCATGGTATTACTGTGCTCAATTGGCCTGCCAACTCTCCTGACCTGAACCCCATAGAGAATCTGTGGGATGTTGTGAAGAGAAAGTTGAGAGACGCAAGACCCAACACTCTGGATGAGCTCAAGGCCGCTATCGAAGCATCCTGGGCCTCCATAACACCTCAGCAGTGCCACAGGCTGATTGCCTCCATGCCACGCCGCATTGAAGCAGTCATTTCTGCAAAAGGATTCCCGACCAAGTATTGAGTGCATAACTGAACATAATTTTTTGAAGGTTGACTTTTTTTGTATTAAAAACACTTTTCTTTTATTGGTCGGATGAAATATGCTAATTTTTTGAGATAGGAATATTGGGTTTTCATGAGCTGTATGCCAAAATCATCAATATTAAAACAATAAAAGGCTTGCACTACTTCAGTTGTGTGTAATGAATCTAAAATATATGAAAGTCTAATGTTTATCAGTACATTACAGAAAATAATGAACTTTATCACAATATGCTAATTTTTTGAGAAGGACCTGTAGGTTTAATGTAAATGTAGTTGAGATATTTAGATGTTACTTTCTAAGGGTGATAAGTCTACTACTTTACCTGTAAAGCAGTTATTTTAACACAAAAACATATACATTTTTTTTTTAACAGAAGCTAGTAAGCAGGGCAGTACTTACTACGCTGTGCTTTGTCCTTCTTGAACTGGGTGCAGATTTCTGTAATCGAATTGAGCAGCACATGCAGTTTTTCCACACTACAGGGACAAAGATAAAAAAAAAAAAAAAAAAAGAAAAAAAAAGTCAGAATTCCTGGGAATGGTCTCCAGAAATCTTCCAATATTGTAGAACTAAGGCAAAACTTTTCTTTTTACATTTTGGAATGATTAAGGCAGGGCTATAATCCCTATCAGATTTTTTTTTTTTTTTTTTTTTTGCCATTTGTGTCCCATTGGGGGGTAAACAGGACAAGAGAGTTAATCTACCTAATGGGAGCACAGGTCGCCAAAAAAAAAAAAAAAATAGTACTTCTCCACTACAGACAGTCTGGAAGATGGAAGTGCTTGTGCTTTTTAGGGCTGTCTATATTGTATTTTGTATCCAAAGAGGAAGAAGCTATCTCCTGCTGTGTTGTCCTGGAAAATGACCAGGGGTAATCAGCATTTCTGAACCTTCTATATTTCAAAATAGCCAACATTCATAATCAGTTTATTTACTTTCTGTCACTTGGATGTGTGCCTTCAACACTGAGCCAAGAGTCTGTAAGGATACCTCCGGGAGACCATTCATTCTTCATATCTCGCAGGGAGGTCTCTAAGTTTTGATGTGAACCGGAAAGCTGAAATATAATATTAGCATATTCAGTATATGCATAAATCTAAGCAGTGCATCTAAATCATAAAATAAACCTTGCACATACACAAACATATTACATATTCATATACCTATTCACTTGGAATATAATAACAGAAAACATATTTGAAATGCTGAAAAAATTAGTCATGCACATAGGGATCTGTTTAAAAAATTGGATATGGTTCATACACCCAATTCTAGCTGCCATTTCCTAGTGAAAGCCAATACGTAAAAGAATGCGATGGGCACAAGCCCCATTCCCTTGCATTCATTTAATTTTTGGTGCACTAAGAAATTAGCACCCATGGCGCAAGAAATTCTATTAGCTACATTAAGAATTTCTCATTTCTTAATTTGGGCAGGCAGAAGGATTAGGAGGGCAGCACTGTGTGTTACAACAGGACTGTGCAGATTTCACAATTGGTTTGAAATCTATGAAGATTGTACAATGGGTTTGAAATTTATGAAGGCACACATTGTGTGTGTGTATGCAAAAGAAGATGCTGGATTTTTAACAGTGTTTTAATGTGTATTTCATATTATCTACATACTCTTATGCACACATTTTGACATTAATTCATCTATATTAAAATCAAACCCCAACCAGAGAACGTTTTAGTTATAGAGAGGGGGAGGGATATAACTGGTTAGGTTTTTTTGACTTTGCATGTTCCCACTGGGGACAGTCACCCCTACAACCCATCCAAGAAGCAGCAGCTGACACCAAGACAGAAAAGTGGGGGGGAATTCTCTTCAGGACAAGAAGTGGGGGGAATTCTCCCTAAAGAGAACACTGACATAAATTAAACGTTTTTTGTTCAATAGGATAATAGTATGAGATTTCAGGCGTCCTGCAATAAACACTATAAAGATGAATCAAACAATACACATGTATAACATTTACAAAAAATACAAAAAGGAAACAAATTACCAAAGAATTGAAAAACTTTATTCCAATGACTGTACCCTTATACCCTTAAACCATATGTAAAAACCTTTAAAATCCAATAAAACATAAAAATTGCCATAATCACTGTAAAGGTGATATAAACGCTATGCCAAAAAAAATGGGCAAAAAGTCCCAACGGCTAAAAAAAAAAAAAAAAAAAAAAAAAAAAAAAAAAATACAATATATCCAATCCAAAGAAAATGCATTTATATAGACTGTAAGCTAGAGTCATGGATTCTCAAGACCATCAGTGTCTTTAGGAAAAGAAGGCATAGCATAGCATCAATAAAATACAATATATCCAGTCCAAAGAGTAGGACTATATAAAGACAATATATTGTATTTATGTCAATAGCCATTAGGACTTTATTGGGCAATTTTTTTCATAGCAGCTATATTACCTTACATTGGTTTCTCCCAGTTAATATGGCAATTTACATCTTAATGGGATTTAAAGGTTTATACCTTGTGGGTAGGGTATAAGAGTACAGTCACTGGAAGAAAGGATTTAGATACTTTGGTAATTTTGTTTTATCTTTGTATTTGATACAATTGATATACATGTATTTTCCTTGATTTTTCTTTGAATTTTAGGCATTTTTTTGGAGGATATTAGAGGTCTTATACTATTATCCTACTGAACTATTTCAGTAGGGCGGTTTCCACTGTTTTTTTTTTTTTTCAACATTTAATTTTTTAGCTGAGTGGTTTTGACTTTCTGATGGGTCCCTATGGAGCAGAAGGAAATTCTATGTGAGCTAAAAAAAAAAAAAACCTTCCTTTTAGTTTTTCCACAAACTATCGAAACAAAATAGGTTCCACTTTAGCTGCATGACCATTCTGTGCATATACAGAACGTGGTGTATTTCTAATTTTTTACATCTACATCATGTGTATAATCTCACAAACCACAGTGACTAAATACCTGTACTTAAAATATAGTGTACACTGGAATTCTTTCAGTTTTCTTTGCTTTCATAGCACTAAATTTCTGTAACCGTTACAGTTTTACCCAAACACATTTTTGTACTTGTATTCAATAAATTGGTCTTAAGAATTACCATTACGTTCCAAGTATACAGATATAAAAACTGTTTGAGGGTAATCTCTACATCTAAAACCTAACTAGGCAAACAGAAAAGCAATGACTGAAAAGCAATGACTGAACACTCACCAGCAGCAGCTTGGAATGTATGTCATATATTTCTGGTTCCATACTTCTCTGCATCATTTGTTCATATCTGTCATCACACATAAAAGAAAATCATGAATCTAAAAACCGGATTAAACCATGTACTTACACTAGCCTGCAAAAGAGTTCTGTGGGAAATAGTTAAAGTGATTGTAAAGAATGTAATGTGGTTTTTTTTTACATCTCTATACTTGCAATATAACATAAAAGTGTAGCGCTACAAAAAAATGATAACCATAAAACTAATAGTAAATAAGTGTCCAAATGAATGAGTTCCTAATAATCACGATAGTGTATGAAAAAATGTCCAACTGAATTAATCTTCAATAAAAGTGAAGAAGACATAAATCCACAAGTGCAATGGTCCAAAAGAAAAGGGAGGAATTCTTCCCAGGGCACCAGGAGTGTATGAAGGAAAGGGGACACCTCTGTGATGGGATATGATAAGCAGCTTACCAAATTTCCATGGCTGCTCAGATTAGTGAGCTAGCCTCTCCCAGCTGTTAAATCCAAACCACTGAAGGTTGAAAGGTACTTTTTTAGCTCCAAGGAATCGCCACTTGAGATGTAGTAGGATCGGTATGGGATTGGCACTCATCAATAAATATCGTCAATCATACATGAATATGTGAAGAGAGGAGAGAGGCAACACACATAGCGTAATCCCATTTAAAACTTGTAGTCTTGTTTATTTAAAAGTTATACTCACAGTGTATCTTAACAAACAGGCATATCAATAGCGTTATCAGGGATGAGGATGCGGCGTCCCGCAAAACAGTCCCAGATGGTAGGTGATGGAGGCCGGCTAGTTTCAAGGGGCGTGTGGACGTTGCGTCTGGCGACTCCAGACGCAACGTCCACACGCCCCTTGAAACTAGCCGGCCTCCATCACCTACCATCTGGGACTGTTTTGCGGGACGCCGCATCCTCATCCCTGATAACGCTATTGATATGCCTGTTTGTTAAGATACACTGTGAGTATAACTTTTAAATAAACAAGACTACAAGTTTTAAATGGGATTACGCTATGTGTGTTGCCTCTCTCCTCTCTTCACATATTCATGTATGATTGACGATATTTATTGATGAGTGCCAATCCCATACCGATCCTACTACATCTCAAGTGGCGATTCCTTGGAGCTAAAAAAGTACCTTTCAACCTTCAGTGGTTTGGATTTAACAGCTGGGAGAGGCTAGCTCACTAATCTGAGCAGCCATGGAAATTTGGTAAGCTGCTTATCATATCCCATCACAGAGGTGTCCCCTTTCCTTCATACACTCCTGGTGCCCTGGGAAGAATTCCTCCCTTTTCTTTTGGACCATTGCACTTGTGGATTTATGTCTTCTTCACTTTTATTGAAGATTAATTCAGTTGGACATTTTTTCATACACTATCGTGATTATTAGGAACTCATTCATTTGGACACTTATTTACTATTAGTTTTATGGTTATCATTTTTTTGTAGCGCTACACTTTTATGTTATATTGCAATTTGAATCACTGTTGGTTGATTTTGTGTTGGCTGCTGATATTTATCATTTCCTTTTATTCATTATTATTAGCGCGGAAATATTTTTATATTTTTTCTTACATCTCTATACTTACCTGCTCTGTGCAATTAAATTACACAGTGGTCCCAAACCTTCTTCTCAGGGACCCCCTCTGGTGCTGCTGGCTCCTTCTCTCCGCCCAGTGCCTCCACGGGAAGCTGCTTTCTATGGAGGCACTCATGGGTGCTCACTCCTGAGCCCATGCTGCGCACATTGACACGCAGGACTCGGCCCCGTCCCCACTCCCTCGTCACTGGATTTAATTGACGGTGGCTCCCAGTGCCCCAGTCATGGAAGTGAAGGGAGAGAAGAGATGCAGACTTGCACAGCGCTGGATCAAATAAGGGCTCAGGTAAGTGGGGGGTTAGGGGCATCAATGCCTAAATATTTTTTTCCTTAATACAAGGAATGCATTAGGGGAAAAAATGTTTGGGCTTTAGAACCACTTTAAAAAGAGGTGTTCTTCCAAATCAGTTTGACTTCATCCCATCAAAAATACTGTCCTATCATACAAAAAGTTTCATTAACAATTTTGTTTGCCGCATGCCTTTATTTCATAAAACAAAGAGCAATATGCACATGACCATAAGCCACAGAAATCTTAAAGTAGAACGATAGGTAAAACTTTTTTTCATTTTGAATAGCGCATTTTAGAACCGTCAGATTTATTTTTTTGCCATCTGTGTGCCATTGCTATTGGACAGGATGTGAAGGGAAATCTCCGCAAACAGGGAGTGAGAGGGAATCCCCGCAAAGGAAATTTCATGGGGATCCCCAGGTCACCAGAACTAGTGTCCTTCTTGGATGATTTTCCCTCTATTAATTTTCTGGGAACAACCCAACATTTGGGAGGTTCTTTTACTTTCAATGATAATAGTAAACTGGGCAAATAGAGAAGGTGAATCTCCTTAATGGGGGCACAGACCGCAATAGAAACTGACAGGTGTTCTAAACCACCTCCACTCGATCCAAACTAAAAAAAAACCAAAAACTGGATTTTTGACTTACCGTAAAATCCTTTTCTCTTAGGTTCATTGACGGACGCAGTCCTCTGATGCATATCAGTATGGTAATACTGCCCCCGACAGAAGTAGGACACTAGGCAGAAAGAATTTCTGGCTACGCCTATGGGCAGTCCCTGGGGGTATACCCTCTCTCTTCCTGCATAGGATGTCAGTTTTGTATCAAAGCAGTGTCAGAGAAAAGCACACCAACCCACTCAAAAAATTAGAAGGGAGGGTACTGCGTCCGTCAATGAACCTAAGAGAAAAGGATTTTACGGTAAGTCAAAAATCCAGTTTTCTCTATCGTTCATTGATGGACGCAGTCCTCTGATGCATATCAGTAGGGACGTCCCAAAGCAGTACCAAAATGAGGGGTGGGGAGAGAAAAAAACAGTCCCCAAGGCCAACCAGGCAACACAGGACACATCAGAAAAACCAGATAAGGTCCACCTGAAAACAAAACAGGAAAAAAAACACCCTCAATGAAGACCAGGAGGCCCCCTAAACCGCAACCTTACAAAACCTTGCGGCCAAAGGAGGCATCCTCAGATGCCATCACATCCACCTTATAAAAATTGGTAAAGGTGTGAACAGACAACCAGGTCGCTGCCTTGCACACCTAAAGCACAGGCGCATAATGGCGAAAAGCCCAGGAAGCACTGCGCGCCTGAGTAGAGTGCACCTTGACAGGGAGGGGTGGAACCTGACCCCTAATGGAATAGGCCTGCACCACTGTCTGTCTGATCCATCTGGAAATAGTCGCAGCAGATGCAGGCAGCCCTTTCTGCAGGCCATCCATGAGCACAGAGCGAGTCAGACTTGTGAAAAGACTAGGTAGACGCCAAATACACCCTGATCACCTGAACAACAGCCAGGGTATGCAGAGCAAATTCCTTAGGACGTTTAGGCTTAGAGCACAAGGAAGGTAACAGGATGTCCTCATTCAGGTGAAAACTGGAAACCACATTCGCCAGGAAAGACGGATCCGGCCAAAGTACCACCTAGTCCTTGTGAACCACCAGATAGGGAGAACGACAGGACAGCCCTGCCAGTTCGGACACCCTGCACACAGAAGTGATAGCCATCAAGAAGGCCACCTTCCTGAGACTAGGTAAGCAGGGGGACCTCCCGAAAATATTCTCAAAGGGAGGCCTCTGGAGAACCGAAAGAACCAAATTAAGATCCCATGGTGGTAACGGAGGTCGCACCGCAGGTCCAAGTATCGCACCCCCTGGATGAAACTACGCACCAGGGAATGGGTGGCCAATGGCCTCTGGAAGAAAATAGTTAAGGCCGAGACCGGACCTGACCCTTGATAGTACTCAAGGCCAACTTTTGATCAACTCCCCCTTGAAGGAAAGCCAAGATCCGAACCACCAAATAGGAGCGAGGGTGGGTCCCAAGGGACTCACACCACGCAATGTACGACTTCCACGTACAATGATAAATCTTCCTGGAAGTTGCCTTCCTCGCTTTTAGCAGAGTGGGAATCACTGAAGCAGATAAACCCCTGTCCTTCAGCACCTGGCTTTCAACAGCCAAGTCATCAAAGCCAGCGACTGTAAAGGATGGAAGATTGGCCCCTGAGACAGCAGATCCTCCCTGAGAGAAGTCTCCACAGGGCGTCTGCGACAAGCCTGACCAGGTCTGCGTACCAAGCGCGACGAGGCCAGTCCAGAGCCACAAGAATGACCAGAATCCCTTCCGCCCCTATCCTGCGAAGAAGTCTTGGCAGCAACTTGAGAGGAGAAAAGGCTTACATCAGCCGGTACTGGCCCCAGGGGGCCATCAGCGCATCTGCAGCGTCTGCCAGAGGGTCCAGGGAGTGAGCCACAAACCTCTGTACCTTTCTGTTGATTCGAGACGCCAACAGATCCACGTCCCGAGTGCCTCAGCGAAGGCACAACTGGTGAAAACACCTCCGGATGCAGGGACCACCCCCCTGCATCCAAGGCCTGGCGGCTGAGGTAATCCGCCTACCAATTTTCCACTCCTGGAATGTGCACCGTGGAGAGAGCTGGAACATGTCGCTCCGCCCATGGTGACAACTGTCCAGTATATAGGGAGAAAGGATTTCCCCAACTGAAGCATCGGGGACCGAAGTTACCAGACCAGGGACTCTCTGGTCCTGTGGCTTAACCGAATCTGATAATCCATAGAATTCGGGTGTTTGTTCCACTTGAGAAGAATTTCCCTTTGAAGAACCCTCGTGTGGAACTGAGTGAATGAGACCGCCTCGAAGGAGGACACCATCAGTCCCAGTACTCTCATACAGGTCCTAAGGTACAGCCGGTCATTGGACATCAACAAACGAACCGCTGACTGGATTTTCTGGAGTTTTTCCTGGCAGAGGACGAATCCAAGGTCAGGCTCAGATAGACCAGTCTCATGGAAGGGGTCAGAGACAACTTTTGAAGGTTCACGACCCAACCGAACTCCTCCAGATTACTCATGGTGACCCCCAAGTTTTCCGTCAGCAACGCAGGGGACTCCGCACGGAGAATCAGATCGTCCAGGCAGCCCAGGACCGATATCCCCCACTGTCGCAACAGTGCCAGGACCGGGGCCAACACCTTTGTGAAGACCCGAGGAGTGGAGGCGAGACCAAAGGGTAATGCCACAAACTGATAGTGATCTTCTCCCATGGCAAAATGGAGAAACCGTTGGTGAGCAGCACAGATTGGAAAGTGAAGGTAGGCATCCTTGATGGTTATTGAGGCCAGGAAGTCCCCCTGATGTAGGGTGATAAACACGGCTTCACAGCACCTGAAGAAAGAGCGCGCAGGGCCGTACGTGACCCAGCGCATGCTCAGAAACGCGTCGTGCATACCGTGCATATTCCACACACCATACATTCCCTGGTGACGAGACCACGTTCCAGCTTCCACCGCACATCGCAGCCGCTGCCTTAGACGCTGACCGCCGACTGCTGGAGGAGGTAGCCGGCTTCCTTTTCTCCTCTGATCAGCGATCAAGCTTCTGAATTGCTGCACACGAGTGGATGGCACCTCCCAGAGGAATTCCTGATGTCCATGACTTGACACAGCTCGATGACTTTGGTTTCTAGTGAGTTTATATCACCTATGCCTTGTTATTAATAAAGACTGTCTGCACTTAGAGCGCTCTCTCTCTTTTTCTTTTCCCCTGATGTAGGGAGGCCACCACTGTGCGAATAGTTTCCATCTTGAACTTTTGAGCGCGCACAAACACATTCAGTGCCTTTAGGTCCAGGATCAGCGGCCGCACCTTGCCCTCCTTTTTGTTAACCGTGAACAGGTTGGAATAAAACTTTTGAAAGCGTTCAACGTACTGAACATACACTATTACTCCTTGCTGTAGCAAGTCCTGCACTGCCCCATAGAGCGCTCGCAAGCTATCCGGGGATATGTGGACATTGGAAGGGAAAAACCTGACCAGAGGAACGGATCGAAATCGATCTTGTATCTGGACCGCACAACCTCCCGGACCTATTTGTCTGGAATCCGGGCCAGCCAAACGTCCGAGAACCGGCAAAGGCGTCCCCCCACCCCATTCACGGGTGAGGGCGCACCTTCAGGCCGACAGGGCCTTGTCTGGCAGAACCGGACTTCTGTTTCCCAGACCAGGGACGCTTGGAAGCACTCGAGGGAGCCTTGAAGAGCTTAGCCTTATCGGCTGCCCTAGAGGGACGAGAATACTTTCTGTGAGCTGAAAAGGATGGCAAGAGTCCCTACCCCTGGAAGCCTGAAGGAGAAAGGTACTCACCCCCCCCCGTAACCCCCGGAGGGTAGCTCCAAACAGATGGCCCCCCTGAAAGGGGAGTTCCGTCAAGGCCTTCTTAGAAGCCTGATCCGCAGAACACTGCAGCCAGAGCATTCGCCTCATGACCACCGCCAAAAACGACAGACGACCCAAAAGGGAAGCATTGCAAGCATACTGCAGCACCTGCACCATCTGGTCCAACAGTTCCCCAAATTCAGGAGGGACAGGCTGGCCCTCCACGTCATGGTGTAGCAGCTTCGCCCATTCAGTCACCGTTTGAATGACAAGGGCCTAAGCAAAGGCAGGCCGTAGCACAATCCCCACCATAGCGTACATGTTTCCGGCCACAGCCTCCGCCTTCCTATCCTCTGGGTCCTTAAAGGATGGGGAATTTTCCACCGGAATCACGGTAGCCTTATTAAGTCTGGAGACTGGGGGATCCACCTTAGGTGGCACTGACCACTTCACCAGAGACTCCTCTAAAGGGTAGCGCCTGGTAAACCGCGTAGACCCCCCGGGAAAACGTGTCCGCCGCTCCCATTCTTTGGCGAGCAGGCCAACAAAATAAGTGGGGAAGGGAAAAGACTTTTCCACCCTCTGAGGCTTTTGGGTGCCGAAGGCCACCCGCGCCCCAGGAGCGGCGACAGCCGCATCCTCTAAATTTTAGGGTTACGCGCATCGGAACAACCAGTGCGTCCTCCCCCGCAGCACAAAAGGCAGAAAGCTCATCCTCACTATCAGAGGAGGCACGACGCGGGGTACCCGTGTTTGCGGTGGCTGGATCAGAGTCCAAGACATCAGAGGAGGCAAGGGTAGGAGGGGGTCCTTTCTGCGCACCCCAGCCCTCTAAATGCCACCTCCACCCGGGACACAAAAGGACAGAAAAAGGGTCCGCGTCCACCCCAAAATCCACCAGTGAAGGGGGGGGGGGTGGGGAACGTTTACTCACCATACCGGGAACACGGGCGGGCGCCATCTCATGACATGACCCCACAACACCGGAGTAGGGGGGCTGTCAGCCAAATAGGAACGCTGCGACATCAGCCTAGACCCTGTCGTGTGCGTCCTGGCGAGGAGTTTAACTCGCGGGGCCGGTCCCCGTCCAGCAGGACTAGGTCGCGACGGACCCAGCGTGGAGCTAAGGCCTGCACACGCTCGCTGGCCAGACTGGGGTGACCACTGGATATGGGGGTCCAGTCTGTCGCCCAGCCCGGCATAATTGCTTGAAGATCTCACAGGAAAAACGATCCAGAGAAAAAAAAAAAAAATAGCTAAAAAAAAAAAAAAAAAAAAAAAAAATCTACATAAAAAATTACTTCTATGCCAGGACCAAAGATCCCAGCAAGGAACTAGGTCCTTACTCCAGACTAGGCAGATTAAAACTGACATCCTATGCAGGAAGAGAGAGGGTATACCCCCAGGGACTGCCCAAAGGCGTAGCCAGAAATTCTTTCTGCCTAGTGTCCTACTCCCGTAGGGGGGCGTTATTACCCTACTGATATCCATCAGAGGACTGCGTCCGCCAATGAATGATAGAGAAATTGTTTTTAGTTATACTTTAAGACCCTAACCTTATTATATCTTACTGCACTAGAGAGGATTTTTTTTTTTACATACACCGAGAAAAGCACTGCAACTTTTTATTAGATAACATTATCTGTTTTTCATTGCATTTAAAACAGTATTAAACCCAAAACAAAAAATGTAATATATTACAGCTGGCCAATTATTATATGTGGTGGCTGCATTGGTTTTCTTTACTTAGACTTTTCCCACTCTATTTTCACCTGGTGATCTGGCCAGTAATATACCTCCTGTATTATGGTGCCTCCACTTTGGATGAAAGAGCACAGGGGGCACCTTTGGACAGCAGCACTGGAAATCTTGGGGGAGAGAAGCATTGGATATACTAGCAGATGTAAATACAGTAACAAATTGAAGTCAAACTCCAGCTCACACTTTATAAGCAGTTACAACAGATTTTTTTCCTTTTGGGATGACGATTTCAAAAAAATAAAAGCCAATCATAAGCACCCCTGCTAGTGTTAAATGGTTTGTCGCATCTCTGTAACTGATACATTCTGCTGAAGAGCTTGTTCTTTTGAAAATAACAGACTTCGACGGGATCACTAGATGTAAAAAGGGGAATGCCATCACATCTAAGAATGGGTAAGCTGCAATTTAATGTTTGCTTTTGGGTTTAACACTGTTTTACGTGTGACTTCAGGTATACGGCTTGCTAAGTATGGGATAATCGATGGACAAATTAATCCTATGGTCTCTTGTCCATTTTTACCATAAAGTGTCTGAAAATTCATCAAAGTGAATGCAGAATAGGGTCATACTGCAACCTTAAGATATGCAGTAAGTCAAACACAGGCAAAATTACTTTTCTAAAAGGTAATAAGGCACTTGTTACCCTAGAGATAAAAGGCACCTATTACCCATCATCCAGTGGGCATTTGTTTAATTAAGGACAACACTTTTTTTGCCTCGTGTGTTTACTACACTAGCAATATTTTAACAAGAACATGAACACATATGACTATGTACGAATATCAAACTCTCTCCTATCTTACAGTTTAGACATCTCAAACAAATGTCCTGCATGTAGTTTCCCCACTTTATAGAACAGAGCTAATGAATCTGATGGTAAAGTTTGATCAAAATCATACAGGATTGCAATTTTATACACATACAGTATACAATGTGTGTGTGTGTGTGCGCAAGAAAAAGTATATGAACTGGTTTTCTGCAGTAGTTTGCCATAAAAAATGGATTTTTGTAAAATCTTACCGTAAAATCCTTTTCTCTTAGCTCATTGACAGACGTAGTCCTCGGTGATTCAACACCCTCGGGTTATGCTGCCCTCTACAGGAGTAGGACTAGACAGGAAAGAAAACGTTCTGGCCACACCCTAGGGGCAGTCCCAGAGGGTATATCCTCTCACTTCCTGCTCTAGCAAATCAGTTATGTCACAAAGCAGTGTTCAGAGAATTTAACCCAACCCAACTCAAAAACAGAGGGGCGGGTACTACGTCTGTCAATGAGCTAAGAGAAAAGGATTTTACGGTAAGATTTTACAAAAATCCATTTTTCTCTATCGCTCATTGACAGACGTAGTCCTCGGTGATTCAACACCCTCGGGACGTCCCAAAGCAGTACCACAAATGAGGGGTGGGAAAATGGAAATCAAATCCAATCTAGAAGGCCCAACCGCTGCCAACTAGAAGTTTACAATGCTCATCCTCAATGATGAGACTCAACAGAAATTTTTCAACAGAAAAAAACCCCCGAGGTAGACCACCGGTCTCCTCAAATTGCGGCCTGCAAAACCTTGCGGCCAAATGAGGCATCCGCCGATGCCATCACATCAATCTTATAAAATTTTGTAAAGGTATGTACCGACGACCAGGTGGCCGCCTTACATACCTGGATCACTGACGCCTGATGGCGATAGGCCCAGGAAGTACTGAGCGTTCGAGTGAAGTGCGCCCTAACAGGGAACGGAGGATTCCGACCCTTAATAGAATAAGCCTGTACCACCGTCTGACTGATCCATGTAGATATGGTCGCGGCAGACACAGGCAACCCCCTTCAAGGGCTATCCGTGATCACAAAAAGTGAGTCCGTCTTACGAAAACAAGTTCGTAGTAGTCAAGTGTATCCTTCTGAACCCCATCCAAGGAGTGTAATGCAAACTCCCAAGGATGGTTAGTCTTAGGACCCGGGGAAGGTAACACAATACTTTTATTCAGATGAAAAACTCTGAAAACCACTTCAGGAAGGAAGGATGGATTCGGAAGAAGAACCACCTTATCCCTATGAACCACCAGATATGGGGAACGACAAGATAATGCGGCCAGTTCTGACACCCTGCGTGCAGAAGTAATGGCCACCAAGAAGGCCACCTTCTGGGATAATGTAAGCAAGGGAATCTCCCTAATATCTTCAAAGAGAAGTTTCTGAAGAACCGACCACACTAAATTAAGATCCCAGGCGGTAAGGGTGCGCGCACTGGCGGAGCCAGATGTCGCACCCCCTGGATGAAATTCAGCACCAAGGAATGATTAGCCAAAGGTTTCTTGAAAGAAGATTGCTAACGCCGAAAACCTGACCCTTGATCGTGCTCAAGGATAGTTTCTGCTCAACCCCTTGTTGCAGACAGACCAAAATTTGGGTCACCGAATAGGTATGTGGGGGAAATCTAATAGATTCACACCATGCAATATAAGACTTCCATGTGCTGGAAGTCGCTTTCCTTGCTTTAACTGGAGGTAGGAATAACTGAAGCGGACACTCCCTTGTCCTTCAGTACCTGGGTCTCAATGGCCAGGCCATTAAGCCAGCGACTGTAAAGCAAGATGGAAGATCGGTCCCTGAGACCGCAAATCCTCCCTGAGAGGAAGTCTCCAAGGAGCGTCCGCGACTAGCCTCACCAAGTCGGCGTACCAGGCTCGACGAGGTCAGTCCGGAATTTCCAGAATAACTGGAATTCCCTCCACCTCTATCCTGCGAAGAAGTTCCCGCAGCAACTTGAGAGGATGGAAGGCATGCCGTAGCCGATACTGCCCCCATGGGGCGATCAGCGTTTCTGCTGCGTCCGCTAGAGGATCGCGGCGCCAGCTACAAACCTCCGCACCTTCCCGTTAAGCCAAGGTGCCAACAGATCCACATCCGGGATGTCCCAATGAAGGGACAGCTAGTGAAAAACCTCTGGATGAAGAGGCCATATGCGATTGGATCCGAATCGGGCTGCTCTAGAGCTGCTCGATCCAGTAAATCAGACAAAATCTGATCGCTCTCAGTTCCGATACCCTTATTGGTAATCTGGATACTATCGGAAGAAATGACTTCCCCTGGTTGAGCATCGGAGACTTCCTGGTCCGCTCGCTCAACCGGATCCGATTGTCCAGGGAATCGGAATTCTGATTCCATTAAAAAAGAATCTCCTTCAGGAGAATTCGGGTATGAGACTGGGTATACGGTACTGCCTCTAAGAAGGCCACCATCAGTCCCAGCCAATTGACGGACAGCAACATCCGAATCGTTGACTGAACCTTCTGGAGTTTCTCCGCAAGGAGAAACTCTCTTGCCCAGGATGTATCTAACCTTAGGCCCAGATAGTTCAGTCTCCTGGTGGGAACCAGGGATGATCTTTGGGAAAGCGAAAAAACGCTGATGTCCTGCGATGATGGGGATATAAAGATAGGCCTCCTAAATGTCTATGGACGCCAGGAAATCCCCCTGATGCAGGGAGGCCACCACTGTACGGATGGACTCTATTTCTTCCCAAGTCCAGATTTGGACGCACCTTGCCCTCTTTCCTGGGCATTGTGAATAGGTTCGAATAGAACCCCTGAAACCGTTCAATGTTAGAAGGGAAGAATCGCACCGGTGGAAGTGATCGAAACTCGATCCTGTGTCCTCCAGAAACCGGTGAAGACATCCCCCCCACCCCAGAGATGGGTAGGGGCGCATCAGGCTGTATCTTCAGGCTTGGCTGAGCCGGACTTTTTGTTTAGCCGACCAGCGCCCTTTGAAACCCCTCTAAAGGGGCTTTGGAGGGTTTCGCCTTATCGCCCGCCCTCGCGGAACGAACAACTCTTTATGAGCAGAAAAGGAAGGTCCTCGTTAGTTACGAGG
Organism: Pelophylax lessonae; assembly: GCF_965119305.1. Taxonomy (NCBI): domain Eukaryota; kingdom Metazoa; phylum Chordata; class Amphibia; order Anura; family Ranidae; genus Pelophylax; species Pelophylax lessonae. Next base: position 268,740,293 of record NC_138771.1, on the reverse strand, counting down.
TCCTTTTATCCTAACAGTCTGTGGCAAGACAGTAGGTTGTACCGTCTATCCTATAAAGAGGAATTCCTCAAACGGATAGCACCTAGCCATGCGTTTGGAACTAACAGGGGTTCGTTTCAAAACGACCCCATTTGGGTAAAGGAAAATCCTTCGCCCTTTTGGTAGGCTAACAAGTACCAAAAAGGAATCTCAGTCTCAGCTACCTCTGCCGGTGTAACCTCAAGACTAAAGGTTTCCCGGACGGACACAACTAGTGCATCCACCACTCTTGTGCTATGGCGGAGGCAGAAACGTGCTCCTCACTGCTGAGGAGACATTACCTGAGACAACAGCCCCTGAAGTATCTGATAAACAATAGGGGTAGGCGGGGGTCGCTTCTTGACCCCCGTCCCTGACAGGCCACCTCCACCCGGGATACCAAAGACTCCAAAACTGCCGATAATGCATTAAAAACAAGTGGGGTACTGGAGGGTCCTGGGGCCACCTTGAGGGGATCAGGTGGGGATACCTATGCGGCAGGGTCAATGATTATACAAGACACTTGCCAGCGACAAAAAATGACAAAGTAAAAAACTTTTTTTTTTTTTTTGTGTCCCCCAGTCGCAACAGCGCCCCTCAGTGTTACCTGCCTTTTTGGACCCCACAGAGAGAGAGAGAGAGAGAGAGAGAGAGAGAGAGAGAGAGACCCCAAGGCTCATCCCTGATGCACAGAAGTTTTCATCAGCTTGCTCAGTGCTTGTCTTGTTACAGACAGGAAGTCTTTGGCCCTATTTCCTGGGTAAAGGAGGCGGCTCCGCCCCTTAACATGCCTGCCGGCGCCTCCCCCTGGCTCCATGAGGTGTTTGAGTCACCTCAAACATGGCCGCCCCCATGCTGGAGACACGAGGCTACACCAAAATGGCGGCCTCGTGCGATCTACCAGACAATGGCGGCGGCCTGCACAGAATAGCGGCATGTCTGCAGAAGGATCTCGGCCTCACAACCCTTCACCCTCATGGTGGTCAGCGTGGTCGGCGGTACCGGACCCTGGCGGGCCGTATGCGGTCCGTGGCCGTCGGGAGGCATCTGCTTAGCTGGAGGAATGATCTGGAATGCAGTATACATGTATAGACATCGCCCTGTGGCTTCTGACAGGTAGGATACCTTATACTATCACAGTAAAGTTCTAGTACTGCCACTGACTACAATCATTTTCACATTTTTACAACTAGATTGTCAGCTCCCAAACCAAGCCTCCTGGCTTCTTGTACACAAAAATCACACTCAATTAGGGGGATCTGTGACATGTTATAGGATAGAGGGGAACCCATCCTTACCATTACAGAGAGGGGCCCGCGTTCACCACAAGACCCGTCAGGGGAAAAGGGGGAACATACTACTCACCATACCGGAACCAGGCGGGCGCCAACTCTTGACAGTACCCCTCTCCACCGGGGTGGGAGGGCTGTCGACCAATACGGACGCCGTGACTCATGGTCTTTGGTGTTTCAGCGAGACGTTTAACTCGCAGGGTCAGTCCCCGTCCAGTGGAACTATGTCGCGGCCGACCCAGCACGGAGCTATGGCCTGCACGCGCTCGTAGGCTGAACTGGGGTGACCACTGGATCTCAACATCCAGCCGTCGCCCAGTTCAGCTTTCTTGCTTGAAGATCTCACAGGAACACTGGAGAAAAAAAGCTGTCTAAAAAATCTTTTCTAAAGAAAAAAATCCTGCCAGGACCGAAGATCCCAGCAAGGTATCTAGGTCCTTACTCCTAACTAGACAGAAAAAAACTGATTTGCTAGAGCAGGAAGTGAGAGGATATACCCTCTGGGACTGCCCCTAGGGTGTGGCCAGAACGTTTTCTTTCCTGTCTAGTCCTACTCCTGTAGAGGGCAGCATAACCCGAGGGTGTTGAATCACCGAGGACTACATCTGTCAATGAGCGATAGAGAAAATGTGATCTAATCGTGATAGGGGAGAAGTCCTGGTTCTCAACCACCGGGAACAAAGGAGAAGGCAAAGAGGCTATCGAGCCCTCCTCACATATCTTACGTCCCAGCCTCAGGGTGGCCCCTACGGTCGGGTGGTCGGACACCAGTTTCGGTAAGTCGGCAGCACCCCACAGGAGGGATTCCAGAGGAGAATCTCCATGACTCGGTTCAATCCTGACCCACTGTTTCAGTTGGCCATGGACGTGCCAGTCTATAATCCTCGCCAGATGACAGGCTGCGTAGTACATTGTCGCATCCGGGAAAGCCATGCCTCCACTTAACTTGGGCATACGGAGAACCTTCAGCGCAAGGCGGGGGGCCCTCACCCAGAAAAACTTCCGGAAAGTTTCATTGATTTTACGTAGGAAGAACGGGGGGAACAGAGATTGGAAGGGCTTGCAACACATAGAGAAGACGAGGCATAACATTCATTTTAATAATGTTGCAACGCCCGAAACAATCAATCACTTTAAAGAAAAAGTGGGTGGATTCTTGTTTTTAATAGCTGGTTGAACTTTCTTTGGAAGCAATGACTTCAAGCAAGTGCTTTCAGTAGCTCTGGGTCAGACCTGATCAAACTTCAAGAGGAATTTTTTGACCATTCCTCTTTACAAAACTGCAAAACATTTCTAGGAAGTCTTTTGTGAATGGCTCTTAAAGTCACAGCATCTCTATGGGGTGAAGGTCTGGGCTCTGGGCCACTCCAAAAAGGCACATTTTCTTTTTTCTGAAGCCAGATTGTGGTGGCTTTACTTCAATGCTAATGGTTCATTGTCCTGCTGCATCCCCCAACTTCTACTAAGCTTCAGCTGGTGGGCAGACCATACATAGACTAAAAGGTGTTAAAGTGGTTCTAAAGGCTGAAGTTTTTTTTTGTAACCTAAATGCATTTTCTGCATGAAGGTAAAAAACCTGAGTGTCTATGGGGATAAAGCGCCGGCTATGGAGTGAGCCCGCACAAGTGCCCCAATGGCAAGCGACTTGCTATGGTGGGCACTCAGTGACGGAAAGGAGCCAGGAGCGCCAGCGGGCACCTGAGGAGGAGAATCAGGGTTGAAACCATTGCACAGTGCAGGTAAGTTTAACATGTTTGCCATCAAAAAAAAAAATATTTAAATATAGAATTAGAGAAATAAGGGTTTACAATCACTTGAAGTCAAATTACAATCTTCATTTTCAAATAACATTTCTAATACTTACATTTTCAGGTCCTTTTCTACAGTTCTGTTGCAGAAGTTAAATCTGATAGTAACCTCAGTATTCTTATGAACTGTCTCACTGTACTCATCCTTCATTACGTCACTAGAAAATATATACAATCTATATAAGCAGATAATAGATATATGAATAAAAAAAAAAAAAAAAAATTAAATGGTCAACTAAGGGCAAAAATCTTTTGAGCTTTTGTCACCACTTTAAACCCTGGCACAGCATAAATACAACACAAAAAAGTCAAATACACTGGGTGCCATCCACAAGACTACAACACCTATTTCTCTGTATGGCAAACCAGTATAGATAGACTTTGTTTCTATAAAAGCTTCTGATCGTCATTGAGTTAAGGAGATACTAAAAATAGAAATGATCACTTACACAAGCCAAGAAATTCCTTTTCTTGTAAGCTCCTGTACAAGCAGCAAGTCCGAGGCAACTTTACAATAGTAGCAAACAATCCCAGTAACAGCCTATTGGAAGAAAAAAAAAAAAAAAAAAAAAGTGTTGTTTTTATGGTAGATTTATATCAATGGTGACCACAGTGGTTGTGTTGAGTTAGACAGCCAATTCAAAATGAATGAACTGTAATGCACCTTAACGCCTGAAAATTTTGGTTCTGCTGCATTTTTTGCATCATACCCCAATGACAATAGCAGCCTCCAAAATCAGTATTGGCAGAAGTATTAAAATCTCTCAACACTGGTGCTCAGTATCAGTGCCATTTAACCACACCCCCCCCCCACCCCCCTGTTGCATTGGTGGTCATTGCCTTGTTTTTTTTTTTTGTTTGTTTTTTTTTTTGTTTTTTAAGTGCTAGAAACCCAAAATTGTATCAAACTACTAACAAATTAACTGAAATTGACGAGGTAATTGTTTTTTCTCCAATATTTCAAAACAGCCCCAACAATATCAAACTGACCACACATTTCAGATCCCAGCTAGAGGTTTTTGGACCACATTACCTTTGCAAGATTGCAGATTCACCCCTTGCCCATACAAATGAGAGGAACATACGTTCAAAAGAACAGATCTTACAGGCTGAGAATATTCACCCAGATTATTCATCTTGGTTCAGGGCTCAGCCTTTTAGACACCAGCTTCTGCCTATACTGCCCCCTCCTATCAAAATGACAGGTATGGATACAAAATGTATCCAATAAATTTTGGTATAGCAAAAGATACAGAACATGCATAGTCCGATTAAAAAATAGTACAATGATGTACAAAAAAAAAAAAAAAACTATATTACTAACCTTTGCTAAATTTGCATCATAATCCAGGTCATAAGGCGTTTGAAGTTTCGGCACATATACTAGCAGAATTAAAGCACAGCATTAATTCAAGGGTCATTGCAAACCAAGCTGAAGCACAAAACAAAACAAAGCTTTGCTGTATGAATTATTTAATATGCTGTCTTCAAACTCCCAAATAAAAAAAGGTTAGAACAAACACAATCCAAAGCAACCGGCTGCCTTTGCAGTATCTCTTGTACACAGAAAGTCTAAAGTGGTTCTAAAGGCTGAAGGTTTTTTAAAAAAAAAAAAAAAAAAAAAAACCTTCTGGGTGCAATTCCACCCAGCCCCTCCTACTTACCTGAGCATGATCTTGATCCAGCAATGTGCATGAGAGCAGCGTCTCTCGGGGGGGTCTCTCTCCCTCCACTGCCTTTACACAGCAGCAGGAGCTATTGGGGGCACTCAGCAGGGGGGGTGAGGAGCCAGGACCACTGGTCGGAGGCCCAAAAAAGAAGAGGATTGGGGCTGCTCTCTGCAAAAACATTGCACAGAGCAGGTAAGTATAACACGGTATTTATTTAATCTTTCCTTTAGAAACACTTTAGGCTACAAAATTGCCTGTATTAAAGCATTCTGACAGATGTTCTGACTTAAGTAGCTACATGCTTCTCTAAAGTTAGTGACAAAAGTACTGAAGAATGTAAACTAGAATTTTCAAAAGGTCAGCAATGACCACGTACATATTTCACCCAGTAAAGTATACCTTTAATGACAAAACAGCACTAAGCAGGCTCATTCACACTACCCCATTGCGGTAGTAATGCCACTTACGCATACTGGTGCATTATTATTTTTTTCCTTCATTTTAACCTTGTAATAATAATGTACCTGCCACCATGTACTGGAGTGTGTTACCAAAAATGCTGCATATACAATTTTCAGTCCGTTGCGGTATGTTGGCAGTCCATGCAAATGAATAAACTGCCGTATTACAATGCACAATACCGCATGTACCTTTATTGCTACGCAACAGACTGGCGTGGTGCGAATAGGTCTCTAGGGTTTACAAAACTTTTTTTTTTTTTCACAAAAAGTCTGGGATAAGCAAAATTTGGCAATCAACAATCAGGGATAGTACTACTACCACGTAGGGGATTCCTTTGTGCGCTGCACACTGCGCCATGATTGAGCAAAGTTTGGGGCTGTGGGGGGTCTGTGGGCAGAGGGCTTATCTGAATGTGGAAGCCCCCTTTAAGAAGGGGGTCCCCAGATCCTGGCTCCCCCCCCCATGTGAATGAGTATGGGGTACCCATTCACCAAAAAAGTGTCAAAAAGTAAGACAGTTCAAAAATTCCTTCATTAAGGAAAAAAAAAAAAAAAAAGTGTCCCAGATATAAATCCATAGTCCATCACACCACCTGCCACACCCGAGAAAAAAACAAAAACAAAAAAATAAAATAAACCAAAACGCTCCGCACTTATTGATGGCCGACCTCCGAATGCCTCCTAGCCATTTGACAGTTCTTATATAGGCAAGGGTGGGGGTCACCTGGTGTCACCGACGCAGTATGCACCAGTCCGTGACATCAAAAGGGGAGGCAGTGCCCCTCCTGCCCCACAGCATCCCCTTATGGTTCAGGAGGTGGGGTGTACATTTGTCTCCCCCCCTTGCCTTACCTGCCAGGAAGAGTGCTCGGATAAGGGTCTGGTATTGATTTTGGGGGGGGGGGGGGGGGGTAGGACTCCACGCCGTTTTTGTAAAAAACGTTAGCGTTTTCCATAACTCCATAAAAGACCTGAAGGGTTATTCTTCTTGGTAGCAATTGCAACCGCGAGTCAGTTTAAATGTGGTTTGACTTATTTTTATTACTTTAGAAATGTCATTTGTGCTGCAGCATGTTCTATGCATGCTACAGATGTGCCACTTTACAGATAGACTAAGGGGACCCCCCCCCCCAGGCACTAAATTTAAAGGAATTTTTCCTTTATTGTTGCACTTTAACCTCCTCCCACCCAGAGACTATATAAACGACCGGGTGGAAGCTCCGTCGTTCTGAGTGGATGTTCCCGTACGTCCCTCGAGACGAGCGAAGACGCACAGAGGCACGATGCCTTGAAGGCCGTGATCACAGGACACAGCCAAGACGAGATCGGGACATGGGCTCTGTGATTGTCCCTTCCGATCACGTGATGGCTGTGTCCAATCACAGCCTTCATAATGTATGGTCTCTGACAATTCTCCCTGCTGAGCTCAGTAAGAGCTCAGTGCGGGGGGGGGGGGGGGGGGGGGGAAATGTGCAAGATCTGTGACAGCTCTGTGTGGAAGGATGATTTTACACACAGAGCTGTCACAGATCCCCCACAAACAGTACACCAAGCACTACTGTCACCTCTGTCCCTATACACATCTATCAGCGTCCCCATAAAACCTCTGTACCAATGCACAAAACATCTGTCAGTCCCCCATCACATCTGTACCAGTGCAAAAAACATCTGCAATAGTGCACCATTGTGACATCAACATCTGTCAGTGTAACAGTGTCCCACCAATAAATAAATAAAACATTTAAAGCGCCCCCATGCTCGCGTGTAAAGGCGAATGCATACGTTGTGGTCGCATACGTAAACCGCAATAACACCACACGTGAGGTATCGCCACGAATGTCAGAGTGAGAGCAATAATTCTAGCACCAGACCACCTATGTAACTCTAAACTGGTAACCAATAAAGGCTTTTAAAGCATCGCCTATGGAGATTTTCAAATACCGAAGTTTGATGCCATTTCACTAGTGTGCGCAATTTTAAGGTGTAATATGTTTGGCATCTATTTATCCAGCACAATGCAATATTTTACCAAAAATGTGGGTATTATATTTTCTGTGTGTGCATTGAAATGTATTAAAATATATTTATGCATTAGTGTGTAAAACTGCGTTCGAAAAAACTGCTGCGCAAATACCTTGAGCCATAAAAATGTGAAAAACCCACCATTTTATTCTCCAGGGCCTCTCCTATAAAGATATATGTTTGGGGATTCTTAGTCATTTTTTTTTTTCATTTTTACAGATTTTTACTTGTAAACAAAAAGGGTCAGAAGAAGGCCTGGTCTTAAAATGTATTATGGCTGAAGGTGCTATTTGGATGTTGCGCTTATCTATGTGGCCACGCTGTGAAAAAGTCTAACACGCGTGGTATCGCCATACTCAGGAGTAGCAACAGAATGTGTTTTGTGATGTAGCTGCCAAGTATGGCAATGCCGTGTGTGAGAAATAACTTGTTAATGTGACATTTTTTGTGAAAAAAAAACAATTTCTTAATTTTCCAAAGTAGTGTGGGAAAAAGTTACACCTTCAAAAAAACTCACCATGCCTCTTACTATATGCCCTAGACTGTCCACTTTCCAAAAAGGGGTAATTTGGGGGATATTTGTACTGTCTTGACATGTTAGGGCCTCAAGAAAGGAGATAGACCATCAGTACATCAGGTGTGATCAATTTTCAGTGATTGGTACCATAGCTTCTACACTCTTTCACACAGACCAAATAATATACCCTGATTTGGGTTATTTTTATTTTAAAAAAAATAGAGCAGTATAAATTTGTCAAAATGTATTTTGAGAAATTTGCAAAATTGTATAACAATGAAAAACACATTTTTTTCAAAATTTTTGGTCTTTTTTAATTTGTAGTGCAAAAAATAAAAACCCCAGTGGTGAATACAGTATCTCACAAAAGTGAGTACACCCCTCACATTTTTGTAAATATTTTATTATATCATTTCATGTGACAACACTGAAGAAATGGCACTTTGCTACAATGTAAAGTAGTAAGTGTACAGCTTGTATAACATTGAAAATATGCTGTCCCCTTCAAAATAACACACAGCCATTAATGTCTAAACTGCTGGCAACAAAAGTGAGTACACTCCTAAGTGAAAATGTCCAAATTGGGCCCAATTAGCCATTTTCCCTCCCCCGTGTCATGAGACACGTTAGTGTTACAAGGTCTCAGGTGCGAATGGGGAGCAAGTGTGTTATATTTGGTGTTATCGCTCTCACTCTCTCATACTGGTCACTGGAAGTTCAACATGGCACCTCATGGCAAACAACTCTCTGAGGATCTGAAAAAAAGAATTGTTGCTCTATATAAAGATGGCCTAGGCTATAAGAAGATTGCCAAGACCCTGAAAATGAGCTGTAGCATTGTGGCCAAGACCATGGTTTAACAGGACAGATTCCACTCAGAACAGGCCTCACCATGGTCTACCAAAGTTAAGTGCACCTGTTCAGCATCATATCCAGAGGGTGTCTTTGGGAAATAGACGTATTAGTTCTGCCAGTATTGCTGCAGAGGTTGAAGGGGTGGGGGGGTCAGCCTGTCAGTGCTCTGACCATACACTGCATCAAATTGGTCTGCATGGTTGTTGTCCCAGAAAGAAGCCTCTTCTAAAGATGATGCACAAGAAAGCCCGCAAACAGTTTGCTGAAGACAACTGAAGATTACTGGAACCATGTACTGTGGTCTGATGAGACCAAGATTAAAATATTTAGTTCAGATGGTGTCAAGCATGTGTGGTGGCAACCAGGTAAGGAGTACAAAGACAAGTGTGGCTTGCCTACAGTCAAGCATGGTGGTGGGAGTGTCATGGTCTGGGGATGCATGAGTGCTGCAGGCACTGGGGACCTACAGTTCATTGAGGGAACTATGAATGACAACATTTACTGTAACATATTGAAGCAGACCATAATCCCCTCCCTTCAGAGACTGGGAAGCAGGGCAGTATTCCAACAAGATAATGACCCCAAACACACCTCCAAGATGACCACTGCCTTGCTAAGAAGCTGAGGGTAAAGGTGATGGAATGGCCAAACATATCTCCAGACCTAAACCCTATTGAGCATCTGTGGGGCATCCTCAAAAAACGGAAGGTGGAGGAGCACAAGGTCTCCAATATTCACCAGATCCGTGATTCCATCATGGAGGAGTGGAAGAGGACTCCAGTGGCAACCTGTGAAGCTCTGGTGAACTCCATCCCCAAGAGGGTTAAGGCAGTGCTGGAAAATAATGGTGGCCACACAAAATATTGGCACATTTGGCCCAAATTGGACATGTTCACTTAGGGGTGTACTCACTTTTGTTGGACTGTGACATTAGACATTAATGGCTGTGTGTTGAGTCATTTTGAGGGGACAGCAAATTTACACTGTTATACAAGCTGTACACTCACTACTTTACATTGTAGCAAAGTGTCATTTCTTCAGTGTTGTCACATGAAAAGATAGAATAAAATATTTACAAAAATGTGAGGGGTGTACTCACTTTTGTGAGATATTGTAAATACCACCAAAAGAAAGCTCTATTTGTGTGAAAAAAAATAAAAAAATTGGGTATAATGTTGCATGACCGTGTAATTGTCACTCAAATTGTAAGAGCGCTGAAAGCTGAAAATTGGCCTGGGAAGGAAGGGGATCAAAGTACCCATTATTGAGGTGG
>NC_138771.1:268685377-268725377 GCF_965119305.1 Pelophylax lessonae | reverse complement strand
GTTCTTCAGTCACTGGAAAAAGATATTAAAAAAAAAAAAATCCCCCACCAAAAAAAACTCTTTGTAATTACCTTTTAAGCAAGCAACAAGTCCCCACTACGTTCTTGCAAACAGTTAAAACCTCAAGCAATATCTTTACATCTGATGCACTGGGATGTGTCCGATGCCTGGTCCCCCACTGTGCTTCCTGCCACCAACTCGTCTTTACTGTGTGTGGTGCACCGTGGCCAGTGGATGAAACACTCAGTGGTAAAGATGGGTATCTGACACACTCGGATGTGTTGTGCCTAGTGTTCTTTGGCAGACATTGTTTTTAAAGTTCGTTTTTTTTAAGCAACAGAGTCACTTTAATTTGGATTTAGGAGTTCAGCTCTAAGTACCGGTATTTTCTTTACGTTATTTTAACTATCTGATCACGAAACAGAAAGCAATCACCAGTGTAGAATCAGTGTGTTTAGTTTCCATTTCTATCATTACTGCTGTGGCATTAACAGAGCTTGGCTGCATGAAGAGAACACTGGAGAACACTGAACTTCTGTCAATACTCCTGCAGTCATGCACATTTTCACAGGCACATATACAAGTGTAAAAAATATCTATAGTCCGCAAAACTTTTTTTTTTAGGCTGGCTATACATTATACAATTTTCTAGATTTTCTAGATTTACCTTCAACAATGTAGTGCAAGGGCCTTCATTTGACCTCATATTATACGATTTTGGTAAATCTAAAGGGAAAAAAAGTGTACAAGAAAATGTAAAATTGTATAATGTATGACCAGCCTTAGTTCTGGATAGTGTAGGAGTCAATTTTTTTTTTGCAGTGTACTATTGGGGAGATTTCCCTTTTATTCCTGTGCCAGAGATGCAACAGGATGTTCGTGACATTTCCCAAAGTGTGGGGAACTTACCTCTTAAAAGGGTTGCCTCCAAAACATGTATGAAGATTTCTCCATACCACCTGTCTGGGTACAGCTCTAAAATGTTGGCTTTTCCTCACTTTTTCTTCCGTGGTGACAATGGTAACAATATAATAGAGGGGTGAATTTCCTCAATGGGGAAAAGGACATGAAAAAAATTACCCTTCCCGCTCGATCGAAAAAAAAAAAAAAATTGCCTTGAGCTATGTGGGTTATGTTTGACTTTACTATACAGTGCCTTGAAAAAGTATTCATAACTTTTCCAAATATTTTTAACGTTGCAACCAGAAACGTAAATGTATTTTTATTGGGACTTTATGTGATAGACCAACACAAAGTGGCACATAATTGTGAAGTTGAAGGAAAATGATAAATGGTTTTCAAAATTTTTTACAAATAAATATCTGAGTGTGGCAATACTTTGTAGAAATACCTTTCTCTGCAATTACAGCTGCAAGTATTTTGGGTAGGTCTCTACCAGATTTGCACATATAGAGAGTGAAATGTTTGCAAAATAGCTCAAGCTCTGTCAGATTTGAAGGAGAGTGTAAGAGAACAGCAATTTTCAAGTCCTGCCACAGAATCTCAATTTGATTTAGGTCTAGACCAGGGGCCCTCAAACTTTTTAAACAGGGGGCCAGTTCACGGTCCCTCAGACACTGTTGGGGTCCGGACTATAGTTTGAAAAAAATATGAACGAATTCCAATGCGCATATTTTATTTGTAGTGCAAAAAAAAAAACAGGAAAAAATACAATATATATGACCACAGCGTGCCCCCATCAATGCAGCGTGACCACAGCGTGCCCCCTTTCAATGCAGAGACCAGTGCACTTACCTGCAGTGGCGGCTTCTCCTCAGTCCCCCTGCCTCCTCCTCGGCCAATGGCATGGGTTCGCCATTCGGCCAATCAGAAAGCGTGTCTCGGACCCGCTTGCTGATTGGCCAGGAGGACGATCCGTGTGACAATAGCAAATTTTTATTCGCTACTGTCAAATGGGTGGGCTAGGGCGCAGTGCTCTGCACCTCGGGTCCAACCTTTTCTGAAGCCTATTAGAGCTTCAGTGAGTGACAGGCAATCAGCCCTATGCCGATGGAGTCTTGGAGTCTCGCGGTGCCGCGATAGCCGCGGCCGCCGCCGTGCCCGGCAAACGACATGAATGATACATCCCGGCAGGCGGGCCGTAGTTTGAGGACCCCTGGTCTAGACTTTGACTGGGCCATTCAAACACATTATTATGCTTTGAACTAAACCATTCCATTGTAGCTTTGGCTGCAAGTTTAGGGTTGTTCTCCCGTTGGAAGGTGAACCTCCGCCCCAGTCTCAAGTCTTTTGCAGACTAACTGGTTTTCGTCTAAGATTGCCCTGTATTTGGCTCCATCTATCTTCCCATCAATTTTGGACCAGCTTCCCTGTCCCTGCTGAAGAAAAGCCTCCCCACAACATGATGCTGCCACCACCATGTGGGAATGGTGTGTTCAGAGCGATGTGCAGGGTTAGTTTTTCGCCACACATAGTGTTTTGTTTCTAGGACATAAAGTTAAATTTTGGTCTCATCTGATCAGAGCACCTTCTTCCACATGTTTGCTGTGTGCCCCACAAGGCTTCTCGCAAACTGGCCTTTTTACGGCTTTCTTTTAACAAGGCGTCCTGTGGGGGGGGGGGCGGGGGGCTTGGCCTGATGGTGGACTGAGCAGCACACTAATCTTTAATTTTCAAGACAAGGTGGCAATTCTGCAATTCTGCACGCTGTACAACTGACAGGAGAGCTGCACTACAATAGCCAGGTCATCCGTATATTCCCGGACTTCTCGGCCGACGTACAAAAACAAAGAGCTTCCTATGCCTCAGTTAAAGCTAGACTACGAGCTCAAGACATACCATACTCCATGTTAAGCAAAACTTAAAGTCATCCATGCCAGCAAATCCCACTTCACCTTCTGATGCTTCCCCCTGGTTGGACGAAAACTTCAGTGGCTTGCAACCTTCTCGTAGGCGCTAAACATTGAGAATTCTGCTGATACTACCCTATGTACCGTTTTGACTTTCCTACAGTTTAAGCTTATCTTTGGGAAACATTTAACCCCAAGCCAGTTGTTTCTACATTATCCTGTTCACCCTCCTTATCCCGCTGGGTATGATCCTCCTGCGAAATGCACAGTCACCCGGTCCATTGTCACTGCCGTGGTGTGGTCCTCACATCCAATATCCTAGGGGCCGGTATACTCGGGGGGGCCGTGGCGTGCTTTTCTGGTGGATTCGGGAGCAGTGATGGTAGTAACTGCATTAAAGTAAATGACATTACTTAACGCAGTTACTTTAGAGGGTAATGAGTAATCTGATTACTCTTCCCCTCATGGTAACGCCGTTCCCATTACTTGGGGGGCGTTCGCGCAATTACATCTACCGCCACTAGATGGCAGTAGTGCAATTCTGCCTCTCTATGACCCTGCCGGGTGACGGCGCTGTCCGCTGCACTGGCCGAGGAGAGAGAGACAGTCACAGAGTAGCAGCAGAGTGCGGACTGGAGTATAGCGTGCCAGGCCAGCCCAGGCCATGAGGGAGGACTCAGGAGCCATATAATTTAATATAAAATTAAATATATTAGTCCAGTCCACCACCGCCACAGTCGTCCGTCAGGCACAGCCAGCCAAAAGAAAGGCAGCACAGGCAGACACACAGGCCTGGAGGAGGACGGAGCCAGACAGACCCCAGTGTGCCTGCCTGGGCAGGCCACACCACCAGCCAGCCACCACTACCACCAGCCAGGCAGGCAGCACTGCAGTACACAGGTACCAAAAAAAAAATAAAATACGGTTACTCACACAGACTCAGTCACAGTTAGGACAGGAGGACTCAGACCCCCGCCAGTGTGCCACACCACCACCAGCCAGCAGCAGGTACCAAAAAAAATAAAATAAAATACCACAGTCAGGACTTAGGATTTAGGTCAGGTACCACAGAACCACACTGCCAGTACCCCCACCAGTGCCAAACCGCCAGCCACCACTGCCCACCACCACAACCACCAGCAGCAGCAGCAGATACCACTCGAGTAAAAAAAGAACAAAAAAAAAAAAACACCACTCAGTCAGGAGTCACTCAGGACTCAGGTCAGGTACCAGTACCAGTGTACCACCACGCAGCCAGCCAGTACCACTCAGCAAATACCCCTCAGGTATCCACTGCCAGTGTACCACGCAGCCAGTCAGTACCACTCAGCAAATACCACTCAGGTACCACCAGTGGCACTTAGCAAATACCACTCAGGTACCGTACCAGTGTACCACGCAGTTGGTACCACTCAGCAAATACCACGCAGGTACCACTCAGGAATCACCTCACCACATAAGTATCTCGTCCCACAGCAACATTAAAATAGTGTAGATTACTGGACAATGTTTTATAATAATAATTGCTTCTATTTAGTGTTCATTTCCATCATTTAACATATTTAATATTGGGGGCATCCAAGTTATTTGACATATTTGATTATTTTTTAAAGTAACGCAATAGTTACTTTCCCTGGTAATTAGTTACTTTAATGATGTAACTCCGTTACTTCTCACAAAAAAGTAAGTGTTAGTAACTAGTAACTATAATTACTTTTTTTTAACTTGCATGACCACTGTTCGGGAGTAATACACCTCATATGTTCTTCCTGAAGAGAATTGCACATGATGTTCTGTTCTTCATCCCTGTTTTAACCCCCTACCTGGTTGTGATGCTCGCATCACAGGGTTTACGGACTATTGTTTTTTTCTTGTTTGGGTCATAGGATCTCTATAATTGTGATACAAAAAGAACAGAAAAGCGCCTTTGAGTGTAGACTTTTTAAACGTGGCACATAATAAACACAAATGGCAACTCGGAGAAGCCAGAAACCATCAAGCTATTTAGGATAGTGCAGTAATACAGCTCCTCCAGGTGAATTGTCAGTCCGTTCCACCCGATCCAACAGCCAAGGGCACCCTGGTCTGTAGGAGAAGATGATGCCGGCAGTCTCCTGTTAGCTTCCAGGTCCCAGACAGAGGCCGTGAAGAAATACTCATCGCGGGGAGACGTGTGTGACATCACCAGGGAGCTAGGCAACCCAACGTGTTTCTGAGCGTGCGCAAAGCTCTGAGCATGCACGCTCTTTTTTCAGGTAGATAGGAACAAGCACAATTCCTGATGATTATATATAGGGAGTGTCATAATCCGTGTGTGGGAAGGAGAGGAGATAAGGAGTCAGTAAGCAAAACAATGAATGGCCGATGTCAGTTGTACAAAATACCTATATCAAACATTACACAATATTAACACATTTAAAACCATTCAAATATGTGCATGGAAATGAGCCAAAATTATCAATGGAAATAGGTAAAAATAGTGATAATAATGAATAGGATGACCATAATGGTCAGAGGTCAATTGTATAAAATTATATATATATGTATATATTAAATTAATATATCTTATGAACGATCAACATGGCTAATCGTTTGAAGATCCTTTCATGTAATGTTAGAGGATTGAACTCGCCTCGCAAACGGTCCCTGGTATTCTCATTTCTTAAGAAATACAAACTCCACATAGTTTTTCTGCAGGAACCTAAACACCTTGCATTGAAATAAAACTTGGATAGCGCGCACCTTTCACACTTTCCATACTTTATATTCCAGAGGGTTCCGCAAATTGTAGGCCAAATTTGTCTAGGCTGAGATTATTCAAGACAAAACTGACTTTAAGGGTAGATTCATCCTTTTATCATTACAGATTGGTCGCTCAATTTTAAAATTTGGTCAATCTTTATATTCCCCTGCCTTTTTCTGCTGAACTCCTGACTAGAGTTGCCTCATACACCCTTGCTCTGCCTAATGGCCAAGTGATATACATTGGTGATTAGAATGCGGTGATTGACCCTGCTTTGGACCGTTTTAGGGGGGGGAGGGGAGGGTTTTTCGGTCTCTTATGGACTGGGAGCAGGTGTATAGACTTACAGGTGTATGGAGATGGAGGAATCCAGACGTTAAGCAGTTTACATGTCACTCAAGATTCCTTTTGTACAATGTCCCGTATTGATATGGCCTTTTCTACCCCCCTCACCCTCCCACTCATAACTGGTGCTAGTATCCTGCCACAGTGGGTTGTCTGATCACTCATGGTGGAGATGGACATGCTCCCTGCTTCTGGCCCTTCACTCTGGCGTTTAAACGCACATTGGCTAGATCAGTGTTTCTCAACTCCGGTCCTCAGGGCACACTAACAGGCCAGGTTTGCAAGATATCTGAAATACATCACAGGTGATATCATTTGCTGCTCAGTGATTGCAGTATTCTAGTCTGCATCTCCTCAAGATAATACTTAAAATCTGGCCTGTTAGTGTGCCCTGAGGACCGGAGTTGAGAAACACTGGGCTAGATGACGGTGCCTGTATGAAGGGCAGTGCTGAATATTGGACTAATAATCTACACACCGCCAACTCTTACCGAGTGGGAGGCATTTAAGCCATCAATTTGCGACACCTTCATGTCCATTACTGGAGTGCTCAGGAAAAACACTAAGCTTTGTACTGAGGAACTTGAATCTGCCATGCTGCAAGCAGAAGCTGATTACAACACTAACCCTACTCCCCATACACAAGTTATGAACTTCGCCTTTTAGACCTTACACAGAAGTGTAGGTTATACACCTCTCAAAAATTATTTGAGCATGGCAATAAGGCACAGCGATTGCTGGCTTATCTGGCACGTCAGGATTTCTCTCCCACCTACATCCCGAGAATTTGTGTCTCTCCAGACAACATTGTTGACACTCCTCAAGCCATTCTGGGTTCCTTAATTTCCTTTTATATCAAACTGTACTCGACAATTGTTTAATATGATGACAATTCAGAATTCCCCATCTGCATACTTAGCTGATATCTCCCTTCCTTCGCTGACTAGGCAGTGTAGCGAGGAGCTGGATGAACCTCTCACCAGGGAGGAAATAGAGTTAGCCATCGGGCAAATGCCACAACATAAAACCTCCGGACCTGATGGATTCACTACAGAATGGTACAAAATTCTAAATTAAGTGCCATTTGTGTTGGTCTATCACATACAATCCCAATAAAATACATTTATGTTTTTGGTTGCAACATGACAAAATGTGTAACATTTCAAAGGTTATGGATACTTTTTCAAGACACTGTGAGTGGGTGCAGGGAATGTTGCTAAGAATGCAAGTGTTAATAAAATGTATGTGGCAATCTACTTGAAAAGTACATTTAATTTATTACCAACACATGACTTGTACTTACATGTTATATATGTGTATATATATCTTGTGAAGGGTCATTTGCTGTAGGGAGAATACATGGATCACAATTCGATGGAATATATCATTAGTTACTGCAAAGAACTGTTCAAAACCCCAGCACTTCTCCTGGTCAGCTTCTAGAATATTTGCGAGCACTGGAGAGAAGAGAACTTGTAGGCCCCTAAAAAAAAAAAAAAAAAAAAAAAAAAAAAAAAAAAGTATGCAAACAGAATGCATCATATATATGCAATGTAAAATAAATCTTAATATCACAAAAAGTCTAAGGCAAAGCGTAGCTAACTCTCAGGAAAGCTGTGCAGCACGTGTGGTACAGGTGAACCATAGTGCATTAGTGCCAAAAAAGCCCTTTATGGGGCTCAGGACAGTGAGGGCTTGTGTACATTTGCGGTTTGGGTGGAGGTAAAACCCCATTGTTGAAACAGATTTTTACCCCCCCCAAACAACAATAGCTGGCTTCTGCTTCTCTCCTTCCCATCGGCGTTTAGTGGCTGAAGGAGGAAAATGTTTATTATTCAATTCAAAACAAATAATTCATAATTCTGAACTATTTCATTTTATTGTGGCCGTGACCAGTTACCAAATCACTTAAAGTGGTTGTTGAGCCACTACTATAAAATAATCCAATCTCCTCTGCAATACAACACTAAGGGCTCCTGTGCCTGTCCTATAGAAAAATGCGATCTGTACCTATATGAGAGCGTCTCCCGGCGATCAGCTGATCCCTTGGCTCTTTTCTCTGCCTGGCTGACAGCTCCAGTGGGTGGGCCTGAGCACTGCAGCTGTCAGCCGGGGAGGAAGGGAAGAGAGGAGAGAGAGCAGAGTGGCCATGTGATTGCTGGGAGCCACTGTGATATAGATACAGGTTTTTAAGGCAGTACAGGGGGCCAAATGACACAGCACAAGCACTGTACAAAATGCTTTAGGGAAACAGTATCTTTTTTGGGGGGGGGTTTTGTAGGGTAACAAACGCTTTAGTGGCCTTCGCTCTTCAAAAAGTTGAGCAACCTTTGTTTTAAGCCATTGACCAGGAAGAGATTCAGATGTACTATATAGTCAAAATAACACTACATTTTTCAGTCTTTCAATACCAAATTAGGAAAATCCTAATTAAGAATACTAATCCTAATTGGGAAGAACAGGCAGGCATTCCTGGCAACAGCAATTCGGTAAGTTAGGGGTCAGATCAGGCAAATATATCTTAGATACATGTACCCTAAATCAGTGGCACTAACAAAAAAAAAAAAAAAAAAAAACCACAACAAAACAAAAACAAAAAGAAAAAAAAACACACACATACATAACATAGCACTAAGATAGATGGAAGACACTAAAAGCAATAGCAGTAGTTATGGCCAGCCGTCAGTGGGATCATCAACAGTGTCTTTCAATTAGCTCGAGCAGACAGTGATAGTACCAGTCAGTTAGCCTGTAATAACACTCCACAAATGACAGTAACTAGCAGTCATCTATTTCCACTACTTAATCACCCCAAGACCGGACATTTTCATCCTCTTCCTGCCCAGGCCAATTTTCAGATTTCAGCTCTGTCACACTTTGAATTACTCAATCATGCAACACTGCACCCAAAGGAAATTTTTTAGCATTTTTTGGAGACAGATAAAGTTTCTTTTGGTGGTATTTAACCTGTTTTCGCCTGCGCTATAGCTGAAAGATGGCTACAGGGCGGGCTTAAAATGCCAGGAGGGTGTCCACGGACGTCCTTTGCTCGGGCGGCGTGCTTTGGGATCGCCAAGTCCTTCGACTCGGCTAATCACAGATTGGGGTAAAGGGCCAATCACAACCCTTTACCATGTGATCAGCTGTCAGCCAATGGCAGCTGATCACGTGATGTAAACAGAAGCCGGTTATCGCCTTTTTTTTTCCCCTCGAGGAGAAGAGAATAAAGCCGATAACCTGCTTATGTTAAAGGGACATTATTTGCCCTCCAGTGCCACCTACCTGTGCCCATCAGTACTGCTAATCAGTGCCCACCAGTGAAGGAGAAAAATTACCTGTTTGCAAAATTTTATAACAAACTATAAAAAATGTTTTGGTTTTTTTTTTTTTTCAAAATTTTAGACTTTTTTTGCTTGTTTAGCAAGACATAAAAAGCCCCGTGGTGATTAAATACACCAAAAGAAAGCTTTATTTGTGTGGAAAAAATGATAGAAATGTTATATGGGTAAAGTGTTGCATGACTGTGCAATTGTCATTCAAAGCGCTGAAAGCTGAAAATTTGCCTAGGCATGAGGGGGGTAAAAGTGCCCAGTAGGCAAGTGGTTAATCATTACTGAGTTTTTTTTTTTTTTTGCTATATAAAAAGAATAGCGAAAATTTTAAATAAAAAACAAAAACGTTTTTCTTCGTTTCAAATTTTGCAAACAAATAATTTTTATTCAAAATGTACATTATTTATTCTCTGTGAAAGTTATAGTCAACAAAATACTGTGTAAATGTTTGGAGATCAGTCCTAATTTCCTAAAATGCCAGGACAGTACAAATACTT
Source organism: Pelophylax lessonae (assembly GCF_965119305.1). Lineage (NCBI taxonomy): Eukaryota > Metazoa > Chordata > Amphibia > Anura > Ranidae > Pelophylax > Pelophylax lessonae. The sequence continues at coordinate 268,715,650 of NC_138771.1, read as the reverse complement.
CCCAAATTACGCCTTTTGGAAAGTAGACATTGCAAGATATTTAGTAAGAGGAATGGCAAGTGTTGTGAAGTTGTAATTTTTAGTCACAATTTTTTGGAAAGTGAAGAGACGTAATAATGGGATTTTTGGATTACCGTAAAATCCATTTCTCTGATGTTTGATGGACACAGCTCCTTCGAATTCTTAACCATTGGGTTATACTGCCCCCTACAGGAGGACACTAGGCAGAAAAAAAACTTAACTATGCCTATGGGCAGTCTCAGGATGTATACTCCCCCTCTCTACTATAGGTACTAAGTTTTGTTACAAGCAGTGTCAGAAGTATTACAACTCCATAGAGGAGCGGGTGTGGTGTCCATCAATGAACATCAGAGAAATGGATTTTACGGTAAGTCAAAAATCCCATTTTCTCTTTTGTTCATTGACGGACACAACGCCTTAGAAATTCTTAAGCGATGTGATGTCCCAAAGCAGTGTCAAACATGAGGGGTGGGAACAGAAAAAAAAATAATTCCCAAGGCTAGACCTTAGCCAACCAGGAAAAAGAGCTCAACAGAAAAAAAAAAAAAAACACAACACAACACAACTGGAGCCCACCAACCAGTGGCCGCCTTGCAAACCTGCGTCACTGACACCTGATGATGGAAGGCTCACGAAGCACTAAGCACCGGAGTAGAATGCGCCTTTACAGCGAAAGAAGGGACCTGACCCTTGATAGAATAGGCCTGAGTCACTGTCTGTCTGATCCATCTGGAAATGGTCGTGGACGAGGCAGACAGCCGTTTCGTGGCCCGTCCATCATCACAAACAGTGGATCTGACCTCCAAAAAGACTCCGTGGCTGCCAGATACACCGGAATCGCCTGAACCACTCCCTTAGGATGTTTGGGCCTGGGTCACAGGGAAGGCAACACAATGTCTTCATTCAAATAGAAATCAGAGACAAAAACTTCTGAAGGAATGCAAGACATGGGCGATTAACCACCTTATCTTGTAGACCACCAAGTAGGGGGTAGGACAAGACGCCGCCGCCAGCTCTGACACCCTGCGAGCAAACGCGATGGCCAGCATAAAAAATAAATAAATAAAAACACACCTTCTGGACCAGCGTAAGCAAGTGAATCTCCCAAACATTTGCAAAAGAAGGCTTCAGAGCAACTGAAAGCACCAAGTTCAGATCCCAAGGCAGTAAAGGAGACAGCGCCAGTGGAGTCAGATGTAAAACACCTTAAATAAAAGGCATGCACCAGAGAGTGCTTGGCCAGGGGACGCTGAAAGGAGACTGCCAAGGCAGACACCTGCCCTTGATGGAACTCAAGGCCAACTTCTGCTTAACACCTAGTCGAAGAAAGGTCAAAACCCGAGCCACAAAAAAGAACGAGGGTAAACACCATGAAATGTAAGGGTTCCACGTATGATGGTAGATCTTCCTAGGAGGTAGACTTCCTAGCCTTCAGCAGTGTCGGAATCACCGACCCAGGTAAACCTCTATCCTTCAGCACCTGGCTTTCAAACAGCCAGGCCTTTAAGCCAGCGACTGCAAAGCAGGATGGAAGATCAGCCATTGGCACAGGAGATCCTCCCTGAAAAAGGCAGTCTCCAAGAGACGTCGGCGCCCAATCGCACCAGTTTGGCGAACAAAGACTGGAGAGGCCTTTCTGGGGCCCCTAGAATGACCGGAAACCTTTCCGCCTTAATCCTGCGTAAAAGCGGCAGCAGAAGCTTGAGAGGAGGAAAAGGCGTAAATCAGATACTGGCCCAACCGGCCCGCCAGAGCATCTGTGGCGTTCGCCAGAGTATCCCGTGACATTACCACAACCTCAGTACCTTTCGTTTGAGCCAGGATGCAATTGTATCACACTCAGTTGAGCCCCACTGAAAACATATCTGATGAAAAATGTCCGAGTGAAGGGACCACTCCCCATTGTCCAACGCCTGCCGACTGAGATAGTCCACCTGCCAGTTTTCCACTCATGGAAAATGTACAACAGAGTGTGCCAGAACGCATCATTCTGCCCACCGGAGGATGCCGACTACTTCCAGGGCTGCCCACACACTCTTTGTTCCGCCCTGGTGATTGACATAGGCCACTGCCGTGGCATTGTCTAGCTGGATCCGTACCAGAAGCCCCCGGAGACGATCTGTTCAGTGATCCAGGCACAGCCTGATCGCCCAAAGTGCAGATCGGTAATCTGGACTCGACCAGCTTTCAACAACCCTGAGCAGAGCTCAGGCCCAGGACAACTCCCCCACAGACTGGCATCTGTGGTGACCACTGTCCAACACAAAAGGGAGAAAGAATTTGCCCTGCCGAAGAGCCTGGAAATTAATCCACCAACCAGGGACCCCCTGGTTTCCTGGCTCAGCCCAATCAGATTGTCCAGGGATCTCAGAAACAGGTCCATGTCATAGGATCTCCCTTGGAAGGGACCTCGCATGTAACCGTGCAAACGGAACTGCCTCTAAGGAAGATACCATCAGGCCCAGCACCTGCATGCAAGTCCGGAGGGATGAACACCTGCTGGACAGCAGTAGACGAATCGCAGCACGCAACTTCTGGAGTTTGTCCAGAGGAAGGAACACACTGGCTAGAGCTGAAACTAGAGTCAGACCCAGATAATCCAATTTTCTGGATGGACTCAGAGCAGACCTAATTTAGAGGCCAACTGAACTCTTTCAAGGCCTGTATAGTGATCACTACGTCGTCCAACAGGGCAACAGAGGACTCCACTTGCAGCAGGAGGTCGTCCAGGGAGCCCAGTACCGCAATCCCCCGCTGACGTTGGAACGCCAGAACCGGGGCCAACACTTTGTGAAGACCCGAGGAGCAGAGGCGAAGACCCGAGGAGCAGAGGCGAGAACCCAAGGGTAATGCCATGACTGGTAATACTCCTCTCCTGCAGCAAAAATGAAGGAAGCGCTAGAGTCGGGCACACATTGGAATGTGCAGGGAAGCATCCTAGATGCCGATAGAAGCAAGAAAGTCCCTCTGAGGAAGGGATGTCACCACCGTGCAAATGGACTCCATTCTGAACTTCCGTACACAAAGCAGTTCAGAGCCCCAAGGTCAAGAATAGGACAAACCTATCGCTCCTTCTTTGGGACCGTGAACAGGCTTGAATAAAAGCCTTGAAACCATGCCGATACCTGAAACAAGTCCTGCACCACCCCAAGGAGAGCCTGCAATCGGTCCGGGACACACATTGGAAGGAAGAACCTTTCCGAAGGGCAAGAACAAAACTCTGACTTGTAACAGGACAGTAGTACTTCGTGGACCTATTGGTTGATTACCAAGGAGGTCCACGGGCCGGAAAAACAGCAAAAACGCCCCCCCCCCACCCCAAGTACGGGTGAGGGCACACCTTCAAGCTGAAGAGGACTTGTCTGCAGGTCGAGAAAAATTCCCGCTTTTGGTGTTGGTCAGACCAGGGCCGATTGGAACCTCCCGAGGAGGACTTAAAACTTCTTGTGAGCCAAGAAAGTCGTGCCACGTCTGGGACGAGGTGCTTTTTCCTATCCTGTGGAAGAAAGGTACCCTTCCCCCTGTGAGACTCTTAATGAGGTCATCCAGGGTAATCCTAAACAAGGGATCGCCTTGAAGAAGTTAGGCAGTCAGACCTTTTAAAAAAATCTGGTCCGCAGACCAACACTTAAGTCACAATACACACGTAAGCCCACTGCCAAAACAGACAGCCTAGAAATCAGGGGAGCCACAGCCAAAGAGGCATCGCAGACAAACTGCAGCCCCAGGACCAACTGGTCCCCTAACTCAGCCAAGGCAGGGGAATCTGCTTACCCTCTAGGTCATGGCGCAAAAGCCTAACCCACTAATTTAGTGTTTGTGACTTCTGGGCAATGGCCAGGACTGGCCTAAGCGCCGAGCCCGCAGTAGAGAGCATATTGCAGCCACAGCCTTCGCCTTCCTGTCAGTCGAATCCTTAACCACTTCCATACCGGGTGATTTCTGGCACTCCGCTCCTACATGTAAAAATCATAATTTTTCTGCTAGAAAATTACTCGGAACCCCCAAACATTATATATTTTTTTGTGCAGAGACCCTGGGGAATAAAATGGCGGTCACTGCAACTATTTGTGTCGCACGGTATTTTTTTTTCTTTTCATATATATGCTTTCATATATATGCTTTATACGTTTTACAGGTTACCAGTTTAGAGTTATAGTAGAGGTCTTGGGCAAGAATTGTTGCTCTCGATCTAACATTCGTGGCGATACCTCACATGTATGGATTGAGTGGCGTTTACATATGTGACCATGATAAACGCATGCGTTCGCTTCAAAATGCGAGCACGCGGGAACGGTGGCGATTTAACTTTTTTTTTGTTTATTTTATTTTACACTTTCCCTTTATTTTTGATCACTTTTATGCCTAATACAAGGAATGTTAACATCCCTTGTAATAGGAATAGTGAATGACAGGTCCGCTTTATGGGGAGATCTGAGGTCAGATCTGCCGTTACTGACCAGGACCACCCCCACAGCGCTGCCCCTCCAGAATGAGGGGCCGGGCTCGACTGCATCCAAAAAGGCAGCCCCTGGACCAGCTGGTCTGCCAGCTCAGCAAAGGCATGGGAGGACTACTTACCCTCCAGGTCACAGCGAAAAAAAAAAACAAAAAAAAAAAAACAAAAAAAACAAAAAAAAAAAAAACTTCGCCCACTCGGTCAGTCTACAACACCAGGGCAATGGTGAATATCGGCCTCAGTGCTGAACCAGCCAGGGTGTACAAATTGCGGGCCACAGCCTCCGCCTTCCTGTCAGCCAGGTCCTTAAAGACCGGGGACTCTTCAATCGAAAATCAGCCTAAGTGGAGGGGAGGGATAGGATTGGGGGGGGGGGGGGGAACAGATGAAGGGGGTGCCTGACAGGAAGGAGGCTGTGGATCCTTGGGCCACGTGGCAAGAATCTCCCTTTGCAGAGGCTCGAGTGGAACTGTGCAAACAGAACCAACCATCAGCTGAATAGGAGCAGAGTTGCATCCTGCTGAACAACAGGAGCCAAGTCGCATCCTGCAGCTTTGGAGTTCTTTTTTTCTTTGGAAAAAACACCCTGGCTGAAGCAGAGTCCAGAGTCAGACCCAGATCGTCCAACTTTATCTACGGAACCAGTGCAGATTTTTGAAAATTCAATTTCAAACCAAACTCCTACAGAGTCCGCACAGTTTTTTCCAGGTTGTCCTTTAGAGCAGTCGGAGACTCTGCTCACAGAAGATAGTCCAGGTACCAAGTACCGCAATCCCCAGCTGCCGCTACAATGCCAACACTTTTGTGAATACCCGAGGAGCTGAGGCAAGACCAGAGGGTAATGCCATGGAATTTATAATGCTCCTCACCCATGGCAAGCGGAGGAAACGCTGATGATCGACATATGTTGGAATATGAAGGCAAGGGTCCTTTGATGTGGAGATGTCACTACTATATGAATGGAGTAATTTGGAATTTCTGTACCAGCACAAGCGGTTCAAAGCCTTGAGGTCCAGGATTTGACGGACCTTGCCTTCCTTCCTGGGAACTGTAAACAGGTTTGACTAGAAACCTTGAAAACTTTCCGATTTTTAAATCAGGGCGGTCCATGGGCCCGGAAAGAAGCAAAGACGTCCCCCATCTCAGACAGGGCTGAGGCCGCGTCCCTTCAGCAGAAGAGGACTGTTCTGCAGGTCTGGAAGAACCCACTCTCTGTGACGAGACTCCTCGTCCCTGGCAGCCTGTGGAAGAAGAGTACTCTTCCCCCCCCTGTAAGACCCTTAATGATGTCACATAGTTTGGGAGGTTGAAAAAAGACATCAGTCCATCCAGTTCAACCTAGGATGTGTGTGTGTTTGCTGTTAACCGTACATTGTATACCCCTGTATGTTGTGGTCTTTAAGGTGCCCATCTAATCGTTTTTTGAAACTATCGATGCTCCCTGCTGATACGACTGCTTGTGAAAGCGAATTCCACATCCTTACTGCTCTGATAGTGAAGAACCTCTTACATATTTTAAGGTTAAACCGTTTTTCCTCTAGTTTTAGTGAGTGGCCACATGTCTTATTTTATTCCCTTTCTCTGAAAAGTTTTTTCGTTAAGCTAGGGTCGTCAGTACAGTATTTGTACATTGATATCATATCCCCTCTGAAGCGTCTCTTCTCCAGAGAGAATAAGTTCAGTGCGTGTAGTCTTTCCTCATAGCGGATGTCCTCCATTCCCCTAATTATTTTTGTTGCCCTTCTCTGGACTCTCTCCAGTACCAGCACATCCTTCCTGAGGATCGGTGCCCAGAAGTGGACAGCATACTCCAGATGTGGCCGGACCAGAGTCTTGTAGAGTGGGAGAATAATCTCTATTTCTGGAGTGAATCCCCTTTTTTGTACATGCCAGTATTCTGTTGACTTTGCTTGCAGCGGCTTGAAATTGCATGCCACTGTCAAGCCTGTTGTCCACTAGTACCCCCAGGTCCTTTTTCATCTTAGATTCACCCAGAGGTTTCCCCCCTAGTGAGTAGCTTCCTTTCGGGTTTCTGACGCCCAAGTACATTACTTTACATTTTTCAACATAAACCTCATCTGCAAATACAGAGATTGCGCTAGATATCCCCTCCTCTAGATCATTTACAAATAAATTAAACAGGATTTGTCCCAGGACAGAACCTTGGGGGACCCCACTTTCCACACCCGCCCAATCCGAGTACTCCCCATTAATCACCACCCTCTGGACTCTCCCCTGGAGACAGTTTTCTATCCAGGTACTCACCCTATGGTCCATACCTACGTACCTTAGTTTGTACAGTAAGCGTTTGTGGGGAACGGTGTCAAATGCCTTTGCAAAGTCCAGATACACCACATACACAGGCTTTCCTTCATCTAGGTGGCAGCTCACTTCATCGTAGAAGATTAATAGATTGGTCTGGCCAGAACGATTTTTCATGAATCCATGCTGATTACTACTAATAATACAGTTTTCATTACTAAAGTCTTGTATGTAGTCCCTTAACATCCCCTCCAAAATCTTGCAGACTACTGATATTAGGCTGACCGGACTATAGTTACCCTGGATATAATCTCGACCCTTTTTTAAATATTGGTAGCACGTTGGCTTTTTTCCAATCAGCTGGCACCATACTGATCTGTAGACTATCCTTAAAGATCAAGAATAATGGTCTGGCAATCACCTGGCTGAACTCTTTAAGAACCTTCGAGTGCAAGCCATCCGGTCCCGGTGATTTATTTATGTTAAGTTTCTCCAAATTAGTTCCAAGTCTATCCTCTGTTAGCCATGGCGGTACTTCCTGAGGTGTATTTTTTTATAGTTTATCATTACAAGCCTTCTCTCTGTAATCCAGGAAGATTCAAACAGGCCATCCCCGAAATAGGAGAGAACAGATAAGGCCTTCTTGGAAGACTGGTCCGCAGACTAGCATTTCAGCCATATCATGCACCGAAGGACCACCACTGTCACGGACAGCCTAGAAACTAAGGGAGCCGCATCCAGAGAGGCACCACAGACAAAACTTTAACCCCCGGACCAATTGATCTGCCAGCTCACAAGGGCAGGGGGGAAGCTGTTCTCCCTCCAGATCCTGGCTCAAAAGCTTTTGCCCACTCCGTTAAAGTCTGGGACACCAAAGCTATGGTGAACACCGGCCCAAGGACCTAAACGGCCACACGGTAAACACGTAGCGGACCAAAGCCTTGGCTTTCCTGTCAAAGGGGTCTTTACTGTCGGTGGAGAAGTCTCTGGCTTTTAGAATGGAGTTATTCAGCCTGAAAACCTGAGAATCCACCACAGGTGGGACTGTCCATTTTTTTTTTTTTTTTTAACAAGGACTCTTCAAAAGGAATACCGTCTAGCGAAAATGTATTGGATTTAAGTCACTGACTCACGAGAATTTTGTCAAAGCAGGCGGAAAAAGGGGATACCTTTTGCCGCTTTTGGGGAGCTACAGGTACAAAAGGGGACAGACAACTTTGACGCAGCAGCTGCATCCTCCAATTTTTAAAGTTGCTCCCACCGATACAATCAGTGCATCTACCAGCGCAGTTTCATGCGCGGCTGCAGTAGAATAGGAATCATCCTCACTATAAGAGCACTCGGAAGTGTGTGGATGCACACCCAGTAGGGTCGCTGCATACTAAGCTCACCCTGAAACATAATCAGGATTGTTACAAAAAACAGGCAGGTGAGGGTCGCCGACTGCGATCCCACAAGGGGACGCCGACCCAGGGCCCACGAATGGACCACCTATTGGACCCTGCAAATAAAAAACAAAAAAAGGGGTTTGCCCTTTGAGCCCCCCCATAGAGGCTCGCCTGAAAATAAATGGCCCCCTTAAGGGGTGCTGCCCGCTGTGACACAGAGGTAAGGTACTCAGATGGTCCGCAGCACTAAAGATGGGGTGCTCTACGCAATAATGGCGGCATGCTGTCAAAACAAAAAGGTGTCACCTCCACAGCGCCCCCCAGGGAAGGCTCCAAGCTGGTCACAAGCTGCGGCCAAAATATTGGTGGAGGCTCAGCTGCACAGATCCCATCCAAGGGATGGTGGGTGGCTACAGGACACTCACAGGGAGCCACCCACCGGGAGGGTGCCCCGATGTCTGGGCGCAAAGCCTGCCAGAGCCGACCACCCAGAAACAAACAGGGGAGAGGGCGGAAGCTCCAGCCACTCTCACCGGGGCCCCCCAAAACAGTGTCCGGCCAGTAGGCCACAAAGCCGCGGCCTGAACAGTGGACCCATCCGCTCCCCCCACAACAGCCAGGAGCTCTTAGGAAACCCCTGCCCAGGTCGCTAACCCCCAGGTTGACGAAGGACCCTGTTTTAACCCCTGGTGTGCGCCCCAAGAAAACCAGTCAGCAGCAGCCCCAAAGGAAGCCCCCTTTCAGAGCACATGGCAAAAGCCAGCTCACAACCTCCAGGGAGGGAGGGGGTATGGAAGACCCATGGGGACCCTAGAAGGGCTGGGGAGAAGGAGGGGAACCTGGGGGGTCCCACTGTCCTAGGGAGGGGCCCACGGTCACCCCAGAACCCTCAAGGGGGAGAGGGGGAACAACTACTTATCATACCATGGAACCAGGTGGGCACCACTCCGGGCAGACCACCGCATCAGAATGGGGGTGCTGCGGGCCAGAAGCATGCTGCGACTCAGGCCATGACCAGGTCGTATGCGTCCTTGCGAGACGTTTAACTCGCCGGCCAGCCCCTGTCCAGTGGGGCTATGTCTCGGCTGACCTAGCACGGAGCTGAGGCCTGCGTGTGCTCGCTGGCCAGACTGGTAGACCATAAATTTCTAGAATATCCAATCCGACGCCCAGTCCAGCAGTTGATTATAGTTCTCACAGGAACAGTAAATAAAAGAAAAAAAATCAATTTAAAAAAGGAAAAAATGCTAGGACCAAAAGATCCCAGCAAGGAACTAGGTCCTTACTCCTGACTAGGCAGAAAAAAAACTAAATGCCTATAGCAGGAAGTGGGAATATACCCCCTGGGACTGCCCCATAGGCATGGTAAAGCTTTTTCCTGCCTAGTCTCCTACTCCTGTAGAGGGCAGCATAACGTAATGGTCAAGAAGATTCTGGAGCTGTGTCCGTCAGTGAACAAAAGGGAAAATTTTGTTTTTCACAAAGTAGCTATTTTAAAAAGTTATTTCTCACACACAGCATAGACATACTTAGAATTACACCTCAAAAACACATTCTGCTATACCTCCCGAGTATGGGGATGCCACATGTGTGAGGTTTTTTTTTTTTATTTTTTTTTTACAGTCCAGATGCATAAAGAGGACCAAAATGTAAGGAGCACACACACATGCATAAATAGCTTTGTATCTAGGTTTATTTCCTGGGTAACACTTTTATATTGCAAGCCTAGGGCTCACATTAGAATTAATGGGCTCATATTGGATGCTTTTGCTATACCATGTTTCCCTGAAAATAAGACCCATCTCAGTTTTCTGTGATTACTGCAATACTGTATAAGCCTTACCCTGAAAATAAGCCCTAGTTAAAATCCTTGTAAAATCATGTAATCTGTGCTGTAAAAGTATTATATAATGTCCAGTGAGTGTCTGTATGTAACATGATTGTAGAAACATTTTTTACAGTGCCCCTGGGCGCTCGTGTGACCCACCGGAGCTCTCCTCCTCCTCCTGGCTGATGTCAATTGCCCCTCCCCCTGCTGTGCTCAGAGCAGGGCTGACATCAGTGGGGATCCCGGCATCTCCCTCGGCAGTGCTCGGAGCAGGAAATAAGAGCTCCGGCGGGTCATGTGAGCAACGCTGTAAATAAGGTATTTTCAATAACTCTACATAAAAGACACACACTGGACATGATAGAGCAGATTAAATGATTTTACAAGGACTTTAACTAGAGTTTATTTTGGAGATAACCGGGATATTGACTCCATAGCTGACCGGGAGGGAAAGGGGGAGAGAAGACAGGGGACAAATAAGACATCAACCAAAAAAAAAAAAAAAAAAAAACCCTAATGCGTTTTTTTGTACCAAAGGTTTATATAAGACCCGGGCTTATTTTGGGGGAAACACAGTACATAGGGGAACCAGACAGAGTTCCCCTCTGTCACCTCTATTTGCATTGGCTGCGAGGTTGAGAGAGGATGAAGGTGTACAGGGCCTGGCTATAGGGGACCTGGAGGAATGCGTATTATTTTATGCAGATGATCTTCTATTATACTTAAAAGATTCTTATAAGCCTTTGTCTACGGCCATCTTGCTTATTTCAGAAATTTGGTGATTACTCAGGGTTTAGCATAAACTGGGCTATATAAATGTTGTACCCCTTAGACGACAACAGAATCTGATGCCCATTAGTGGCTGTCCCCTGGTAGTGTCAGATAAATTTAAAGTGGTTGTTAAGCCACTTCATAAACTATACACAATCTCCTGTTATAAAACCTCCTATGCTGCAGTGCATGTCCTTTGTAAAAAAAAAAAAAAAAAGAAGAAAGAAGAAAGAAGAAGCCTATTTCTACCTGATTTTACAGCGCAGATAAGCGGTCACGCGACTCCTCAAGGCTCCCTCTCCCGATCTGACAGCTAGAGCGGAAGGGGCCAAGATTCCCCCACTGACGTCAGTCGGGAAGGACATAGCCGGGATGTCAGCCGGGAGGAGGGGAGCCTCAAGGAGTCAGGTGACCACCGATCTGCCCTGTGAAATCAGGTAGAAATAGGTATCTTTTTTACAAAGGACATACAATGCAGCATAGGAATCTTTATTGTGAGATTGTGTGAGCAGTCTAAAAGGTATTTCAGCAGCAGGAAGGGGGCGGGATTGGTAAGAGCTGATAGGGAGGTGTAGGGGGAGGAGGAGGACAGAGGAGAGCAGGGCTGCGGATGCCGGAGGCATGTACACTGACCACAGCGTCAGGGCCCAGGAGCCATGGTACACCGTGGTCAGTGTCAGTGGCGGCTGGTGCTCAAAATTTTTGGGGGGGCGCAAAAAGAAAAATGTAATAGGTATTGCTTCGCGTCAAAAAACGCAGTAAAAAATTGCGTGACTTTGAAGTCATGGTATAGGCATGGCACAGGTGATGGTATAGGCATGGCATAGGTGATGGTACAGGCATGGCACAAGTGATGGTACAGGAGATGGTATAGGCATGGCACAGATATGGTATAGGCATGTCACGGGTCATGGTACAGGAGATGGTATATGCCCCCTTTCAATGCAGTGACCAGCGTACATGCCCCCTTTCAATGCAGAGACCAGTGTACATGCCCCCTTTCAATGCAGAGACCAGTGTACATGCCCCCTTCAATGCAGAGTTCAGCGCGCGTGCCCCCTTCAATGCAATGAACATTGTGCTGTGCCCCCTTCAATGCAATGAACACTGTGCTATGCCCCCTTCAATGCAATAAACACTGTGCTGTGCCCCCCCAATGCAGAGTTCAGCGTGCATGCCCCCTTCAATGCAACTGTGCTGTGCCCCCTTCAATGCAATGAACAATGTGCTGTGCCCCCTTCAATGCAATAAACACTGTGCTGTGCCCCCTTCAATGCAATAAACACTGTGCTGTGCCCCCTTCAATGCAATAAACACTGTGCTGTGCCCCCTTCAATGCAATAAACACTGTGCTGTGCCCCCTTCAATGCAATAAACACTGTGCTGTGCCCCCTTCAATGCAATAAACACTGTGCTGTGCCCCCACAATGCAGAGTTAGCGTGCATGCCCCCTTCAATGCAACTGTGCTGTGCCCCCTTCAATGCAATGAACAATGTGCTGTGCCCCCTTCAATGCAACTGTGCTGTGCCCCCTTCAATGCAATGAACAATGTGCTGTGCCCCCTTCAATGCAATAAACACTGTGCTGTGCCCCCTTCAATGCAATAAACACTGTGCTGTGCCCCCACAATGCAGAGTTCAGCGTGTGTGCCCCCTTCAATGCAACTGTGCTGTGCCCCCTTCAATGCAATAAACACTGTGCTGTGCCCCCTTCAATGCAATAAACACTGTGCTGTGCCCCCTTCAATGCAATAAACACTGTTCTGTGCCCCCTTCAATGCAATAAACACTGTTCTGTGCCCCCTTCAATGCAATGAACACTGTGCTGTGCCCCAACAATGCAGAGTTCAGCGTGCATGCCCCCTTCAATGCAATAAACACTGTGCTGTGCCCCCTTCAATGCAATAAACACTGTTCTGTGCCCCCTTCAATGCAATTAACACTGTGATATGCCCCCTTCAATGCAATAAACACTGTGCTGTGCCCCCTTCAATGCAATAAACACTGTGCTGTGCCCCCTTCAATGCAATGAACACTGTGCTGTGCCCCCTTCAATGCAATGAACACTGTGCTGTGCCCCCACAATGCAATAAACACTGTGCTGTGCCCCCTTCAATGCAATAAACACTGCGCTGTGCCCCCACAATGCAGAGTTCAGCGTGCATGCCCCCTTCAATGCAATAAACACTGTGCTGTGCCCCCTTCAATGCAATAAACACTGTGCTGTGCCCCCTTCAATGCAATAAACACTGTTCTGTGCCCCCTTCAATGCAATGAACACTGTGCTATGCCCCCTTCAATGCAATAAACACTGTGCTGTGCCCCCTTCAATGCAATAAACACTGTGCTGTGCCCCCTTCAATGCAATGAACACTGTGCTGTGCCCCCACAATGCAATAAACACTGTGCTATGCCCCCTTCAATGCAATAAACACTGTGCTGTGCCCCCTTCAATGCAATAAACACTGCGCTGTGCCCCCACAATGCAGAGTTCAGCGTGCATGCCCCCTTCAATGCAACTGTGCTGTGCCCCCTTCAATGCAATAAACACTGTGCTGTGCCCCCTTCAATGCAATAAACACTGTGCTGTGCCCCCTTCAATGCAATAAACACTGTGCTGTGCCCCCTTCAATGCAATGAACACTGTGCTGTGCCCCCACAATGCAGAATTCAGCGTGCATGCCCCCTTCAATGCAACTGTGCTGTGCCCCCTTCAATGCAACTGTGCTGTGCCCCCTTCAATGCAATGAACAATGTGCTGTGCCCCCTTCAATGCAATAAACACTGTGCTGTGCCCCCTTCAATGCAATAAACACTGTTCTGTGCCCCCACAATGCAGAGTTCAGCGTGCGTGCCCCCTTCAATGCAACTGTTCCGTGCCCCCATCAATGCAGAGTTAAGCGTGCGAGCCCCTTTCAATGCAGAGCGCCACAGCATTGTTCCCAATCACTGCAGAGCGCCACAGCATTGTCCCCAATCACTGCAGAGCGCCACAGCATTGTCCCCAATCACTGCAGAGCGCCACAGCATTGTCCCCAATGATTGCAGAGTGTGCCACAGCATTGTACCCCAATCACTGCAGAGTGCCACAGCATTGTCCCCCAATGATTGCAGAGCGCCACAGCATTGTCCCCCAATGATTGCAGAGCGCCACAGCATTGTCCCCCAATGATTGCAGAGCGCCACAGCATTGTCCCCCAATGATTGCAGAGCGCCACAGCATTGTACCCCAATGATTGCAGAGCGCCACAGCATTGTACCCCAATGATTGCAGAGCGCCACAGCATTGTCCCCCAATGATTGCAGAGTGCCCACAGCATTGTCCCCCATTTATTGCAGAGTGCCACAGCATTGTCCCCCACTTATTGCAGAGCGCCACAGCATTGTCCCCCAATGATTGCAGAGCGCCACAGCATTGTCCCCCAATGATTGCAGAGCGCCACAGCATTGTCCCCCAATGATTGCAGAGCGCCACAGCATTGTCCCCCAATTATTGCAGAGCGCCCACAGCATTGTCCCCCAATTATTGCAGAGCGCCACAGCATTGTCCCCCAATGATTGCAAAGTGCCCACAGCATTGTCCCCCAATTATTGCAGAGCGCCACAGCATTGTCCCCCAATGATTGCAGAGCGCCACAGCATTGTCCCCCAATTATTGCAAAGTGCCACAGCATTGTCCCCCAATTATTGCAGAGTGCCACAGCATTGTCTACCAATGATTGCAGAGTGCCAGCATTGTCCCCAATTATTGCAGAGTGCCACAGCTTTGTCCCCCAATGATTGCAGAGTGCCACAGCTTTGTCCCCCAATGATTGCAGAGTGCCAGCATTGTCCCCCAATGATTGCAGAGTGCCAGCATTGTCCCCCAATGATTGCAGAGTGCCACAGCTTTGTCCCCCAATGATTGCAGAGTGCCAGCATTGTCCCCCAATGATTGCAGAGTGCCAGCATTGTCCCCCAATGATTGCAGAGTGCCAGCATTGTACCCCAATGATTGCAGAGTGCCACAGCTCACTTACCGGTGGTGATCGAGTCTTCTCTTCCAGTCCAGATGACCTCCACTCCTCTGGAGACGCTGCGCGGCTGCGGCCTGGTGAGGTGACTGCCTGGTCGGGTCGTCCGTCTCTCTGAAGCCGATTCCGGTGTCCGGTCTGCTCTCCGAGTCTCCGCTGAGTCCGCTCCGCTCTGCTGTGCCCGTCCGTCCACCGCACTGACTCGTGACTGACGTAGGCGACGTCAGCGGGGTCACGGGTCAGCATCGGATGTCCTGGATGATGATTGGTCCAGGCTGGAGACTGGACCAATCACAGCCGGGACATTCCGAAAGTGGGGGTTTCCTAGCGCTGTACCCTGCGCCCAGGTTACGCCCCAGAAGGCAGCCAATCGGCGCCTCTTCTGGGTCGTAAACCCCACCCCCCCACAGCCTCCACATAGGCCGGCGAACACAATTTTTTTTTTTTTGAAAACTTTATCGATTTTTTTGTAATTTTTTTTTTTTTAATTTTTTTTTTCTTTTCTTTTTTTAGGGGGGGGGCGGCGCCCTGGCGCCCCCTATGCACAGGCCGCCACTGGTCAGTGTATAGGGGGGCGGGCAGAAACTGGCAGAATCAGCCAGGTTTTTAGGGAATACAGGGGACCAAATGACACAGCACAAGCACTATGCTGTATAACATGCTTTAAAAGGAGCAGGATCCATTTATTTTTTTAGGGTAACAAACGCTTTAAAGCGGTTGTATACTGCTGGAAAAAACAAACAAACCCTGCAAGACAAAGACACTGGCTTTAGTGCATAGTAGGCAATGTTATAAGGCATGTGACCAGTGGTCGAGTATAGTCTCTTGCGTAGATGTGCTTGCCATTTATGTAGGCACAGTCATTTCCTCCAGGGGAAAAATTTTTACAGATACGATACTTACATCAAATGTAATATGGGGAGACCAGATACAGACATGTGCCATAAAATTCAAATCAGCAGGGGATCCTTTCTGCATATGGTTTGAAAGTGTCCTAAAGTTATACCCCTGTGGTCAAAAGTTACAGAATTTATAGCGGACACGATTGATTTATCAAACATATGTAGTCCTCTGGTTTGCCTTTTGGACATGCTTAAGGATGAAACGATGGATACTGCTATTAAGCTTTTTTTTTTTTTTTATGCAAGAAAATGAATAGTGGTAAACTGCATACATACTAAAACTCTTGAACTGGCAGTCTGGAAGAAAACTAGTTTATTCTGATATTCTATTCTATGAGATGACATCTAAAGCTAAGGGGTGCCTAAAAAAGTCTGAAAAAAAATGGTACAAGTGGGTGGATTCTTCTGCAACAGGGGCTGATCAGATTAGAGATTTTTTTTTACATCTGACTGCTTATTACAGCGATGATAGCTGTAATAAGCAACCTGTAACACTGTTCAAAAGGTATCATTCTTGAAACCTTGTTTACTACTATGATTGGTCTCAGCTTTCACATGGAACAGAGCTGCTTTGACCCTGGCCTTTCCGCCCTGGTACCATGTGATCGCTGGGACCAATTACAGAGATCACACAGTAAGCAAGGTGTCATGCTATTACTGTAATTGAGATTGCGGTGATTCGACACAGTGATCACATGGTACCAGGGCCAATCACAATGGCCCAGTACCGCGATTGGTTATCTTCTGTGTCTGTCCGGGGGGGGGGGGGGGCACACCCATACGTTCTTTCAGAACTAGAGAGCATCTGCCCATCTATTTATCTACATTGGCCAGGTGGAAAGTGGTTAGTGAAAACATATTAGGTAACAGTTTCCTCCACTGAAGCAGCTTACAGTCTAATTTTCCTAACAGTCATACAAGTATGCACGTGTACATTCTTGTATTACACAACTTCCCTTTACCTATGCTCGTCACAGAAACTAAAAGCGAATACATTTTGGAACAAGTGTAGCCATGTCAAAAATACAAAAGAGGATATAACAAATGCAAGCACATATACTTCCAACTAGAACGTTTTCTCAGAACGAAAACACTTACAAAGATAAATTGCAGCTGAGTGGCAAATTCCAGCTCCATTCTATTGGACCATTTTCTGCCCTCTGAACACCAGATATTGCACCAGATGGCTTTCCAGTAATTATTTTATACCTGTAGAAGTGTAAAGAAATATTAGGAGGTCTTTTACACCCAGATATAATACTAAGCAGTTCAGAATCACCAACGTAAAGAACTTTGAATAAAATATATAAAAAAAAAAAAAAAAAAAAAAGTCTTTAGAAAACAGTTGTAATATGCATTTTGATATGCAAAATTGTTGAACTAGCATACAAAATGAGAAAACTATTACAGAGGATTCTGTCAGAATTTATTACTTATTGAAAGCTAAAATCTACAGTTAAAATGTTTAGGAGCTCACCACTCGATCATATTTTGTCAGTACATGTACACTGCAGTGCACCTTGTAGTCTCCTGATGCTGTAACACCCTCTTTTGGGCTGAGTTCTACTGTACAGGAAATCACAACAGGCTGATGCCAAGTCATATTTAGGTAGACTTGCCACTTTTAAAAATACAATATTGTTATATTATAATATAGCATTACCAGGATAGAGTTCAGCTTAAAAAATAAAAAGTTGAGTAAAGTGGGGCCACCTACTTTCTGGCACAGTTTGATCCCTGTAGGGGTGCCTGGGGGGGCTAGTGGTCCCTTCTTGCTGTACACCGTTTCCAAGCCGTAACTCTGTACAGTACCCAACATTTTGGTTGCTTTGAGTATGGTGATCCATAGAGTATCAGATAAATGGATTGTTGTAAGAACTTACCGTAAAATCCTTTTCTCTTAAGCTCATTGACAGACGTAGTCTTCTTGATTCTCAAGAGCTGGGTTATGTTGTCTCCGCAGGAGTAGGACTAGGCAGAATGACAAAACGTTCTGGCTCCACCCTAGGGGCAGTCCCTGAGGGTATATCCTCCCTCTCTCTGCTACAGGGAATCAGTTCTGTTTAAAGCAGTACAGAGAATTTAACCCAACCCAACTCAATGATAGAGGGGCGGGTACTACGTCTGTCAATGAGCTTAAGAGAAAAGGATTTTACGGTAAGTTCTTACAAAAATCCATTTTTCTCTATCGCTCATTGACAGACGTAGTCTTCTTGATTCTCAAGAGCTGGGACATCCAGAAGCAGTGCCACAAATGAGGGGTGGGATTGACAAAATCAAATCCAATCTAGAAGGCCCAACCGGTGCCAAACTAGAAGTTTTAAAGGCTCATTATAAACAAAGAATGAGGCTAAAGAAAAAATTTTCCAACGGAAAAAAACCCTCGAGGTAGACCACTGGTCTCCTCAAATTGCGGCCTGCAAAACCTTGCGGCCAAATGAGGCATCAGACGATGCCATTACATCAACTTTATAATGTTTAGAGAAGGTATGCACCGACGACCAGGTAGCCGCCTTGCACACCTGGACCACTGACGCCTGATGGCGAAAGGCCCATGACGCACTAAGTGCCCGAGTGGAGTGCGCCTTAACAGGGAACGGGGGCTCCTGACCCTTAATAGAATAAGCCTGCACTACCGTCTGTCTGATCCATCTGGAAATGGTCGCGGCAGATGCAGGCAACCCCTTTTTGGGTCCATCTGGGATCACAAAAAGTGAATCCGTCTTGCGAAACGAGTCTGTCGTTTTCAAGTATACCCTGATCGCCCGGACCACATCCAAGGAGTGCAAAGCAAATTCCCGAGGATGACTGGGCTTAGGACACAGGGAAGGTAATACAATTTCTTCATTCAGATGAAATTCTGAAACCACTTTTGGTAGGAAGGATGGATTCGGACGAAGAACCACCTTATCTCTATGAACCACCAGATATGGTGAACGACAAGATAATGCGGCCAGTTCTGACACCCTGCGTGCAGAAGTAATAGCCACCAAGAAGGCCACCTTCTGGGACAACGTGGGTAGAGGAATCTCCCTAATATCTTCAAAGGGAGGTTTCTGAAGAACCGACAACACTAAATTAAGATCCCAGGGGGGTAACGGCGCGTGCACTGGCGGAGCCAGATGTCGCACCCCCTGGATGAAATTCCGCACCAAGGAATGAGTAGCCAAAGGCTTCTGAAAGAAGATGGCTAATGCTGAGACCTGACCCTTGATAGTACTCAAGGCCAGTTTCTGCTCAACCCCTTGTTGCAGAAAAGCCAATATTCGACTAATCGAATAAGACCGAGGACGGAACCCCAAAGGTTCACACCATGCAATGTAGGACTTCCATGTGCGATGATAAATCTTTCTGGAAGTCGCTTTCCTTGCTTCAACTAGAGTAGGAATAACTGAAGCTGACAAACCTTTGTCCTTCAGCACCTGGGTCTCAATAGCCAGGCCGTTAAAGCCAGCGATCGTAAAGCAGGATGGAAGATCTGTCCCTGAGACAGTAGATCCTCCCTGAGAGGAAGTCTCCATGGGACGTCCGCCACCAGTCTGACCATGTCGGCGTACCAAGCTCGACGAGGCCAGTCCGGAGCTACCAGGATTACTGGGATTCCTTCCTCCTCTACCCTGCGAAGAAGTCTTGGCAGTAACGCGAGAGGAGGGAAGGCATATATTAGCTGGTATTGCCCCCACGGGGCGATCAGTGCGTCTGCGGTTTCTGCTAGAGGATCGCGGGAGCGAGCCACGAATCTCTGAACTTTCCTGTTGAATCGTGATGCCAACAGATCCACATCCGGGGTGCCCCACCGTAGGCACAACTGGTGGAAAACGTCTGGATGGAGGGACCATTCCCCCTGATCCAGGGTCTGACGGCTGAGAAAATCTGCCTGCCAATTCTCCACCCCCGGAATGAACACCGCAGAGATTGCTGGAACAAATCGTTCCGCCCAGCGAAGAATGCAAGCCACTTCTTTGGCCGCTCGGACACTCTTGGTGCCCCCCTGATGATTGACATAAGCCACGGCCGTGGCATTGTCCGACTGGATCCGAACCGGGCTGCCCTGGAGCTGCTCGGTCCAGTGAATCAGACAAAGTCTGATCGCTCTCAGTTCCAATACATTTATCGGTAACCTGGATTCTTCCGGGGACCAAAGTCCCTGGACAGATAACTGACCAAGAATTCCTCCCCATCCGGATAGACTGGCATCCGTGGTCACTATCGTCCAATATATTGGCAGAAATGACTTTCCCTGGCTGAGCATTGGAGACCGAAGCCACCAAACCAGAGACTCTCTGGTCTGTTTGCTCAATCGTATCTGATTGTCCAGGGATTCCGGATTCCGATTCCATCTGAGAAGAATCTCTTGCTGAAGAATTCGGGTATGGGACTGGGCAAATGGGACTGCTTCGAATGAAGCCACCATCAACCCCAGAACCCTCATGCACGTCCGAAGGGAAGACCAGCTGTTGGACAGTAACAACTGGACTGCTGATTGAATCTTTCGAAGTTTCCCTACCGGAAGGAAAACTCTCGTCCTGACTGTGTCTAGAATTAGACCCAGATATTCGAGCCTCTGGGTGGGAACCAGAAATGACTTTTGCTGGTTCACCAGCCACCCGAATTCCTGTAAAGAAATCATAGTAATTTCTATGTTTTGTAGCAAGGTCTGAGGAGACTCTGCATGAAGCAGAAGATCGTCTAGGTAACCTAGAATCGATATACCTCTTTGGCGCAGAAGTGCCAACATTGGGGCCAACACCTTAGTGAAGACCCGCGGAGCCGTGGCGAGACCGAAAGGTAACGCCACAAACTGATAGTGGTTCTCCTCTACGGAAAAGCGTAGAAAACGCTGATGTCCTGCGAAAATGGGAATGTGAAGATAGGCGTCCTTGATGTCTATGGACGCTAGGACATCCCCTGGATGCAGGAAGGCTGCTACCGTGCGAATGGACTCCATTCTGAATCTTCTTATGTTGACGAAAGAATTGAGTGCTCTTAAGTCCAGAATTGGACGCACTTTGCCCTCTTTCCTGGGTATTGTAAACAGGTTTGAATAAAACCCTTGAAACCGTTCTGTCCAAGGAACGTGGACTACCACTCCTTGTTGTAGTAAATCTGTGACTGCTCTCCGCAGATCTTCTAAACGATCTGCGGATAGACTGATATTGGAAGGGAAGAATCGCGCCGGTGGGAGAGATCGAAACTCGATCTTGTACCCTGACCTTATGACTTCGCAAACCCATTTGTCCGGGATTCTGGAAAGCCATGGATCCGGGAACCGGCGAAGACGTCCCCCCACCCCAGTTATGGGTGGGGGCGCACCTTCAGGCTTTGGATGGTTTATCTTCAGGTCTGGAGGGGGCGGGCTTTTGCTTGCCCGACCAACGACCCCTGACGCCTCCTGCAGGAGCTTTGGAGGACTTAGTTTTTTCACCCGCAGGACGAAAAAACCTCTTGTGAGCAGAAAAAGAAGGCCCTCGTCTTTGACGAGTTCCTCTACCTTTAAAATTTTGCGGTAAAAAGGTGCTTTTTCCACCGGTGAGATCCTTAATGATCTCATCTAAGTTGGCTCCAAATAGACGCTCTCCTGAAAAGGGGATATTAGCCAATGCTTTTTTGGAACCTTGGTCGGCTAACCAACCTTTTAGCCACAGTGTACGCCTGAGAACCACTGCTGAGACTGATGCTCGCGCCATTAATGGAGTGGCGTCTAACGCCGCATCACATACAAACTGTAACCCCTGTATCATTTGTTCCAACAAATCTGATACCGCCTGAGGGACTTCTTCTAAGTCCCGGCGTAACCACTTGGTCCATTCAGTTACAGCCTGCGAAACCAGACCAATAGCAATTATTGGTCTGAAAGCTGATCCAATCAAGGAAAACATGGTGCGAGACATAGCTTCTATCTTGCGATCCACTGGATCTTTAAAAGACGGAGCGTCTTCTAAAGGAATAACCGTGGCTTTATTCAATCTAGCAATAGGTGAATCCACCACAGGTGGTTCTGTCCATTTCTTAATAAGGGTTTCCTCAAACGGATAACGCCTGTCAATGCGTTTAGAAATATTAAAAGTGCGTTTTGGCAGACGCCATTCTTCTTCGATTGGATTGCCAAAACATTTGGGCAATGGAAAAACCTTCGCCACTTTGATGCGATTTTTAGTCCCAAAAGGGATCTCAGTTTCAGCTATTTCTGATGGAATACCCTGTAACCTTAAAGTCTCTTGAACAGATACAATGAGTGCGTTTACCAACGCTTCCTCTCGGGCTATGGCGGATGCCGAAACATCCTCCTCACTGTCTGAAGAGACAGGACCCGAGACACCAATACCAGATGAAGTACCTGCAACTGCAGAAATAGGCTCAGAGTCTGAATCCGAAGTTTCAGATAATAAGGGGTTAGGCGGGGGTCGCTTTCTTGCGCCCTGTCCCTGACAAGCCACTTCCACCCGGGACACAAAAGTTTCCATAATAGCTGACAAAGATTCAATTGTCAATGGGGTGCTGGAGGATCCCGCAGACCCCTCGAGGGGATCCGAAGGAGATACATGAGTGGCAGGGTCCATGTTAATACAGGACACCTTTGCCAGCAAAAACAAAAAAAAACTTTTTCTTTTTTTTTGTGTGTCTCCCCCTAGCGCAATAGCGCCCCTCAGAGTACCTGCTTCTCGATCCCAGAGAGAGAGAGAGGGACCCCCAAGGCTCACCAACCGATGCAGTGCAGTTTCCAACAAACTGCAGTCAGCGTCTGTCTTACACAGACTGGAAGGAGCTGTTTGCTTTTTCCCGGGCAGAAGGCGTGGCTCCGCCCCCTGTGTACGCCTTCCGGCGTTCCCAGCCCTCCACGAGGTAGCTGGGCTCACAAAACATGGCCGCCCCCATAGAAGAGACATAAGACTCCAAAAACATGGCGGCCGGCGTGACCTGAGGACATACATGCATTCGGTCTACGGCAAAATGGCGGCGGACCGCCGATATCGTCTTCCCAGCACATCCACCTGCACTCTGCTAAGAGGTGACATATGGATCTACAGAGATACACTGCACATAAGGTAGGATTATACCTCCTATGTCTGCTGTAATGTTACAGTCTGCTGGGTAGAGTGTTAGCTCTTGAACCAAGTCCACTTCCCACAAACACATGCTGTATTACAAGGGGGACTTGTAAGTATCAGATATATACTGACCATATTTGGAGGGGCCCATAATATATACTGCCTCATAATGAGGAAAAAAGGGAACGTTTACTCACCATACCGAACCGACAGGCACCCTCTCTTCACAATACCCTCTCCACCGGGGTGGGGGTTTGTGGACGCCTCGACTCTCTGGTACCTGGCGTCCAAGCGAGCTTTTAACTCGCAAAGTCAGTCCCTTTACTGGGACTCCGTCGCGGCCGACTCAGCGCACTGGTCTGCACGCGCTCTTAGGCAGAAACCGGGGTGACCACTGGATCTCAACATCCAGCCCGTCGCCCGGCCCCGCATACTTACTTGAATATGTCGCGGCCGACCAAGCGCAATGCCATGGTCTGCGCGCGCTCGTAGGCCGGCTGGGGTGACCACAAGTGTCGCCCAGTCCGGCATTTTTGCTTGAAGATCTCACAGGAAAAAAACACTGGAGAAAACTACCTAAAAAATGTCTTTTTCTTAAAGAAAAAAAAGTCTTGCCAGGACCAAAAGATCCCAGCAAGGAACTTAGGTCCTTACTCCTGACTAGACAGAAAAAAACTGATTCCCTGTAGCAGAGAGAGGGAGGATATACCCTCAGGGACTGCCCCTAGGGTGGAGCCAGAACGTTTTGTCATTCTGCCTAGTCCTACTCCTGCGGAGACAACATAACCCAGCTCTTGAGAATCAAGAAGACTACGTCTGTCAATGAGCGATAGAGAAAACTGCTTTAACTCCAAGGTGTATAATATCTTAATAACTATATACTTGCTTTATACGATACTGCTGGATGACTGAATGGTTGATCACATCCCTTTTCTTTCCCTCTACTTCTTGTTACTTCACTACGACAACAAGTACTCATTGTTATTCCCTTGTTGTTTTGAGTAGGTATACCTGTTGTATTATATACTGATTTATAAGAATTTTCATGTATCGCTTTTACTTTTCTCAATAAAGTTGTAAGGAAAAAAAAATAGAAATGTTTTGATCAGGGTAAAATGTGTTTGGTAGCCACATAACTAAATGTGAATGCAGAGGTGTTGATCTTTACAGCACACATAAATCACCTTAAGAGTTACTGTAATTAGCAACATGTTGACACCATTTGACATTTTGATTACTTTAATAGTTTGTCATTGGAAATAAGGAAAAAAAATAATAAAAACGTTAAGGAAAAGGACAAGAGGCTGAAAAAAAAACAAAAAAAAAAAAAAAACATACATAACTTCCTTGTTTCTGCGTGGCCCCTCATAAGGCCTGAATGGAAGAACTCCACAAGCTGCATGGTAAAATGTCACCCCAATGCTCCAAAGATCCACTGTGGCACCATACTTCTTTTGGTGATCTTTTCTAAGCACAGCACGCTCATACATGTCTGGATGCTTTATAGAAACAGAGAAAAGAAACAAAATGTTTCAAGAAAAAAAAAGTTTAGGGTTTACATATAAACTCACAGATTACATGCTTTGACAAATCACTGATACAGTGCATCTGGAAAGTTTTCACAGCGCTTAACTTTTTCCACATTTTGTTATGTTACAGCCTTTTTACAAAATTGATTAAATTCATTATTTTCCTCAAAATGCTACAAACAATCCCCCATAATGACAATGTGAAAGAAGTTTGTTTGAAATCTTTGCAAATTTATTAAAATAAAAAAAAAATGAGAAAATCACATGTGCATAAGTTTTCACAGCCTTTGCCATGACACTAAAAATTGAGCTCTGGTGCATCCTGTTTCCACTGATCATCCTTGAGATGTTTCTACAACTTGATTGGAGTCCACCTGTGGCAAATTCAGTTGATTGGACATGATTTGGAAAGTTACACACCTATCTATAGAAGGTCCCACAGTTACCAGTGCACGTCAGAGCACAAACCAAGTCATGAAGTCCGAGGAATTGTCTGTAGACCTCCGAGATAGGATTGCATTGAGGCACAGATCTGGGGAAGGGTACAGATATATTTCTCCAGCACTGAAGGTCCCAATGAGCACAGGGGCCTCCATCATTCCTAAATGGAAGAAGTTTGGAACCACCAGGACTCTACCTAAGGCGGGCCGCTCGGCCAAACTGAGGGATCGGGGAGAAGGGCCTTAGTCAGAGAGATGACAAAGAACCCGATGGTCACTCTGACAGAGCTCCAGCATTTCTCTGTGGAGAGAGGGGAACCTTCCAGAAGAACAATCATCTCTGCAGCACTCTACCAATCAGGCCTGTATGTTAGTGTCTAGGCAGAAGCCACTCCTTAGTAAAAAGGCAAACGACAGCCCAACTGGAGTTTGCCAAAAAGGCACCTGAAGGACTCTCAGACCATGAGAAACAAAATTCTCTGGTTTGATGAAACAAAGAATGAACTATTTTGCCTGAATGGCAAGCAGCATGTCTGGATGAAACGAGGCACCGCTCATCACCTGGCGAATATCATCCCTACAGTGAATCATGGTGGTGGCAACATCATGCTGTGGGCGGTGTTCTTCAGTGGCAGGAACTGGGAGACTAGTCAGGACTCAGAAAAAGATGAATGCAGCCAAGTACAGAGAGATCCTTGAGGAAAACCTGCTCCAGAGCGCTCTGGGCCTCAGATTGGGGCGAAGGTTCATCTTCCACCCCAAGCACACAGCCAAGATAACAAAAGAGTGGCTACGAGGCAACTCTGTAAATGTCCTTGAGTGGCCCAGCCAGAGTCCAGACTTGAACCTGACTGAACATCTCTGGAGAGATCTGAAAATGGGTGTGAACCAACACTCCCCATCCAACCTGATGGAGCTTGAGAGGTGCTGCATAGAAGAATGGGAGAAACTGGCCAAAAATTGGTGTGCCAAGCTTGTAGCATCATACTCAGACTTGAGGCTGTTATTGGTGTCAAAGGTGCTTCAACAAAGTATGGAGCAAAGGCTGTGAATACTTATGTACATTGGATTTTCTTTTTTAATAAATTTGCAAAACTTTCAAACAAACTTCTTAAACGTTGTCATTATGGGGTATTGTTTGTGGCATTTTAAGGAAAATAATGAATTTAATCAATTTTAGAATGAGGCTGTAACAGAACAAATCTTGGAAAAAGTGAAGCGCTGTGAATACTTTCGCACTGTATTACACCATAAGATCTCCATACATGCAAAAGTATTTTGATCAATATAATTAGGTTTTACTGGAAATTTTTGGCTGTCATCTTCTGCTTCTTACCTCTGTAGAGGTAAGGGTAGCACCAGGCTGTCTGTCATATACACGTGTATGTTCCTAGTACTTATGCATAGGATTAAGAGTGGGAAAAATAATTGTCTGATTACAAGACGGACCTCTTTGGCCACTTTAAACTATGGTCTTAAAAAGACCGCCTGTACACTTCCTATCTGTACTGTTCATCATCCACAAATTAAAATTAATTACCAGATATTCCTCAGTGCCATAGAGAGAAACAAACTGCTCATCATCTTCTAATTCCCTAGCTGCACCAAAGTCTGTCAGCTTGTACACTGACTGCCCATCTTCACCAATCACCCGCATAATGTTTCCTGGCTTGATGTCTCTGTGAATTATTCCATTTTCTCTTAGGTGATTCATTCCTGCCACTAGGAGAAGAAAAAGTCAATCACTCATTATGTCATAGAAGCACTGAATAAAGCAATAAAGAAGCCATGCCGATGAATCACACAAAAACTAATATGCAGCACAGCAACTTTGCCACCCAATGTAAAGTAAACCTGTCATGACAGATACAGGCTGCTGTTACCAACACCTTGTATGGAAAATGCCATTAGCCTGGCTGTCATATTGATCATCTTGCTTACTTTGAGTGTAGACCTGAAACAAAGATGCAGATAAGAATCTTGACATTTCTGATCTGCATAACTGACCTGGGTTACTAACTGAATGCACTGAAGCTGAAATTTGGGAATGATCCTTCGCGCTGGTATATCTCTCATGACAGGTTTACTTTAGAAAGGAAAAAAACTTTGGAGACATGAATGATAAATGCAACTTTATTCCTATTTACAGACATGCTAAAAGATAATTGCAGTAGCTCTGTTATCACAGAACTAAATCTTTAGAGGAGGGAATTCACAGCATAAAGCTAACTTTTCTTAACATTGGTTAAAAAGGTAGTGGCTTAGGCCTCCTGCACACTGGACATTTTGAACGCTGCTCTTAGGGGCGTATGGCGTTTTTTTTTTTCCCTACCTCTAAACGCTCCTGCACATTAGCCTATGTCTACATACACACAGACGTTTAGAGGCAGGGGCATTCAGGCTCAGTTCACATATGCATTTTGAACCGCATTCCAAATTGCATGACGTGAACTAAACCCGCTTTCTACAGAGCCGGCTCACATATCCCCAGGCTGGCCGCAGTGATTTCCGCAGTGATTTTTTTCATAAGAGTCCTGTAAGATTTTAGGCATGGTTCAGGTGTGATTTCCAGCATCATACACTTAAATCGCACTACTTTAAAGAAAAAAAAAAAAAAAATCACAATAAAACCATGCCCAGACATATGTGAACTGAGCCTTAAAGACCGGGAAAAAAAACCCCACTGCCAGCTCGTCCAGGAGCAGCGGCGTTTTGGCAGAAAAAAGGCTTGAAGTGTCCGTACGAACATTAATGATGGGCATGTTTAACACGTGAGCGTTAATTCCTTTCAATGGCCAAAATAAATATTATTCTGTTCAATTAAACACCCAAGCCCTTGACATGCCTAAACTTGCTACACGCAATTACAAGTAGGGGTTGACCAATCTCGTTTTTTCAGGGCCGGTACCGATTTTTAAGCCGCCTTTTAGGCCGATAGCAGATATCAGGTGCCGATATTCTGTACATTTAAAGTTTTGGAAAATCAACACAATTTTCTGTTGTGGCTGGGTGGCTGGCACAGGGCATCCTGCTGTGGGTAGGTGGCTGGCAACCTGCAGTGGGTGGCTGGCTGGTAAACTGCTGTGGGTGGCTGGCACCCTGGCCCTGCTGTGGCTGGCGTGTCCTCTCTGGTCCAGTTCCGCGCCCTGTCCAAGGCAAGGGAGGCGGTGGCCCTTACCCAATCTGGGTAGAAGAAGCCAGGACTCAAAACGTTTTTTGTAGGCTCAGTGTGCAAAACAACATACACAAGGACATCACGTGTGTGTGCTGCACGCCTACGCGCACTGGGCCTGCAGTGCAAACCTGAGTCCTGCCTTCTTCTACCTGGGTCGAGGAGGATGACAGTAGTAGTGGGTCGCCGCAGCAGAGGGAGGTCTGACCAATATCGGTAAGTTTCTGACCGAAACCAATTATTTAAAAATTCATGAAAATCGGCCATAATAATCCGATAATCGGTTGACCCCTATTTACAAGTGTCAATCGTTTTTTTTCTGGCAAAACATCGCTGCCAGGAGAAAAAGCATCTCGGAGAGACGGTGTGCATGAACCCTTAAACTAAACCAGGTAGCCTTTTTAGGGTTAATGCTGATAGGCATTCTTTTCCTGCATTGGAAACACTAGTGAAAAACACAGATCAGCAGAGTCCCAAAAACTATCACAGTTCAGACAATGTGTTTGACCTGCTTTGACCTTGCATTTCCCTAAACAAAGCAGTGTTAAATGCAGCATTTTGCACTTGAACAGCACTGTATTGAAATGTAAAAGGTTGCATTTACTAGGAACATTCATCTACTTGAACCCTAATACAGAAAGAGTCATAGTCTCAAAATAGTATTATAAAAAAAACAAAGAAAAAAAAAAAAAAAAAAAAAAAAACACAATTTTAGCAATTTCAGTGAAAATGCATTTTTAAAATGGAGACCAAAAAGACATTTTAACATAGGATGTAGACATAGAAATTAAAAAAAAAAAAAATGCTTTGACTGGAATGACAATATACAATCAGTTCATCTGTCACCTTCCTTAGTGGCACATAATCACCTTCACTCTGCTCAAGCATCAGGATCAGAGAGAGAATTCTCTTTAAGCTTCAAGTGGCTAAGGCTGGCTATAGACAAGGCAAATTTCTTTGCAAACACCGGCTGCAGGGAAGAAATTTTGATTTCCTTATAAACAGATTTTTGACAAGGGAATCCCTTCTGCTGACACATTGTGTCCCCCAGTGGGGGGGGAGCAGCCCCCGCCAGGAGAACACGGTGATTACTGCTAGTGGCTACAACAGCGACGGACCAAAATCGTATGTAAAATCCGGCAGGCTGGTTGTACCAAAATTAATTGATCGATCAACTTGGGTACATTCAGCCTGCTGTCTATAGTTGGATTCTTTTCCCACCCATTTAAAACAGATCTGGACGCTGGAGTTACCAATGATCAGTGTTGCCATGTGGAAAGAAGGTGAGTGAATCACATACTTCTCATACCTGAAGTACCAGGTATATAAAACTTTGCTTACAGCAGCTGAAAGGAAAGCGGATGTAGGAGGCAAGAAGGCACGTATGTGAAGATGGGGAAATTGGCAGTTAAGTGAACCTACAGCTATGCCCGGTCCAGGTAATGCAATTAATAACCACACTTGACAATTATTTTGGGAAAAGACAAGAAAAGTTACAGTGAAAGATTACACTGTCAGAAACAATCTAACATGTCTACATTAGCAACACTGCTATCTGCTGTAAGCAGAATTATATATTTCACTTTACATGATAACCTACAGAGCTGTCTACCAAAAACACACACAGACTTCTGTAGAAGGCTTGGCCAAAGTAAATGTTCAAGTCTTTGGGCAGCACAGTGCCTTAGTGGTTAAGCATCTAGGACATGATCTGCATGAAGTTTGCATGTTCTCCCAATACCTGCAAGGTTACAACTGGATACTCGTTTTCTCCAACACTCGAGACATACTGATGGGTTAATTGGCTCCCATCTAAAATTGATCCTAGTATGTGTGTGCGCAGGTATGTACGCACAATAGGGAACTTAAGATCGTAAGCTCTTTGAGGGCAGGGACTTATGTGAATGTACAATATGTAAAAGCACAATATAAATTGCTAGTGCCAATGAAATGGCTGTAAAATGAAGAAGTCTTTCTTACCACTTGCTTACTGCCCAGGCCAATTTTCAGCTTTTAGCGCTGTCGCACTTTGAATGACAATCGTGCAGGCATACAAAATTTTTATCATTTTTTTCACACAAATAAAGCTTTCTTTTGGTAGTATTTAATCACCGCTGAGTTTTTTATTTTTTGCTTTAACAAAAAAAGACCAAAAATTTTAAAAGGAAAAAAAAAAAAAAAAAATCATAGGTTGGTTATAAAATTTTGAAAACAGCCAATTTTTCTCCTTCATTGACATGCGTTGATAAGGCTGCAGTGATGGGCACTAATGGCACTTTTCCACTGCAAGTACCGGCTCGGTTCTACTCGGCCCTGCTTGGCCCGGTTTGCTTTTCCACTGCTGGTACCGCATGGTATGGTGTTGGAACGGTTCGGTACGGTTTGCTTTTCCACTAAAGTAGTACTAAAGTTAAGTGGGTGGGATAACAACGGGGTGAG
>NC_138771.1:268520377-268682877 GCF_965119305.1 Pelophylax lessonae | reverse complement strand
TAGATAGATTAGATAGATTAGATTAGATAGATTAGATAGATTAGATAAGATTAGATAGATTAGATAAGATTAGATAGATAGATTAGATAGATTAGATAGATTAGATAGATAGATAGATTAGATAGATAGATAGATAGATAGATAGATAGATAGATAGATAGATAGATAGATAGATAGATAGATAGATAGATAGATAGATAGATAGATAGATAGATAGATAGATAGATAGATAGATAGATAGATAGATAGATAGATAGATAGATAGATAGATAGATTAGATAGATAGATAGATTAGATAGATAGATTAGATAGATAGATAGATTAGATAGATAGATAGATTAGATAGATAGATAGATTAGATTAGATAGATTAGATAGATTAGATAAGATTAGATAGATTAGATAAGATTAGATAGATAGATTAGATAGATAGATTAGATAGATAGATTAGATAGATAGATAGATTAGATAGATAGATAGATAGATTAGATAGATAGATTAGATAGATAGATTAGATAGATTAGATAAGATTAGATAGATAGATTAGATAGATAGATTAGATAGATAGATTAGATAGATTAGATAAGATTAGATAGATAGATTAGATAGATAGATTAGATAAGATTAGATAGATAGATTAGATAGATAGATTAGATAGATAGATAGATTAGATTAGATAAGATTAGATAGATAGATTAGATAGATAGATTAGATAGATAGATTAGATAGATTAGATAAGATTAGATAGATAGATTAGATAGATAGATTAGATAAGATTAGATAGATAGATTAGATAGATAGATTAGATAGATAGATTAGATAGATAGATAGATTAGATAGATAGATAGATTAGATAGATAGATAGATTAGATAGATAGATAGATTAGATAGATAGATAGATAGATTAGATAGATAGATTAGATAGATAGATTAGATAGATAGATTAGATAGATAGATTAGATAGATTAGATAAGATTAGATAGATAGATTAGATAGATAGATTAGATAAGATTAGATAGATAGATTAGATAGATAGATTAGATAGATAGATTAGATAGATAGATAGATTAGATAGATAGATAGATTAGATAGATAGATAGATTAGATAGATAGATAGATTAGATAGATAGATAGATTAGATAGATAGATAGATAGATTAGATAGATAGATTAGATAGATAGATTAGATAGATAGATAGATTAGATAGATAGATAGATTAGATAGATAGATAGATTAGATAGATAGATAGATTAGATAGATAGATAGATTAGATAGATAGATAGATTAGATAGATAGATAGATTAGATAGATAGATAGATTAGATAGATAGATAGATTAGATAGATAGATAGATTAGATAGATAGATAGATTAGATAGATTAGATAGATTAGATTAGATAGATTAGATAGATTAGATAAGATTAGATAGATTAGATAAGATTAGATAGATAGATTAGATAGATTAGATAGATTAGATAGATAGATAGATTAGATAGATTAGATAGATTAGATAGATAGATAGATAGATAGATAGATAGATAGATAGATAGATAGATAGATAGATAGATAGATAGATAGATAGATAGATAGATAGATAGATAGATAGATAGATAGATAGATAGATAGATAGATAGATAGATAGATAGATAGATAGATAGATAGATTAGATAGATAGATAGATTAGATAGATAGATTAGATAGATAGATAGATTAGATAGATAGATAGATTAGATAGATAGATAGATTAGATTAGATAGATTAGATAGATTAGATAAGATTAGATAGATTAGATAAGATTAGATAGATAGATTAGATAGATAGATTAGATAGATAGATTAGATAGATAGATAGATTAGATAGATAGATAGATAGATTAGATAGATAGATTAGATAGATAGATTAGATAGATTAGATAAGATTAGATAGATAGATTAGATAGATAGATTAGATAGATAGATTAGATAGATTAGATAAGATTAGATAGATAGATTAGATAGATAGATTAGATAAGATTAGATAGATAGATTAGATAGATAGATTAGATAGATAGATAGATTAGATTAGATAAGATTAGATAGATAGATTAGATAGATAGATTAGATAGATAGATTAGATAGATTAGATAAGATTAGATAGATAGATTAGATAGATAGATTAGATAAGATTAGATAGATAGATTAGATAGATAGATTAGATAGATAGATTAGATAGATAGATAGATTAGATAGATAGATAGATTAGATAGATAGATAGATTAGATAGATAGATAGATTAGATAGATAGATAGATAGATTAGATAGATAGATTAGATAGATAGATTAGATAGATAGATTAGATAGATAGATTAGATAGATTAGATAAGATTAGATAGATAGATTAGATAGATAGATTAGATAAGATTAGATAGATAGATTAGATAGATAGATTAGATAGATAGATTAGATAGATAGATAGATTAGATAGATAGATAGATTAGATAGATAGATAGATTAGATAGATAGATAGATTAGATAGATAGATAGATTAGATAGATAGATAGATAGATTAGATAGATAGATTAGATAGATAGATTAGATAGATAGATAGATTAG
Source organism: Pelophylax lessonae (assembly GCF_965119305.1). Lineage (NCBI taxonomy): Eukaryota > Metazoa > Chordata > Amphibia > Anura > Ranidae > Pelophylax > Pelophylax lessonae. The sequence goes on along the minus strand of NC_138771.1, from coordinate 268,680,288 downwards.
ATAGATAGATAGATTAGATAGATAGATAGATTAGATAGATAGATAGATTAGATAGATAGATTAGATAGATTAGATAGATTAGATAAGATTAGATAGATAGATTAGATAGATAGATTAGATAAGATTAGATAGATAGATTAGATAGATAGATTAGATAGATAGATTAGATAGATAGATAGATTAGATAGATAGATAGATTAGATAGATAGATAGATTAGATAGATAGATAGATTAGATAGATAGATAGATAGATTAGATAGATAGATTAGATAGATAGATTAGATAGATAGATTAGATAGATAGATTAGATAGATTAGATAAGATTAGATAGATAGATTAGATAGATAGATTAGATAGATTAGATAGATTAGATAGATTAGATAGATAGATAGATTAGATAGATAGATAGATTAGATAGATAGATAGATTAGATAGATAGATAGATTAGATAGATAGATAGATTAGATAGATAGATAGATTAGATAGATAGATAGATTAGATAGATTAGATAGATTAGATTAGATAGATTAGATAGATTAGATAAGATTAGATAGATTAGATAAGATTAGATAGATAGATTAGATAGATTAGATAGATTAGATAGATTAGATAGATTAGATAGATTAGATAGATTAGATAGATTAGATAGATAGATAGATAGATAGATAGATAGATAGATAGATAGATAGATAGATAGATAGATAGATAGATAGATAGATAGATAGATAGATAGATAGATAGATAGATAGATAGATAGATAGATAGATAGATAGATAGATTAGATAGATAGATAGATTAGATAGATAGATTAGATAGATAGATAGATTAGATAGATAGATAGATTAGATAGATAGATAGATTAGATTAGATAGATTAGATAGATTAGATAAGATTAGATAGATTAGATAAGATTAGATAGATAGATTAGATAGATAGATTAGATAGATAGATTAGATAGATAGATAGATTAGATAGATAGATAGATAGATTAGATAGATAGATTAGATAGATAGATTAGATAGATTAGATAAGATTAGATAGATAGATTAGATAGATAGATTAGATAGATAGATTAGATAGATTAGATAAGATTAGATAGATAGATTAGATAGATAGATTAGATAAGATTAGATAGATAGATTAGATAGATAGATTAGATAGATAGATAGATTAGATTAGATAAGATTAGATAGATAGATTAGATAGATAGATTAGATAGATAGATTAGATAGATTAGATAAGATTAGATAGATAGATTAGATAGATAGATTAGATAAGATTAGATAGATAGATTAGATAGATAGATTAGATAGATAGATTAGATAGATAGATAGATTAGATAGATAGATAGATTAGATAGATAGATAGATTAGATAGATAGATAGATTAGATAGATAGATAGATTAGATAGATAGATAGATTAGATAGATAGATAGATTAGATAGATAGATAGATTAGATAGATTAGATAGATTAGATTAGATAGATTAGATAGATTAGATAAGATTAGATAGATTAGATAAGATTAGATAGATAGATTAGATAGATTAGATAGATTAGATAGATAGATAGATTAGATAGATTAGATAGATTAGATAGATTAGATAAGATTAGATAGATAGATTAGATAGATAGATTAGATAAGATTAGATAGATAGATTAGATAGATAGATTAGATAGATAGATTAGATAGATAGATAGATTAGATAGATAGATAGATTAGATAGATAGATAGATTAGATAGATAGATAGATTAGATAGATAGATAGATTAGATAGATAGATAGATAGATTAGATAGATAGATTAGATAGATAGATTAGATAGATAGATTAGATAGATAGATTAGATAGATTAGATAGATAGATAGATTAGATAGATAGATAGATTAGATAGATAGATAGATTAGATAGATAGATAGATTAGATAGATAGATAGATTAGATAGATAGATAGATTAGATAGATAGATAGATTAGATAGATTAGATAGATTAGATAGATTAGATAGATTAGATAGATAGATAGATAGATAGATAGATAGATAGATAGATAGATAGATAGATAGATAGATAGATAGATAGATAGATAGATAGATAGATAGATAGATAGATAGATAGATAGATAGATAGATAGATAGATAGATAGATAGATAGATAGATAGATAGATAGATAGATAGATAGATAGATAGATTAGATAGATAGATAGATTAGATAGATAGATTAGATAGATAGATAGATTAGATAGATAGATAGATTAGATAGATAGATAGATTAGATTAGATAGATTAGATAGATTAGATAAGATTAGATAGATTAGATAAGATTAGATAGATAGATTAGATAGATAGATTAGATAGATAGATTAGATAGATAGATAGATTAGATAGATAGATAGATAGATTAGATAGATAGATTAGATAGATAGATTAGATAGATTAGATAAGATTAGATAGATAGATTAGATAGATAGATTAGATAGATAGATTAGATAGATTAGATAAGATTAGATAGATAGATTAGATAGATAGATTAGATAAGATTAGATAGATAGATTAGATAGATAGATTAGATAGATAGATAGATTAGATTAGATAAGATTAGATAGATAGATTAGATAGATAGATTAGATAGATAGATTAGATAGATTAGATAAGATTAGATAGATAGATTAGATAGATAGATTAGATAAGATTAGATAGATAGATTAGATAGATAGATTAGATAGATAGATTAGATAGATAGATAGATTAGATAGATAGATAGATTAGATAGATAGATAGATTAGATAGATAGATAGATTAGATAGATAGATAGATTAGATAGATAGATAGATTAGATAGATAGATAGATTAGATAGATAGATAGATTAGATAGATTAGATAGATTAGATTAGATAGATTAGATAGATTAGATAAGATTAGATAGATTAGATAAGATTAGATAGATAGATTAGATAGATTAGATAGATTAGATAGATAGATAGATTAGATAGATTAGATAGATTAGATAGATTAGATAAGATTAGATAGATAGATTAGATAGATAGATTAGATAAGATTAGATAGATAGATTAGATAGATAGATTAGATAGATAGATTAGATAGATAGATAGATTAGATAGATAGATAGATTAGATAGATAGATAGATTAGATAGATAGATAGATTAGATAGATAGATAGATTAGATAGATAGATAGATTAGATTAGATAGATAGATTAGATAGATAGATTAGATAGATTAGATAGATTAGATTAGATAGATAGATTAGATAGATAGATAGATTAGATAGATAGATAGATAGATTAGATAGATAGATAGATTAGATAGATAGATTAGATAGATTAGATAGATAGATAAGATTAGATAGATAGATTAGATAGATTAGATTAGATAAGATTAGATAGATAGATTAGATAGATAGATTAGATAAGATTAGATAGATAGATTAGATAGATAGATTAGATAGATAGATTAGATAGATAGATAGATTAGATAGATAGATAGATAGATAGATAGATAGATTAGATTAGATAGATAGATAGATTAGATAGATAGATAGATTAGATAGATAGATAGATTAGATAGATAGATAGATTAGATAGATAGATAGATTAGATTAGATAGATAGATTAGATAGATAGATTAGATAGATAGATTAGATAGATAGATTAGATAGATAGATTAGATAGATAGATTAGATAGATAGATTAGATAGATAGATAGATTAGATAGATAGATAGATAGATAGATAGATAGATAGATAGATAGATAGATAGATAGATAGATAGATAGATAGATAGATAGATAGATAGATAGATAGATAGATAGATAGATAGATAGATAGATAGATAGATAGATAGATAGATAGATAGATAGATAGATAGATAGATAGATTAGATAGATAGATAGATTAGATAGATAGATTAGATAGATAGATAGATTAGATAGATAGATAGATTAGATAGATAGATAGATAGATTAGATAGATAGATTAGATAGATAGATTAGATAGATAGATTAGATAGATTAGATAAGATTAGATAGATTAGATAGATTAGATTAGATAGATTAGATAGATTAGATAAGATTAGATAGATTAGATAAGATTAGATAGATAGATTAGATAGATAGATTAGATAGATAGATTAGATAGATAGATAGATTAGATAGATAGATAGATTAGATAGATAGATAGATTAGATAGATAGATAGATTAGATAGATAGATAGATTAGATAGATAGATAGATAGATTAGATAGATAGATTAGATAGATAGATTAGATAGATAGATAGATTAGATAGATAGATAGATAGATTAGATAGATAGATAGATTAGATAGATAGATAGATTAGATAGATAGATAGATAGATAGATTAGATAGATTAGATAGATAGATAGATTAGATAGATAGATAGATTAGATAGATAGATAGATTAGATAGATAGATAGATTAGATAGATAGATAGATTAGATAGATAGATAGATTAGATAGATAGATAGATAGATAGATAGATAGATAGATAGATAGATAGATAGATAGATAGATAGATAGATAGATAGATAGATAGATAGATAGATAGATAGATAGATAGATAGATAGATAGATAGATAGATAGATAGATAGATAGATAGATAGATAGATAGATAGATAGATAGATAGATAGATAGATAGATAGATAGATAGATAGATAGATAGATAGATAGATTAGATACAGGTAGTGGTTAGAACCTCTATCTGGCTTTTACTGCTGTGATCACAATTTGTTTAGTAGACTGGAAAGTTTTAGAAACCTGGTAAAGTTTTTTAGTTGTTTTCTGGGTCTTCATTGCAAGAGATTTACCTTCACTATTTCTCCAGTGAAAAAGCATCAACTTGTGCAGGAAGTAATAGGAAATCTCTACAACAGGGACAGAAGTAAGGACAGGTAAGGAACCTGTCTAAAGTTGGCCATACATGGATCAAAATTCGGGGCATTCAGCAAGGACTGGACAAATTTCGATCCATGAATGGGCAGTGCGGTTGTACCGAGGTCAGTCTACTGATTAACTTATGTACAACTGTCCTGTTGGATTATTCACACTCAATCAGCACCACAGGCTATAGCCTGCAATGCTGATCAGTGTATTCTGATGGCAAAGAGGTCTCCCCATTGTCAGAATACAATTGCTCAGTGGGGAGGATTCCCCCATCCACCTTGAATGTGTGAATTGGGGAATCGGGTCAGTTTTTAAAGTTCAAGCTGCTGGTTGAACAAAAATAACTGACAAGTGTATGGACTGCCTAAGATGGCCAAAATACACTTGTAATCAAAACCTTGAAGAAGTCCATTACAAAAAGAAAATGTAGTAGCTAAGAAAACAGTTTTCAAATTGACTCCTTTCCTAAATGCCTATTGCTGCCAGTGCTGTAAGAGACAACATCTCAAATAAGAATCAGTCACCGGTAGAAGTCGTGATGACGAAACGCGCCAGTGCGTGAGCACGCGGTCTCCAAGGATAGTGACGCTTAGCCCGAACTTCTGGAACTCGCCACAGACCTCGGCTGGAAACAGTACGGAAGCGGTGAGGAGGGCTCTGGTGTCACTGCCCTTAGATTACACGTTTATGATGGTGATTTTTTATTACAAATGTAAGCAGGATCATTGAAGGGGAGAGGGTGTGCAGTGTATATCTTTTGATTAATATTTTTTTCTTAAAACGATATCACACTATTAGTCCCCCCTCTTTTTTCTTTTTAACCGATGATCTTTACCTACCCCCGATGACCATTTGAGTTATGACCGAGGCATATTACTAAGTCTATGTGAAAGATACCTGGTCTGTGGGGGTCCATATAAGCAATTATCTGGTGGAGAGGAATCAGAGAAGTGGAGATAATGTGAATGCATATAAGGCTCTATTTCAACATTATCTGGTGAGTGCCCATTGCCTAGAGGGGAGCACAAGCGGTTTGGTGGAGGAAATAATCATTATTCACCTGATTGATGATTTTAAACACCGGGATTAACACCAACTTGATAATTTAAGAGATAGTTTATGCATTAGAGAGACAAACTTTACGTATAGTGCACTTTGTTATGATGTATGGACATTATTGTTGTGACAAATCCTATGCATAGTGCACCTTTGTCATCCTCAAACCATCGGGGGAGTAAGTACATTGTGTTTAGGGACACACTAGCGCTGCTGAGTGTTCTTGGACAAGTGTGTTCTAGAAGGACTTATTTTGTTAATCACACTTTTGTTGTAAGAATCAGTCATGTTCCATGTTGTAAAGAAGAGATGGCTTTAGTGATCTTGAGGCTTAGGGTTCTGGTATGAATGAAAACGTTCCGTTTAATTGCATAACTTAATTGAATAAATCAGGTGAAAATATACAATCATATATAGATTAGCGTTAATTAAACTGTTGTTCCTTACTCTAGATCAATATTTGTTATTTATATAATATTTATTCTGTAGCTTACTAGCTTTAAAGTGTTACTAAAAAGGTACATTTACGGTAAGTCAAAAATCCAGTTTTCTCTGATCATTGACGGACACAGCACCCAACCCTCTATGGAGTTGGATTTCTTCTGATACTGCTTGTAACAAAACTGAGTGCCTATAGCTGAGAGTGCAGCTCCTGGGACTACCCATAGGCTTAGTCAAGCTTTTTTTCTGCCTAGTGTCCTACTTGTGTAGGGGGCAGTATAACCCAATGGTTTAGAAGATCAGGAGCTGTGTCCATCAATGAACATCAAAGAAATGTATTTTACGGTAAGACAAAAATCCGATTTTTTTTTTTATGTGTTTTTTGTTTTTTTGAGACTGCTATAAAGGAATTTTAGCCTGCATTGCACTTAGCCCTTGAACTGGCATCTATTGTACACATTTCCAAATACTGTATGAATCATATATAAATTGCCTAATTCATAAAGCAATTAATGGAAAATATTTAAATTCACGCCATGATAAATTTCTTTATAAAAAAGGTTTTCTAGAAGAAGAGGTTATTAAAGTGATACTGAAGCTAAAAACGTTTTTAACCCTAATGCATTCCTTGAAATAAAGTGGTTGTAAACCTCAGTTATGAAATCTGAACAAAGCACACATATTTGAAGTGTTGACTTGTCTCTTTCCAAAGCTCTAAGTGTTGTTTCTCTCTGGTGCTTCCTTCATCTGGTGCTTCCTTCATCTGTTATCAGCATAAATCACTTCTGAGAAACTTCCCGACACATGATATAAATTTATGATGGGGAGGGAGCTCTGCACTCAGCCTGTCTTTTCAGAACGCAGCTCTGTATCCTTCCTTTGTTCCTTTTCAGTGTGTGGAATTGGGTATGTCCTTTTCCTCCAATCAGCTCTCACACTGTAACTGCAGCTCTCCACCCCCCCCCCTCCTCTCTGCTTCTCACAGATGCAGAAGGATTTTATTTCAATTCTGCACTTTTGAATAGAGGTAGAGAAAAAAACACTGCAGATAAACAAGTAAAACTTGTGTAGGATAATTTTTCATCTGTGTATAAACTAAAGCTTTTCACTTCACTGGGTATAGGCAAGAGTTCACAACCACTTTAAGGGAAAGAACTTTTTAATCTTTCTCTGTCCTCCCCTTTCTTGTGTAAAGGGAACAGAGGGGAGAAGATAATACGGCGCTGTGCATGGCTGCGTCTCTTCTCCCCTCTTTCTCTTCACCCAAGGGCTCGAAGAGCAGTCCTTGCTCTCAATCAAATGCAGTGAGGGGGAAGTTGGGGGCAGGGCTAAGCCCCCATGTGTGTATCTATGGAGCGAGGCTCTATAGACACAGATTGTGAGGGAGCAGTCACTGTGTGCCCCCAAGGAAAACTGCTTGCTGTGAAGACACACGAAGAGGAGGAGGAGTCCAGATTGCCTGCGGGGGGAATCGAGAAGAGGAGGATAGGAGCAGCTCTGTGCAAAGCCGTTGCACAGAGCAGGTGAGTATGACATGTTTGTTATTTTAATGCAAAAAAAAAAAATCCTTTTCTCTCAAGTTCATTGCCAGATGCAGCTTCATATCTTCTTAACCATTGGTTATGCTCCTCCCTTCAGGAATAGGACACAAGGCAGGAAAAAGCTTTCACCACGCCAATGGGGCTGTCCCTGCAGGCATAACTCCAGACACTCTGCTACAGTCCTCAGTTTCGTTGCACGTAGTGTATAGAAGACAACAACCCCATTCCACTCATAATTAGAGGGACGGGTGCTGTGTCTGTTAATGAACTTCAGAGAAAATGAATTTACGGTAAGTCAAAAATCCAGTTCTCTATCGTTCAATGACAGATGCAGCTTCATATCTTCTTAACCATTGGGACATCCCAAAGCAATATTTTCATGAGGGGTAGGAAAAACAAAAAAACGCAAAGAAGAACGCAATTCCCCAAAGGCTAAACGTAGCCAACCAGGTAACAAGGGGTAACCAGGAACAACTGGAGCTCCCCTACAAAAAACAAACATACACCCTCAAAGAGAAAAAAGTTATATTTTAAACAGCAGCCTGCAAAACCTTGCGGCCAAAAGAGGCATCCGAAGATGCCAACACATCTACCTTGTAGAATTTTGTAAACGTGTGCACTGGCGACCAACTTGCCACCTTGAAAACTTGCATCACTGATGCCTAATGGCGAAAAGCCCAAGAGGCACTCTACGCTCTAGTAGAATGCACCTTCACCGGGAAAGGAGTAACCTGACCGTTCAGTGAATAAGCCTGAACCACTGTCTGCCTGATTCATCTGGATATGGTCGCAGCCAAACCTTTGAGGTCCTTCGGTAAGGACAAAAAGAGTCAGATTTCCGGAAAGATTCAGTAGCCCCCAGGTAAACTCTAATTGCCCCAACCACATCCAAAGAATGCAAAGCAATTTCCTTGGGATGCTTGGTCTTAGGACAGAGTGAAGGCAGCACAATGTCTTCATTCAAATGGAAATCAGAAACCACCTTAGGAAAAAACGACCGATTAGGTCGAATTACCACTTTATCTCTGTGGACCACCAGATAAGGTGAACGACAAGCCAACACCGCCAGTTCAGATACCCTGCGGGCAGAAGTAATGGCCAACAAAAGGCAACCTTCTGAGATAATGTAAGCAGGGGAATCTCCCTAATGTTCTTAAAAGGAGGTTTTTGAAGAACCGATAACACCAAATTCAGATCCCACGGAGGTAACGGGGATCGCCTCGCATGAGCCATATGACGCACCCCCTGAATAAAAGTGCGAATCAGGGCATGCGTAGCTAAAGGACATTGGAAAAACACAGCCAAAGCAGACACTTGGCCTTGGATAGTACCCAAACCAAACGCTGTTCAAACCCTTTTTGAAGAAAAGTCAAAACCCTAGCTACCGAAAAACAAGCGAGGGTGCACTTTCAAGGATTCACACCATGAAATGTACGATTTCCACGTACGATGATAGATCTTCCTGTAAATAGAATTCCTGGCCTTCAACAGTGTAGGAATCACAGAGTCAGTAAGACCTCTATCCTTCAATACCTGGCTTTCAAACAGCCACGCCGTTAAAGCCAGCGACTGTAAAGAAGGATGGAAGATCGGCCCTTGAGACAGCAGATCTTACCCAAGAGGAAACCGCCAAGAAGCTTTGGCGACCAACCTTAATAGGTCTGCTTACCAAGACCGACGAGGCCAGTCTGGTGCCACTAGAATGACAGGAATCCCTTCCACCTCTATTCTGTGCAGCAGCTTCGGCAGGAGTTTCAGCGGAGGGAACGCATAGATCAGCTGATACTGACCCCAAGGAGCCACCAATGGGTCTGTGGCATCGGCCAGAGGATCCCTTGACCTGGCCACAAACCTCTGAACCTTCTTGCTGAGTCGAGAAGCAAACAAGTCAACATCGGAAGTCCCCCACCTGACACACAGAAGCACTCCCCCTGATCTAACACCTGACGAATCAGGTAATCCGCCTGCCAGTTCTCCACCCGTGGGATGTGCAGCACAGCAGAAAGAGCTGGGACAAACTTCTCCGCCCAATCCAGAATCTCGGCCACCTCCCGGGCTGCCAAGACACTCTTTGTGCCCCTTTGATCATTGATGTACGCCAGGGCCATGGCGTTGTCCGATTGAATCCAGACCGGGCAACCTTTTCAGTTTAAAAAAAAAAAGTGATTTTCACTTACCTGCTCTGTGCAATGGGAAGTATAAATATGTTAAAAATGCCCACAAGATGTTAAGTCTAATAGGTGTTTCCTGTAAAACTTCGCACTATCTAGTGGCCAGATGCACTATTTCCCTGATTTAAAAACAATGAAAATATATTTGTCCAGCACTGGAAATAGCTTAATAATATTCATATTTTACCCCATTCTCATAGAATGAATTTACACACACTTTCACTAGGAAAACTTATTATAAAAATAAATAAAACTGCAATAGGCAATAACCTTATATTAATGTGCGAAAACAATAATATTGGGGGAGCCGCCACTCAAAAAATATCTGAATACAAAATACTAATACTGAACATGAATTGAAACATATGTATGTTGTGCTACCCCTTGAAAAGTGCAAACTTGTGACAAAAAACACATTGGACAGAGCTTAAGAGGCAGATGTCATCACACACCTGCTGGTGAGTGGCACTGTACCTGTCAATGCTATATTTTTCTCCTTTTGTTAGTAACTATCGTTTTTAACCAATAAAGTTAACTTTTTGAAAATTAGATTAACACTGTGACTCATCTCTTATTCTTGGGCCTATTTATCACACTTTTTTGGAGATGGATATTCTGTGCTTAGTGATCTTTTTTTGGCTGGATTATCCAGATGATGCATAGGCTATTAGGACCTCACTATATGGAGGACCTGGATTTATACTGGTGGTGAATCACCGGAGTTGGCGTGTTTAAGATTGTGTTTCAAGAAAACCCCCTGGAGTTGTACTTTTTGCATTGTAAATTGGCACTTTACCATTGAAGAAAGTCACTTCTTACTTTTTTTTTCACAACTTGATTGTCACTATGCATGGTTATTTGCAGTTTGTCTTTTTAAAGTGGTGGCACATTATACACATTTAAACTTCCATTGGGCAAACTGCAATGCATTTTTTTTTTTTTTTTATAACCCCTAACTTTCCTTACTTCACCAAAGTGAACTCTGACTGTTTGCTATGGAGTACTGCAGTCTGCCCCTAACTGGCCGCTCCTTGCACTGTTCACTAAATAAAGAACTTAAGGTTTATATTTATAATAGTTTTACCTCTTCCTCAATTGCAAAGAGTTTTACAATGTTCTTGTGGTTAAGCTTTTTCAAAACTTCAAACTCCCTTGTTTGAACATCCGCAGGACGAAGGAAGCTCAAGTTATTAAACACCTTGACAGCATATAAATCCCCTGTTTTCTAAAAAAAAAAAAAACATACATAAAATACATAAATTAACAGTCATTCAGATCTGGTTCACACTAGTGTGATTTCAGATACGATTTTAGTCACACAGAGTTGCATTACAATGGAAATCACAATGTTTTCAAAGGCGCCTGTTCACATCAATGCAGCTCCACGCAGCGTGATTTTGGAAAAGGTTCCTATACTACTTTGGTGCAACTACAGTGTGATTTTGGCCCCACAGAATATGTAAACCACATCTAAAAATACAAGTTGCATTAAACATCTAATCAAAAATGACAGCCGCAGTAGTGTGAACCTAGCCTTAAGCATACATGCAGCAATTAAATGCAGTTAGGAATAGATGTGTGCACATTATCGTCTAGAGGCGAACATATATCCCCAAGCACAGGTAGCTCCACCCTTACAACTTTGGACAGCGACAGACAGTATCAGCCTGTCATTGATTTGTACATCCTTCCAGTTTGCAGCTGATCAGAAACACGTGGCCATAATTGCCACAAAGATACTTTGATTTAGAGGATGTAAAGCCCTAATCAGCCATGTGTATAAGCCATAAGAAGTTTTTATTGTGAAAATCCATCATACTTTACTACACAGAATTCTTATGGACCCCTGTGTAAGGGTGGGTGCATGGGTAAATGGTGGTGCCATATGAATCCAAATATAAGAAAAGCCAGCCCTAACAAACTGAGCATCCAGAAATTAAAGCTTTATAAAAGTCAGAGACTGAGAAAAGAAACCACAAATGTTTCCAGGACACAGTGACCCTTTTTATCAAGGTGACAAGCAGAGATGATTGGGCCAGCATTTCTCCTAAAACAGTGGTGGTTTCTATTTTCAGATATGGGACTACAGTAAACCATCTGCACCACCTTGGACAAAGGGCCATAGAGAAATGCTGCTTCTACCAGCCCTAGTTAATGCAGATTTTGCAGAATTATGATTATGACCACCCAGCCATTGCTCATTAGACAAAGACTATATCCCCCTATAACAAATATTGCCACTATTAGTTAAAGCCAAACTTTAGCTTCCATTTTCAGCATGCACTCCTTAATTACAGCATTCCAGTTGGTTACATGAGAAGAAGGGTCCTATTCTCTAGCATTGGCATTGCACCACAGAACTGTGCTGACAGAGTATAGCATTTTACAATATCATTCTATTGTGAGCACTGGCTAGCCCATGGGGTGCGTCACTGACAGGCTGGGTCCACAGACAGGATTTTGGTAGCCCTGTGCATCCTTCAACCCATAAGGGGATTGAAGCATTTGGACAGAGGAGTGTCTAAAGAACAGTGCCTGGGATCATATTGCAATGGAAGTTGCTTTTATTCCCTTTATACAGGCTTTAGGGACCAGATTATTTTACTTCTAGAAGCTTCAGCTGGGCTTTAACAAATTATCAGGCAAGTACTCTCCATATTTGTTATAAGCATGTATGTATGCATGTTAAGTAAATTATATGAGATGTCAGGTTGCTCTGTTTTTCACTGGCCTTACATGTAGTCATATGCATATAAAGTATATGGCCATGTCTAGTATGCAGAGACCACTTTTTTACATTATATGTTACAGAGACAGAGCTAATACAATTCACAAATGGTATGTAGCTGCTCAGTCCATAATGTTTTAGCCTCTTGCAGCCTCCTTACATATCTCCATGTCCAGGGACTTCATTTTTCCTGTAAGCAACAGGTCCACCGCTCAGCCTCCATCAGTGTGCAGCATCTGGCTATAATAAATATAGCTTTGGCAAGAGGAGAAGCCACTACCACCTAGGAGGAAAGCTTATGGTGATATTCCTGTACTAGTGCTTCTGCCTAAAATAACATGGGCTACCTTTGTGTTTCCTAAGGGACACAAAAACACTGGTGAGGTGCAAATCGAGGAAGGTTAAAGGAAAATCTCCTCTTCCTGTAACCTCTAACTAGAAAAAGGAAGGCGGCACATTTTTCTTATATACCAAACTACTTCCTGTACACCTAAAGTACACAATCAGATATGAAAGAAGATGGGGGAAGAAAGCACATTATTGGGGGTGAAGCAACAAGCACATTCATTGTAAGTGGCAATTCTATCAGCATAGTTTACCTTATTGCGTCCACGAAACACATTGGCAGTTGCTCCTTGCCCCAGAATGTCAGAAAGCAGCCAAAGATAATTTGCAGTGCTCTGCATCTTGCTTGGTCTTTAAGACCTTTATTTTCCTGAGAACAGATTAACACCAAAATTAGTTACAATTGGACAATGGCATTTACATTTAGTAAGGGTTTCCAAGCTGTAGGAAAACTACATCATTCCCTTGACCTGGAGTAACCAGGAAGCCTATGCACCATAAACCACAGAGGTCTATAGTGAGATAAGAGTGCTTTGTCAACAACCACCACAGTGACATTTTGTTTCTAAACGGAAAAATCTAAAGCTGTGTACAAGGATATTTTTACCCCCTTCCTGCCCAGGTAAAATTTTCAGCGCTGACGCACTTTGAATGACAATTGCGCAGTCATGCTACACTGTACCCAACCACATTTTTAGTTTTTTTTTTTTTAACAGATAGAGCTTTTTTTTGATGGCATTTATTCGCTACTGGTTTTTTTTTATTTTTTCCTAAACTAAAAAAAGTTTTAGTTTCGGTTATACAATTTTGCAAATAAGTAATTTTTCTCCTTCACTGATGTGCGCTGATGAGGCTGCACTGATGTGCACTGGCTGGAAGCACTAATTTTCAGTGCCCTCATTATAAAGGCTGATCATCTTGCTTTAATACATAGGGTCATTGACATGCAACAATTCCTGCAGAGGAGGACTTGGGGCTCATTTTTTTAAATGGAGACCCTAGGAATAAAAATGGCAATCGTTGCAATTTTTTATGTCCCAAGGGATTTGCGCAGCGGTTTTGTAAACGTAAATTATTTATTTATTTTTTATTCTTTTTACTGCAGTTTTCAGGAGTACAAAAAACAGAACAGACAAACATTTAACAATCAGGCAACAAATGACAGACAAACCTCAGCACAGCGGCCAACAATATCGCTCTAGAGCTAGTATATATATATATATATATATATATATATATATATATATATATATATATATATATATATATATATATATATATATATATATATATATATATATATATATCTTTGCAAGAACAGTAAATATATTACATCTTCAGGTCAAGCATAGTGTGTCATAGAATTGCTATACAGACTCCCAGATTTAATAACAGTCTACTGGTCCACGGTACTAAATAACAGACCCTGAAGCCAATACAGATTTACCCCGCCCAAGTCAAGGGACACATCTTACACCAAGCCCCAAAAAATCATCAATGAACCATACTAATATATAATATGGTAACTACGAGAAGTCATTAAAATATACCAGATTCAGTCGGACGCTGTAGATGCACTCCTCGTCAACCCACCCCACACTTTCTCAAATTTATTGGGTATTCCCCTACTGGTGGCTTTATAGCAGTGAAGTGCTTTATTAACAAGCGCCTTGCAGGCCTGGGCAGCTGGAGGCGTAGGTTTTTTTCGAGGAGAGAACAATCATCTTTCTTGTATAGAAGAATAGCAAAGTCAAAAGGGTACGCATTACTCTTTTAGGAGCAAGGGCATCGACTAGTCCCAGGAGACACACTTCAATAGTGGATATAACACATAGTAGTAACTTCCTCTATACATTCAGTAACTTCTAACCAGAACCTGGATAGGCACACATATGCATGAAATCTGCCCCGAGTGAGGTGCATCACCAGAAGCAAGACAACTGGGAAGGAAAGATTCTAGCCAAAGTAAGGTATATGCGATACAGGAATCGCTATTGGAGGAGATGGTCTCTAGTTTAAATATCCCAAAAGGTCAACCTAGTCATCACTATCAAAGAGGAACACTCTCCCTCCCACGTTATTCTGTAAGGTGAGAGGATCCTGCTGGTATCCACGAACAGTTGCTTGTAAATATTGGACAAGGCTTTGTCTAGAGAATCAGCTCCAAGAATAGACTCCATATCAGTCTCTTGTAGTGTGATTGGGAATTATATGCATGACAAAGTTGTATGTAACGAAACCGGTGCGAATTAAGCAATTGAGATTTTAATTTTAAAAGCGTCAAATTGTAGAACTGAGCCATAACTAACGATATCACCCACCTTTTTTATACCGAATTTGGTCCATATAATAGGGTCAGGGAGCTTATAGAAGTGCGAAGTGGAGTGGAGTGTGGGGGGGGAATTAACCTAACTGTCCCCTGCCTCTGCCTTGTCGGCCACCACCCATGCTCCTATACCCGCATAGATGTAGTGATGGGGTATGGGGCCCTACTAACCCAGAGCCTCATAGGAGTCTACTATAGCAGCTTCCAATGCAAACGCTGCATCATAATCATCATCATCTGGGAGGGTTAGCCACCTTTGGGCAAACACTAGTTGCCTAGCCTGATAGTAGAGAGGAAAGTTTGGTACCGCCAGCCCTCCCTGTTTGGAAACCCTAATTTGTGGGGGGGGAAACATTTTTTTGTAAGATCTTACCGTAAAATCCTTTTCTCAAGTCCATTGACAGACACAGCTCTAATACTTCTTAACCATTGGGTTATGCTGCCCCCTGCAGGAGTAGTACTAGGCAGGAAAAAAAAAAAAAAAAAAGCAATTCACCACACCCACAGGGCTGTCCCTATAGGCATAGTCCCACACAGAGAAGATTTTTTCCCCAGCAGCTACTACAAATGTGCCATTTTTTCCTCCTCCTCCTCCAGTAATACCGCCCTTTCCCTGGAAACTAGTATGGAGGAGTCAGCTGGATTACTTCAGCACAGAATAACCTAATGCAGGAGAATGTGCAAGAATTCTTATTAGATGCTAAGGAAGAGAGCACCAGGAACAGAGGAAGGTGCCAACAGGTAGGCAGAAAAAAACTGCCAGCTTAATGCCAAGTGTTCTCCAGTGATGAGGAGGGTGGGGATGAAGAGGCATTAGATCATACCTGTATGCTAGAGGTTGTAGAGGAGTGCAGGAGGATTTCATTCAAGGGAAAGGGCAGCTTGCAAAGGAGTGGAAGAAGCGGCTGTTCAATTCCACCAGATGGCACTCCTTCATGGATGCAGGCCACTGCTATCTCCAGGGCTACTCAGCAGTATGGGCCTTTCTTCACACATCTGCTGTGGGTCTGCCTGTAGTGTATTAATCAAGGTAAATCTACCAGTCATTTGGGTACCGCATGCATGAAGAGAGACAGGATTCTTCACCACAAAGCTCTGTGGAAAGAGCATATCAATGATACTGGTCAGAAGAAAAAGGCCCCCACTCTTACTTGTTCCTCACTTTTTACCTCAGCACAAGATTCTCCATCTACATTTACTGCAAAATCTGTGGCTTCAAGTGGTAGGGAAGGAGGTTGGAATTTTGAGGCCTAAGTTTGTCTCAAAACTCCTGCCAGTTATAACATATATTCTTTACTGACACAGCTAACAAAAGCGGTCAAACATTTGCTGTGTCATACAGTTCCCTAAACAAGATTATCTTTCGCTTACACATTTGGTAAGTGCTGCTCTGTATTGAAGAGATTTATGATAGGATTTATACAGTGCCTTGCGAAAGTATTTGGCCCCCTTGAACTTTGTGACCTTTTGCCACATTTCAGGCTTCAAACATGAAGATATAAAACAAATTTTTTGTGAAGAATCAACAAGTGGGACACAATCATGAAGTGGAACGAAATTTATTGGATATTTCAAACTTTAACAAATAAATAACTGAAAAATTGGGTGTTCAAAATTATTCAGCCCCCTTAAAATACTTTGTAGCGCCACTTTTTTCTGCGATTACAGCTGTAAGTCGCTTGGGGTATGTCTCTATCAGTTTTGCACATTGAGAGACTGACATTTTTGCCCATTGCTCCTTGCAAAACAGCTCGAGCTCAGTGAGGTTGGATGGAGAGCGTTTGTGAACAGCAGTTTTCAGTACTTTCCACAGATTCTTGATTGGATTCAGGTCTGGACTTTGACTCGGCCATTCTAACACCTGGATATGGTTTATTTGTGAACCATTCCATTGTAGATTTTGCTTTATGTTTTGGATCATTGTTGGAAGACAAATCTCCGTCCCAGTCTCAGGTCTTTTGCAGACTCCATCAGGTTTTCTTCCAGAATGGTCCTGTATTTGGCTCCATCCATCTTCCCTGTCCCTGCTGAAGAAGAGCAGGCCCAAACCATGATGCTGCCACCACCATGTTTGACAGTGGGGATGGTGTGTTCAGGGTGATGAGCTGTGTATCTTTTACGCCAAACATAATGTTTTGCATTGTTGCCAAAAAGTTCGATTTTGGTTTCATCTGACCAGAGCACCTTCTTCCACATGTTTGGTGTCTCCCAGGTGGCTTGTGGCAAACTTTAAACAACACTTTTTATGGATATCTTTAAGAAATGGCTTTCTTCTTGCCACTCTTCCATAAAGGCCAGATTTGTGCAGTATACGACTGATTGTTGTCCTATGGACAGAGTCTCCCACCTCAGCTGTAGATCTCTGCAGTTCATCCAGAGTGATCATGGGCCTCTTGGCTGCATCTCTGATCAGTCTTCTCCTTGTATGAGCTGAAAGTTTAGAGGGACGGCCAGGTCTTCGTAGATTTGCAGTGGTCTGATACTCCTTCCATTTCAATATTATGGCTTGCACAGTGCTCCTTGGGATGTTTAAAGCTTGGGAAATCTTTTTGTATCCAAATCCGGCTTTAAACTTCTCCACAACAGTATCTCAGACCTGCCTGGTGTGTCCCTTGTTCTTCATGATGCTCTCTGCGCTTTAAACGGACCTCTGAGACTATCACAGTGCAGGTGCATTTATACTGAGACTTGATTACACACAGGTGGATTCTATTTATCATCATTAGTCATTTAGGTCACCATTGGATCATTCAGAGATCCTCACTGAACTTCTGGAGAGAGTTTGCTGCACTGAAAGTAAAGGGGCTGAATAATTTTGCACGCCCAATTTTTCAGTTTTTTATTTGTTAACAAAGTTTGAAATATCCAATAAATTTCATTCCACTCCATGATTGTGTCCCACTTGTTGTTGATTCTTCACAAAAAATTACAGTTTTATATCTTTATGTTTGAAGCCTGAAATTGGGCAAAAGGTCACAAAGTTCAAGGGGGCCGAAAACACATATATATATATATATATATACACATACACACACACACACACACACACACACACACACGCACACATATATATAATTATATTGCAGAAAGGTTTGGAGAGATCCTTTATTCTGAACACTGCAGCTGTCTATACATTTTAGAGTGTCCTCTAAGCTCTGCATCCCCTTTTGTATACTTTTGGCCTAGTAAAAGCGTATACATATGTGCATGGAGTCTGCAAAATATCTATAGTTATTTTGTTTTTTTTTGGTGAAGTAACGCACTCCAATTTTGATTTCTTGAATAAAGCTTGCTGGATCTTTCTCTGGAAAACTGCTGCCAAATAAAAGGGTTTCCAAAGTGTGCGTGGGTTTGTACAATAAGGACTCTTTCACACGGGCGATCCGATCAGATCCGCCTGTCAGTTTTTTTAAGGCGGATCTGATCGGATCCTCCATGCAGCTCTATGGGGCAGCGGATGTCAGCGGAGACACCTCCGCTGACACCCGCTGCCATCCGTATCTGATCCTGTCAGATACCAATGCCAATGGCCAGATGCCAATTTTTCCATCCGTTCAGGGATCGGATGAGAGCGGACAGGCGGTCCGCTCTCATCCGATACCCCATAGGGAGCAGCGGGGGCTGTGACCCCCTCCCTCTCCGCACTGCAAGCGGAGACGGAGCTGTCATCCGCCGGCTCAGCGGGGATCGGCGGATCGATCCCCGCTGAGCAGCACGGATCCGCCTACGGAGGCGGACCGTGTGAACGAGCCCTATCTCCGACTTTTCTGTGTGAAGTTTGATTTCCTGAATAAAAACTGCCTGGTCTTTCCCATGGGAAAATGAGGCCTACTAAAGTGGTTTATATAGTGTGCATCAAGTAAATTGTAAAATAGTTCTGTTATCTGTGAAATAATACACTCTCAATTTCATTTCTTGATTACAATTTTCCTAGGCTCTCATGAAACTGCAGTCTAGTAACAGTGCTTACATAATGTGCATGGAGTCACATAAATAACATAAAACCTGCCAGGTTCCTCTTTTGCAAACTGCGCCCTTTAGGCTACATTCACACCTGAGCGTAGCGTTTTTTACCGCGATTTTACCGCGATTTTTGCGGCGTTTACCGCGATTTTTACCGCGATTTTTGTGCAGGCGTTTTTAGATTCAATAGAGATCAATGGAAAACGCCTGTAATCTGCCCAAAAAGAAGCTCATGTACTTTTTTGAGCGTTGGGCGTTTTGTATACAGCTTCAAAACGCTCAGATGTGAACAGGGGCCATTGAAATGAATAGGATTTGTCTTGTTGGGCGTTTTGAGAGCTGATCCTAGAGCAGAAAAACGCCCCAAAAACGCCCCAAAACGCCTACATGTGAACGGAGCCTAAAGTGCTGACATAGGGGTTGATTTACTAAAAATGGAGAGTGCAAAATCTAGTGCAGCTCTGCATGCTACCCAATCAGCTTAATTAAAGTGGTTTGTTAACTTTACGCATTCCACACAAAGGTAAAAAAACCTGTGTGCAGCAGAAGAAACTGAAAGCTTGTTTCCATGCAGAACTGCATCAGATTTTTCACTGGTTTTAGTCAATCAACCCCATAGTGTACATTAAATCTGTACAATATTTCTGGCTTTTGTCCCTGAAAGACAACACTAACTATAGTACCTGTCTCATTTCTCCATCGCCTGGTAAAAATGTTTAGCATATTGTGCAAAAAATCTGTACATTATTTCAGGCTGCTGTCTCACATCTTACACTGCAGTCCAATAAAGCTTCTTACATACTTTCCAATTCCTCTACTCCCACAGTATCTCACAAAAGTGAGTACACCCTTCACATTTTTGTGAATATAATAATATTCATGTTTACAACACTGAAGAAAAGACACTTGTTATAAGTGTACAGCTTGTTAACAGTGTAAATTTGCTGTCCAATTAGCCATTTTCCTTCCCGGTGTCATGTGACTCGTTAGTGTTAGAAGGTCTCAGGTATGAAAGGGGAACAGGTGTGTTAAATTTGGTGTTATCGTTCTCACTCTCTCATACTGCTCGCTGGAAGTTCTACATAGCACCTCATGGCAAAGAACCCAGAGGATCTGAAAAAAAGAATTGTTTCTCTACGTAAAGATGGCCTAGGCTATAAGAAGATTGCCAAGACCCTGAAACTGAGCTGCATCACGGTGGCCAAGACCATTGAACAGGACAGGTTCTACTCACGACAGGCCTCGCCATGGTCGACCAAAGAAGTTGAGTGCACATGCTCAGTGTCATATTGAGAGGTTGTCTATGGGAAATAGACGCAGAAGTCCTGCCACCATGAAAGCCCAGTTTGCTGAAGACAAGCAGACTAAGGACATAGAATACTGGAACCATGTCCTGTGGTCTGATGAGACCAAGATAAACCTATTTGGTTCAGATGGTGTCAAGCATGTGTGGCGGCAACCAGGTTAGGAGTACAAAGACAAGTGTGTCTTGCCTACAGTCAAGCACGATGGTGGTGGTGGGAATGTCATAGTCTGGGGCTGCCGGCACTTGGGAGCTACAGTTCATTGAAGAAACCATAAACGCCAATATGTACTGTGACATACTGAAGCAGAGCACGATCCCTTCCTTTCAGGGACTGGGTCGCAAGCAGTATTCCAACATGATCATTCGGTTCTCAGCCTAAAGCCTCGTACACACGAGTTGAAATTCGGCCGGGAATTTTCGTCCGACGACCGATCTGCCGATTTTCGGCTTGTTAGTATGGTGCTCTGGACAACCGACTCCGACTTTTCGGCCGAAAAAATCCTGGTGTGCAGGCTATAACATTTTTGTCCTCCGTCAAAACACGTCCGATTTTCGTGCAGTCAGTACAGATTTCGATGGGGAAAAATCTTATGAGCAAGACTAGGCATGCTCAGAGAAGAAAGAACACAAAGAAAGCAATCCAACACATGACATCACTTCTGAAGTAGAATTCTGTCGTGCGGGAAAATTCGTGTGCAGTCTAGAGCACATTCCAACCAACAGACACCACTCTGGACAAAAGACGAACGACCGGTTGGCGGAAATTCGTTGCGTGTGTACGAGGCTTTAGAGCAGGTAAGGGAGCCAGTGCTGCACCCACCTAGGCAAGTATGATTCTAAAAAATAAAAAAATATCTATACTTCTCTACTCCCCCTAGTGTGGCTGTGGAGCATAGAATTGAATGTAATGTCATTTTGTACGGTTTCAGTAAAGTTAAAAAAGAAGAAAAAGTAAACAGTGCCTTGTGTTGTAAAACCACAAGGCACTGCCCAATGCCCATACACAACAGACACCAGCCTATATGCTAAACAGGCCCTTTCAGCATACAGGCTGGTGTGAGCTCTTAAAACAGTAAACTAAAGCCCTCAACTTTTCAACAACTGGCCATTTCACGATAGCTTGTGTTGTTCATTTTTCTTGATAACAACACTGTATGGTCCTAAATGTTTTGTAAATTCTCAAAATTCACAACACTTCAAAACCACAACCCCACATTCCAGAGATAAGGCAGTTTCCATCCCAAAATACAAATTAGAGCACAATATTTCCAAGACAACAGATACACACACATACAGTATCTCACGAAACTGAGCACACCCCTCACATTTTTGTAAATATTTTATTATATCTTTTCATGGGACAACACTGGAAAAAAATGACACTTTGCTACAATGTAAAGTAGTGAGTGTACAGCTTGTATAACAGTGTAAATTTGCTGTCCCTTCAAAATAACTCAACACGCAGCCATTAAAGTCTAAACCGCTGGCAACAAAAGTGAGTACACC
Organism: Pelophylax lessonae; assembly: GCF_965119305.1. NCBI lineage: Eukaryota > Metazoa > Chordata > Amphibia > Anura > Ranidae > Pelophylax > Pelophylax lessonae. The sequence goes on along the minus strand of NC_138771.1, from coordinate 268,657,989 downwards.
CCTAAGTGAAAATGTCCAAATTGGGCCCAAAGTGTCAATATTTTCTGTGACTACCATCATTTTCCAGCACTGCCTTAACACTCATAGGCATGGAGTTCACCAGAGCCCTTTTTCATGCCTCCATGGCGACATCACGGAGCTGGTGGATGTTAGAGACCTTGCGCTCCTCGATTTTCCGTTTAAGGATGCCCCACAGATGCTCAATAGGGTTTAAGTCTGGAGACATGCTTGGCCAGTCAATCACCTTTACCCTCAGCTTTTTTAGCAAAGCAGTGGTCATCTTGGATGTGTGTTTGGGGTCGTTATGTTGGAATACTGCCCTGTGGCCCAATTTCTGAAGGGAGGGGGGATCATGCTCTGCTTCAGTACGTCACAGAACATGTTGGCATTTATGGTTCCCTCAATGAACTGTAGCTCCCCAGTGCCGGCAGCACACATTCAGCCCCAGACCATGACACTCCCACCACCATGCTTGACTGTAGGCAAAACACACCTGTCTTTGTACTCACCTGGTTGCCACCACACACGCTTGAAACCATATGAATCAAATAAGTTTATCTTGGTCTCATCAGACCACAGACATGGTTCTAGTAATCCATGTCCTTAAGGCCCGTACACACGTACCGATTGTCGGCCGTAAAGATTCGGCCGACGACCGAACGGCCAATTGTAGGCTTGTTAGTATGATGCTTCCGACAGCGCATTTTCGGCCGAACAGAAATCTGTCGTGCACGGTGCAAGCATTAAAATTTTTGTTGGCCAACACCAGAACAGCCGATTGTTCGCCAGTCAGTACAGAATTCGGCCGACAGACAGCAGATTTGCAAGACTGGGCATGCTCAGAAAAGAAAAAAACACAAGGAAAGTTAACCATCACATGACATCACTTCTGCAGTCGGCTGTTGTTGGCCGACAAAATTCGTGTGCAGTCTTTTGCACTTTTCAACAGACACGACAGCCCTCGGACAAAAGACGGCCGATCGTTCGGCCGACGATCGGTACGTGTGTACGGGGCTTTAGTCTGCTTGTCTTCAGCAAACTGTTTGCAGGCTTTCTTGTGCATCATCTTTAGAAGCAGCTTCCTTACGAAAGGACAGCCATGCAGACCAATTTGATGCAGCGTATGATCTGAGCACTGACAGGCTGGCCCCCCACTCCTTCAACCTCTGCAGCAATGCTGGCAGTACTCATACGTCTATTTCCCAAAGACAACCTCTGATGGTTAATTTGGCTCAATTTGGACATATTCACTTAGGGGTGTACTCCAGGCCAGTGCCAGACTATTCTGCACCTTAGGCAAGACCAGCAACTTGCACCCTGCCACCCCCCCCCCCATAAATAAATAAATAAAATAAAAAAGTTCAAAATGTCCCTATACTCGCAGCACACTCCATGCATTCCCCATACTCCCCCCTAAACTTGCATCGCCCACAGTGTCAGGTGGGGAAGGCAGTGTGTCAGAGGAGGGGGGGGGGGGGAGAAAGCAGTGTGTCAGAGGAAGGGGGGGGGAGAAAGAAGTGTGTCAGAGAAAGGGGGGGGGAGAAAGAAGTGTGTCAGAGGAAGGGGGGGGGGGAGGGAAGCAGTGTGTCAGAAGAAGGGGGGGGGGGAGGGAAGCAGTGTGTCAGAGGAGTGGAGGGGGTAGGCAGTGTGTCAGAGGAGGGGAGGGGGGAAAGCAGTGTGTCAGAGGAGGGGAGGGGGGAAAGCAGTGTGTCAGAGGAGGGGAAAGCAGTGTGTCAGAGGGAGGGGAAAGCAGTGTGTCAGAGGGAGGGGGGAAGCAGTGTGTCAGAGGGAGGGGGGAAGCAGTGTGTCAGAGGGAGGGGGGAAGCAGTGTGTCAGAGGGAGGGGGGAAGCAGTGTGTCAGAGGGAGGGGGGAAGCAGTGTGTCAGAGGGAGGGGGGAAGCAGTGTGTCAGAGGGAGGGGGGAAGCAGTGTGTCAGAGGGAGGGGGGAAGCAGTGTGTCAGAGGGAGGGGGGAAGCAGTGTGTCAGAGGGGGGGGGGGAGGGAAGCAGTGTGTCAGAGGGGGGGGGGGGGGGAAAGCAGTGTGTCAGAGGGGGGGGGGGGAAAGCAGTGTGTCAGAGGGGGGGGGGGAAAGCAGTGTGTCAGAGGGGGGGGGGGAAGCAGTGTGTCAGAGGGGGGGGGAGGGAAGCAGTGTGTCAGAGGGGGGGGAGGGAAGCAGTGTGTCAGAGGGGGGGGGGGAAGCAGTTTGTCAGAGGGGGGGGGGAAGCAGTGTGTCAGAGGGGGGGGAAGCAGTGTGTCAGAGGGGGGGGGAAGCAGTGTGTCAGAGGGGGGGGGGGGGGAAGCAGTGTGTCAGAGGGGGGGGGGGAAAGCAGTGTGTCAGAGGGGGGGGGGGAAAGCAGTGTGTCAGAGGGGGGGGGGGGAAGCAGTGTGTCAGAGGGAGGGGGGAAGCAGTGTGTCAGAGGGAGGGGGGAAGCAGTGTGTCAGAGGGGGGGGGAAAGCAGTGTGTCAGAGGGGGGGGGGAAAGCAGTGTGTCAGAGGGGGGGGGGGGAAGCAGTGTGTCAGAGGGGGGGGAAAGCAGTGTGTCAGAGGGGGGGGGGGGGGGAAGCAGTGTGTCAGAGGGGGGGGGGAAGCAGTGTGTCAGAGGGAGGGGGGAAAGCAGTGTGTCAGAGGGAGGGGGGAAAGCAGTGTGTCAGAGGGAGGGGGGAAGCAGTGTGTCAGAGGGAGGGGGGAAGCAGTGTGTCAGAGGGGGGGGGAGGGAAGCAGTGTGTCAGAGGGGGGGGGGGGAAGCAGTGTGTCAGAGGGGGGGGGGGAAAGCAGTGTGTCAGAGGGGGGGGGGGAAAGCAGTGTGTCAGAGGGGGGGGGGGGAAAGCAGTGTGTCAGAGGGGGGGGGAAGCAGTGTGTCAGAGGGGGGGGGAGGGAAGCAGTGTGTCAGAGGGGGGGGAGGGAAGCAGTGTGTCAGAGGGGGGGGGGGAAAGCAGTGTGTCAGAGGGGGGGGGGGAAAGCAGTGTGTCAGAGGGGGGGGGGAAAGCAGTGTGTCAGAGGGGGGGGAAAGCAGTGTGTCAGAGGGGGGGGAAAGCAGTGTGTCAGAGGGGGGGGAAAGCAGTGTGTCAGAGGGGGGGGGGGAAGCAGTGTGTCAGAGGGGGGGGGGAAGCAGTGTGTCAGAGGGAGGGGGGAAAGCAGTGTGTCAGAGGGAGGGGGGAAAGCAGTGTGTCAGAGGGAGGGGGGAAAGCAGTGTGTCAGAGGGAGGGGGGAAAGCAGTGTGTCAGAGGGAGGGGGGAAAGCAGTGTGTCAGAGGGAGGGGGGAAAGCAGTGTGTCAGAGGGAGGGGGGAAAGCAGTGTGTCAGAGGGAGGGGGGAAAGCAGTGTGTCAGAGGGAGGGGGGAATGCAGTGTGTCAGAGGAGGGGGGGGAGCAGTGCGTCGAGGGGGGGGGGGGGAGGTGCGACCGGTAACATATTGTACACAGCACACACCCTGCACAGCAGCTCCCACTCAGATCTCCATGCACCAGACGCAGCACCGCCTCACATCTGTTCTCAGGTTTCCGGGGCAGCCAGGATCCGCAGCACAGCAGCCACCTCCTGCTTAACTGCCACAAGCCGAGCTCAATGCGAGGACACCCGGAAGTAGTGACGCGGAACTGCAATTCACTAGTGCTAAGATAGGAGGGGAGCAGGAAGGGGCCACACACTCCATACCAGCCAGGCTAGGCTCTGTGTGCCGGTGCATAATACTGGAAAACAGCCAGGTCCCACACCAGTGTAGAGTGGTGGCCAGGCTAGTAGGGAAACCAGCGGCGTGGCTGTGCGCCCTAGGCAGCAGTTTGCCCTAGGCGCCTGCCTATTTTGCCTAGTGAGAGCACAGGCCCTGGGTTTACTCACTTTTGTTGCCAGCGGTTTAGACATTAAAGGCTGTGTGTTGAGTTATTTTGAGGGGACAGCAAATTTACACTGTTATACAAGCTGTACACTCACTACTTTACATTGTAGCAAAGTGTCATTTCGTCATTATCACATGAAAAGATATAATAAAATATTTACAAAAATGTGAGGGTGTACTTACCTTTGTAGGATACTGTACCTGAGCCCAATCTTGAACCAGCGCTGTGCCCGTCTGCAGCGGCTCCCTTCTCTTCTCTCCACACTCACAGGCTATACGGAGAGCAGCGGGAGACATTGGCTCTCGATGCTGTCAGTTAACACTCAAAAGAAGGAATGTCCCGCCTGGCTGTCAATCTCCTACAAGCCAGGTGGGACATTCATCCTGAGTGGCGTCCTCTAAGAAGGTGCTGCGCAACAGAGAGATCCATGACTGTGTCAGTGACCATTGTGACAGTCATAGCAGATCACATGAAAGTTGTAAACAATGTATAGAATAAAAGGAATAGAATAAATTCTACTGCGCTATCAAACATTAAAGCTGATAGCACAACAACTGACATAAAAATTGTCTAAATATACCATAAAATGTAAAAGTGCAGCGCTAAAGTGACAAGTGCATTCAAATAATGTAAACAATGGATGGCTTCCTTTCATGCCATCCATTGTATACAATTGTGATGCGAGCTGTGACTTGGTCAATGTGATCACATGGTACAGACAGGACCAAACACAGCCCATCTGTAACATGTAAGTAGCTCTGGTCAATTACAGCTAATCACAATAATACAAACTGAATGAATTGATTGCATTCAGTAAAATGCTTAAAAAAAAATAATAAATTCACTGCTATAAGCAATCACAATGTTTAAAAAAATAAATAAATAAAATACTGATCACATCCCCAGAGTAGTTCAATGTTACTATGGTAACATTATATTGCTCTGGTCAGTGGTGTCTAAAACACAAAATTATATTATAATATATGTTTATTTTGTACTGTCACCTGTCAGTGTCCCTGATCACCGCCACACTAGTTGTAGGAGAACGTTGTACTGCACTGGTGACAGTATGAAGGGGGGGGGGGGGGGGGCAACCTTGCCATGCCTCTTACTAAATACCTTGGACTGTCTACTTTCTAAAAAGGTGTTATTTAGGAGATATTTGCACGGTCCTTTCTTTTGGGCCTCAAAAAATGAGACAGGCCATTAGTATATCAGGAGTCAGGATTGATGAATTTTTAGATATACATTATAGATTGGGAACTCTATAACTTTCCTATAGACTAAATAATATACACAGATTTGGGTTATTTTCACCAAAGAAATGTAGCAGAATACTTTTTGACCTAAATTTATAAAAAAACAATTATTTATTAGCAACATTTTATAACAGAAACAAAGAAAAACGCAAACTTTCTCAAAACGGTCAATCTTTTTTATTTATTTAGCAAAAAATAAACAACCCAGTAGTGATTAAAGCAGAGTTCCACCCATTTTTAATACGTTGGATTACATAGATGTATGTAATCCCCTTTAAAACGACTTTTACCAATAGAAACTTTTTTTTTTTTTTTGCTAGTAAATACCTTATTTTCTTGTTTATTCCTCCTCTCCTCACTTCCGGGACCGATCGGTGATGACGTCATTCCGCTATTCGCAGTGTGTGCTGGGATGTATTCCATGCCAAAAATCTTGCAGTATTACCCAGGAGCTGAGCTGTACTGTGTGTATTCAGGCAGTGACCTGCCCCGCCTCCTCTCAGTGAGTTGTACTGTATGCATTGTATTCAGGCCATTCTCTGCCCCGCTCCGCCCCGCCTCCTCTCAGTGAGCGAGGACTGAAAGCATTTTATCCTCACTGAGCTCACTGAGAGGAGGCGGGGCAGAGCACGTCCTGAATACAATGCATACAGTACAACTCACTGAGAGGAGGCGGGGCGTGGTGGGGCAGGGCAGGCCACGGCCTGAATACACACAGTACAGTTCAGCTCCTGGGTAATACTGCGAGATTTCTGGCATGGAATACATCCCAGCACACACTGCGAATCGCCGAATGACGTCATCGCCAATCGGACCCGGAAGTGAGGAGAGGAGGAATAAACAAGAAAATAAGGTATTTACTAGCAAAAAAAAAAAAGTTTCCATTGGTAAAAGTCGTTTTAAAAGGGGATTACATACATCTAAAGTTACGAAAATGGGTGGAACTCCACTTTAAAGTGGTTCTAAAAGAGCTTCTAAAAGGCAGGTGGTTTATTTTAATGCATCCTATGCATGAAGGTGTGCAGCAGCCCCCCGATACTTACCTGAGCCCAATTTCAATCCAACCATGTGCACGAGTGCCTCGGCCATCCAAGATTGGCTGAGACACAGCAGCGGCGCCATTGGCTCCCGCTGCTATCAAAGTCACTGAAGAGAGAGAGAGAGAGAGAGGGGGGTGGGGCGAACCATGGCTCCGTGTCTGAATGGACACACAGAGCTGTAGCTCGGCTCAGGCACCCCCATAGCAAGCTGATTGCTGTGGGGGCACTCGACAGGAGAGGAGCAAGGAGCACCGGCGAGGAACCTGAGAAGAGAAGGATTCAGGCTGCTCCGTGCAAAACTGCTGCACAGTGCAGGCAAGTATAACATATTGGTATTTTTAAAGAAAAAAAAAAAAAAACGATACTTTAGGATCACTTTAAATACCACCAAAAGAAAGCTCTATTTGTGTGAACAAAATTATAAAAATGTAGTTTGCGTACAGCGTTGCATGGTTGTGCAATTATCAAAGAGCAACAGTGTTGAAAACTGAAAATTGGCCCGGGCAGGAAAGTGCCTGCTATTGAAGTGGGTAAATGCTCTGACGAGTGAGGTGTGTGTGTGTGTGTGTGTGTGTGTGTAAGTGTGTGTGTGTGTGTGTTTCCAAATTGGTCCAACGCCAACTAGGGCTGAACGATATTCAATGCAACATCGAATATCGTGCTGCAGGAGTGAGCGATAGTCACATCGCCGGATCAGCCGATATTGGGGACTCACAGTGAAGGAAGGTAGAAGAATACAGCCCGACCGTCCCGCTACTCACGACGTGATTGGTTCGCTGTGCTGCGCTCACCGCTCGGTCAGGAGAGCTGCGGGACAGATGTTGGCATTGTCGGGCTGTATTCTTCTACCACCACTGTGAGTCCCAATTTCTCTGCTTATGCCTAAGTTCCACAGCACAGTCACACTGTCATGATCATCTTATTAACCTGCAGTTCCCTACATTACCATTAACCCTGGCCTGCCCTGTATGGTGCAACTGCAATGACATTTAGAAGAAGGCTGCTGCTGCACTACTTCCCAAATCCTACTACAGTAACATTAACCCTGGCTTGCCCTGTAGTACAATCAGAAAGGCTGCTGCACTGAATCCCTACAGTAACATTAACCCTGTATTTAGCCAGGATTGATGGCTCTCTCAATATCGCAATATATATTGTTGGGAAAAAAAATATTGCAATGTACTTTTTTTCCAATATTGTGCCGACTTACGGCACCGCGCTGATTCCCAAAAGTAGTTCCTGCACTACTTTTGGCGACTTCGGGGGTGATTTCAATAGACAATTGTGCATGAACCCGCACAGATGTCTCTTAAGTCGCCCCCGAAGTCGGACTAAAAATGCCAGTTTGAAATCGTGGGAGTTCAGATTTCAAAACTGCATTCGGTGTGAACCTAGGCAGAAGAGGAGGATAGGTAGATCAAAGAGGCCTCAGGAAGGTATAACATGTTTGTTACTTTAAAGAGCCTTTTTTTTTTCCCACAATGAAATCAGATTGGGTGCTGCTGCTGTATTTACCCCGCGCAATAATGTAACCGTAAAAAAAAAAGTTACATTAAATTATGTGATGCCAGAATACAGTGTTGCTAAAGAGGTCAGTAGGAATTATACTGTTCTCCATGTAGTGTGATTCACTTGCTCAGAAGGGGGATCTCTCCACGGATCCCCGCTGGGCAGGCGGCGGCCGGTAGGTTTGTGTCCGATCCGCAATGCAGAACAGACACGGACACAGTCCGCTCTTTTCTATGGGGCAATAGGCTGCAAAAAGACTGTCAGTTTCCATCCGATCATGCAGATGGATGGGGAATAGGTCCCCCATCCGTCTGTTTTTGGCAGACGGGATTGGATGGCAGCTGGTGTCAGCGGACATGTGTCCACTGACACCTGCCGCTCCATAGAAGAGACTGGCGGTCTGTCTGATCACATCCGCCTAAAAAACTGCCCTAATCGGATGGCCCGTGTGAAAAGGGACTACCACCACATACAGCCTGGCGTTTTTCCTATATTGCATTAAAAAGGAGAACCCTCTCTCCACCATATAATTTTTTTATTTTCTGTTGGTACATGTCCCCATGGCAGCGTGCAGCTCCCCACATCCTTTGTTTGACAATCCATTTTCTAGCATTGAACATAGTCAGAACTGATATTCACGATTCCCCTCCCTCCCCTACAGCTTCTCAGCCGGCACGCTTTGTGAATGGCCTGGCGGCGGCGAGGAGGGGGGGGGGGGGGCGAACTTCCTGCTGACTTCACGGTGGCTGAGAGCTGATTAAAAAAAAATCGGCTCGGGTGAGGACACTACTGGGTTCATGGACAGTTAAGTGTCCTAGTATTAAAAGTCAGCAGCCCCAGTATACGTAGCTGCTGACTTTTCTTTTTTTCTGAAGTGCCAAATGTGGCAGGGGGTTAGTGGGTGGAGGAAAACAAGTGAAGCTTCCTCTTCTCTTTTGGGTAGAGCTCCCCTTTAATGAAAGATTATAACCCTTTTTTGTCATTTTGGTCCCACTGGAAGATTTTCTCTCTATTCCAGGTTCTGGTGACAACCCAATTTTTCTCCCCTTTCAATTTCGGTGATAGAGGGTTAATCTCCAGAACAAAGGCACAGACAGAAAGAAGAAGAAAAAACCTGACAGGGGTTCAAATCCCTCTCCAGTCTATCCAAAACTAAAGAAAAACTTTTCCTTTAGTTATACTTTAACCTCTTCTCTTACCACTATCAAAGTTGAGTGCTTTAACGGGGACATACTAAAAGGAATGACAGAAAGGAATGCCCATAGACTTTAACTTGAAGATGGAATGCCCATAGAGAATAATGGAACAAAAAGGAATGCCCATAGACTTTAACATGAAGATGGAATGCCCATAGAGAATAATGGAACAAAAAGGAATGCCCATAGACTTTAACAAGGTTCTGTCGCTAATTTAATTTTTTTTTTACCATTGTTGTCTATGGGCATTCCATTTTGTTCCATTATTCTCTATGGGCATTCCATCGTCATGTTAAAGTCTATGGGCATTCCTTTCTGTCATTCCTTTTAGTATGTCCCCTTTAACGTCACTTGCAACTCTAAATACGATGACAGATAATATTCAGGCTCATGTGACACAGATCATCATGTATGGTACTTTTTTTTTTACAGGTGTGGCATGAAAAAGACAGTAATAAGGATATATACTGTGCATGCATTGTCACCATAAAATCCTCCATTACTTCCTCCCTAAGATACAATCAACAATGCTCCCGGGCCACACTCCATGCACTGTACTCAGTCATACATCACAGTCGGCACACTTAGACACCGAGCACACGTCCTAAGTTGTAATGCTGGCATGAAACATACACAGGAAGTAGCCTGTGCCAGGATAGCGGACAGCCCCTACCCACCGTACCTGTGTGCCCGGTCTCCGTCCCCTCCGCTCTATCACACTTCCAGCACAGACTGCGTTGCTTCCGTATCAGGAGGTCACCTGACCGCTTACGAGTTGACTGGGCCCGAACTCGTCCAATTGTATGGCCGCAGGTATACGCGCGCCATCTTTGTTAAGGGAAGACCAGTTATACATTAGTCGAATGTTCTGATAGTTTCTTTTCTGATATCCCTGTAACCTTAGAGCGACAGCTGTAGTTTTTTTTTTTTTTTTTTGTTCTATATAGAGCTTGGTATGAAATAGTGAGTCTTGTTTGGTGGCAGTATTGGCCTAGGAAGGTGCAGACTGAAAGTGAAAGCTGTGCTGGTGTGTGAGGAATGGAAAGGGGGTGTGCGCTCTGCTTCCTGTTATCAGAGATGTGTAAGTGAGCTCTGCTTCCAGTAATAGAACTATACAAAATTCTTCAAGTAATCATGGAACTATTCACAATTCTTACAGTAATCATCAAACCTTTTGAATATTTTTTGCACAAAAAAGGCTAATGTGCTTGTATGTAAACCTCAGACAGAAAATATGACCAGAGCATATCCCTCTATGATGTGTGCTTGTCTCAATCCAGAGCATTAAGCCCTTGTTCGCTCCAATGCGATTTGACAGTTCCAAATTGCATGACAAGTCGCACCCCATTGCCGGCAATGGAACCGTTCATATCACAGCGACTCATGATTATGAATAAAGGTTCCTGCACTACTGTTTTCCTATTTAATTGCAGCTTGCATAGACTTCTGTTAAATGAAGTCGCAAGCCGCAATGAAATGGGTGGGGCAAATTGCGGCTTTGAAATGGCGCTGAAGTAGTACTAAAAAAACATGTCTATGCTTGAAATAGAATTGCACAGAGCGGGCACGAACCTCCTCTTTTCGGGTCACCTGGCCCCTCCCCTCTGTCCAGTGCCCCCATGGGCACCAAAGCCTTGCTGCTGTGTCCATTTACAAAGACAGCTGGACTCAGCCCCGCTACCTCACTACTGGCGAATGGCTGCCAGTGCCCCAGCAAAGCCAGAGAGACCCAGAAGCGAGGGGGGGGGGGAAGAGCTGCAGACGTGCACGGTGCTGGATTGAATGAGGGCTCAGGTAAGTAAAAGGGGGGGTGTGGGGGGATGCTCAAACCTGAACATTTTTTACCTTAATGCAAGGAATGCATTAGGGTCCCTTCCCTCCAATCAGCTCTCCTCACTGATGTAACTTCAGCTCCCAGCCCCCTGATTTTCAGAGCTGAGAGATGCCATGTAGATTCTGCACTTTGATTGGATGTAGGGCGGAAGGCTGCAGATAAACAGCTACAACTTATACAGTATCAGAGGATTTGTTTCATTTCTGTGTGTCACCCCCCCATCCAGTCACTTCACTGGGTATATGGAAGGGTTTACAACCACTTTAAATCTGAACTCTAAGCTTGATTAGTATTGTATAGTTCTGTTGGTCCAGAGTAGCACAATGTAAGTATATCTCCTACCTGATAGGTTGCTGGGGAAGCTGACAATCACTGTGGTAGTCCAGTGCTACCACAGTGATTGCTGTCATCTTCCAGGTGCTTAGTTTCTCTAACCACAGTGGGTAGCTGACTTGGCACTGCCACCGAAGAGCGCCTTGTAGTTTTCTCAGTGAACACAAGGATTATTGTGATTGGACGAGGTGAAAGGGAGGAGCACTGACGTTATGATCTCTACCTCACTCAATCAGAGAATGCCTTTTATTCACAGAGAAAAATACAAGGTGTCCTATGAATGACGGCAGAGCCAAGTGAGCAACCCCTGTAAACAGTCTGCAGGGGAGAAACTTCCTAGAACAGTGCCCAGAAGATTGCAGCTCTCATTTTGGTAGCACTGCCTACTACAGTGACTTCCGCTCCCCCAGCAGCCCATCAGGTTTGATATATGTGTAGAGGGTGACCGCAGCTTATTTCTACATGGCCATCATGTGCAACAGAGCTCCATCTTCACATACAGGATCTTAGGGTATAATTCCTGTGTTCAGCCCAAACCCACATACTCTTATATACACTGGTGTCAGTCCTAGACCTCTTCTCCACATCCTGGTCACTGTCCACATTAATCCCTTTACACCTGGAGTACACATAGACCTATTTTTTACATATGGTCCAGACAGAAGCTCCAGAAGTCCAACAACCACCCGGGGCCCATAAGACATGGGAGCCTGGGCCACCTGACACAAAATACATAGGGGAATGGCTTCTTTTACTGTCAGGCAGAAGGCTACTTTTTTCTCTCACCAACCAGGCAGGGATTTTTTGCTAGGCAAAATAAAAATTGCCGCCCCATGGAAAACATATTAGTTTTCCTGGCACTGCAGGACCTTGTAGTGCCCCTCTCCCTCCCACCCCCCATCCCAAGTTACTGAAGGGGTTAAAACCCCTTCACTGACTTACCTCGGCGCTGGGTCAGGCTCCGTCCACTCTCCTTTGCCGCACATGCGCATTAGGTCTCCCCCGCTGGCTGACGTGCATTAGACCTCCCCATAGGAAAGCATTATTTAATGCTTTCCTATGGGCATTTCGGCGACGCTGGAGCAGTGGCGGCCCGTCCATTAGGGGTGCCGCCCTCCCCCCCCCCCATCCATGCGTCCAGCCCCCTAATTTACATGCAGGGCGCCGGATGCATGGATTCCAATGAGGGTTTTTTTTTTTTTTTTTTTAAGCACGTGATTAGAGCCAGAGGCTCTGATAGGCTTAAAAAAAGGGTGGGCTCGGGGCGCAGAGCACTGCACCCTAAGCCCACCCAGTTGTGTGACAATAGCAAATTAATATTTTCTATTGCCACACTGATTCTCCTCCCGGCCAATCAGGAAACAGGTTCTGAGACCTGTTTCTCAATTGGTCAAAGGAGAAGGCATCCTATTGGTGGAGGAGGAGGGAGGAGACGGCCGCCGAGAGGGGACATAGAGGAGACTGAGGAGGGAGCCGTCGCAGCCTGTCAGTCCGGAGAAACAAGGTAACTGAACTGGCGCCCGGGGGGTTATGGTGGGGACTGGACTCTGGAGTGACGGGGGGTGTCCATGGCCAGGTCCATCTGCTGCCCCCTCCCGACCGATGGAGCACCAGCCACCACTGCGCTGGAGCCCTCACATTGCGTGACTTGCTGTAGCACTCAGGCGGCGCACAGCACGAGGACGCGCATTAGACCTCCCCATAGGAAAGCATTATTTAATGCTTTCCTATGGGCATTTCGGCGACGCTGGAGCAGTGGCGGCCCATACATTAGGGGCGCCGCCCCCCCATCCATGCGTCCGGCCCCCTAATTTACATGCAGGGCGTTGGATGCATGGAATCCAACAAGGGTTTTTTTTTTTTTTGAAGCACGTGATTAGAACCAGATGCTCTGATAGGCTTCAAAAAAGGGTGGGCTCGGGGCGCAGAGCACTGCGCCCTAAGCCCACCCAGTTGTGTGACAATAGCAAATTAATATTTGCTATTGCCACACTGATTCTCCTCCCGGCCAATCAGGAAACCGGTCCTGAGACCTGTTTCCTAATTGGCCAAAGGAGAAGGCATCCTATTGGCGGAGGAGGAGGGAGGAGACGGCCGCTGAGAGGGGACTTGGAGGAGACTGAGGAGGAGGCCGCCGCCTGTCAGTCCAGAGGAACAAGGTAAGTGAATTGGTGCCCGGCAGGGGGGGGGGTATGATGTGGACAGGACTCTGGAGTGATGGGGGGGTGTCTGTGGCCAGGTCCGTCTGCCGCCCCCCCCCCCCCAACCAATGGAGCACTAGCCGCCACTGCACTGGAGCCCTCGCATAGCGTGACTTGCTGTAGCGCTCAGGCGGCGCACAGCATAAGGACGCGCATTAGACCTCCCCATAGGAAAGCATTATTTAATGCTTTCCTATGGGCATTTCGGCGACTGAAAGGTAATGGCAAGTAAACTTGCTCAAAACTTTATAACATTGTCCCATTAGAGACCAGAGGGAACATAGTGGTATTCATACCCTCAACCACAGTTATTTCTTAGCCCCCTTTCACACGGGCGGACCAAACTGCCATTGCCCTCTATGGAGTTGCAGGTGTCAACATACATTGACCATTGGCACCCGCCGACATCCGATTCTACCCTCGAAAAAATAGGCAGATGAGAGATATGTTCCCCATATTTTAGGCAGATCAAATGGCTGTCAAGTGTGGACAGGCAGTCTGTTTACATCTGACTGCCCATAGAGGACAGCAGGCTTTGTCTGTGTCAGAGCAGACACAGACAAGCCATCTGCCTGCTCAGTGGGGATCAACAGACAGATTCCCCACTGAGCAGGCGGACTCCTGGCGGAGTCCACCCCATGTCAAAGGGGCCTTCATTTCTTAGTGCAGGTCTTTCTAAGAGATTTCTTTTCTGCCTCTCCCCCGAAGGGGAGAGCACACAAAACTATCTTCCTCTGGTGGTGCCAGACAGTCTCTCCAAGGAAGCACCGAATTTCAGCCTCCTTCCTCCTTAGAAAGGGGCACCCCACATCACCACTAGGAGGAGCAACCCTTAGGCTGCATTCACACTTGAGCGTAGCGTTTTTTACCGCGATTTTTCACCCGTTTTTGGAGGCAGGCTTTGACATCTATCAAAAATGCTGGTAATCAGCCCAAAAAGAAGCTCCTGTACTTTTTTCAGCTACAGGCGTTTTGCTTCAGGGGACAAAACGCTCAGATGTGAACAGGGGCCATTGAAATGAATGGGATTTTGATTGTTGGGCGTTTTAGATTTTCACAGATGAGCGTTTTATGAGCTGAAAAACGCTCAGGTGTGAACAGAGCCTTATAGAGAAAATCTTCTACTTGCTTACATAAATATTTACATTGTGCTAAGCTGGACCTATGTAACTATAATGCAATAAAGATCATCCTTGGAATTTAGCTTCAAAGCAGATGTTCAGCCATTAAACTAACCTTGTCTCTTCTGGTCCCTCCCCCCTAATTCTTACAGAATTGGAAAACATTTCCTTTTTCTTGCTTCTTGCTACCTTACCACTGCCACTACGGATTTCCACATCACACATGTGAGGAGGTACATGTGCACTGCACTGCAAACATTAGGCAGGTCTCTGGCACATCTGAACACGTACAGTTTATACTATAACTTTATAAAGTATTTCAGCAGGACAAGAACCTCCTGCTCAGCCATCCGCAGGGAGCTTTGTATTCTATGAATGAATACAAAGCTTCTTCTGATTGACAGAGGTGGAAAGGCAGGTGAATGACATCACAATCTCTGTTTCATCCATTCAGAGGACGCTTTAGGGAGATTTACTAAAACTGGAGCACACAGAATCTGGTGCAGCTGTGCATTGTAACCAACCAGTTTGTGACCTAAGCATGTTCAATTAAAGTGATTGTAAATGTTTTTTTTTTTTAAATACTGTAACTGTAGCACCCTACAGGTAGGTGCTAGGTAAATGTATAGTGGGCCTTGTCTGCCTAACAGCAGGGCTGTGATCTGTTGATAGGGTGTCAGGGCTTCCAGATGTGCCTGCTGAGGGGAGAAGTATCCCCACTGGCTCCTGTGAGAGGCTTCTCATAGGGCAGTGTGGGAGGCCCAATCAGAGGACACTTCCCAGCTTGTAACTGCCCCCGAAGGCAGATTATGCTGCAAAGGATTCTGGGAGTGGGTATAAGTTTGGGGGGAAGTGCGTGACACAGTGTCTTTGGCGGGAGCAGAGTCCCAGGAAGGAGAGTGCGGCTGTCTCTCCTCCTGTCTGAGGAAGGCGGATGTCTCAGGGTGTCGCCTGAGTGTCCAGAGAGTGCTGAGTTGAGCTGAGGGGATCTGGTGTGCCGAGAGCCTACAAAGAGAGACAGGGGTCCAGTCCTAGGAAAGCCTACACAGGTCCTGAGTACTGAGGATTGCCCCTGGGGGTCTGCCTGAAGTTAGAGACGACCAATCTTGAAGAGGTTCTGGGATCCAGTGTCAGCTAGCTGCAAAGGGGGTACTTAGGTTGAGGACCCTGAAGCTACAGAGGGGGTACATAGTCAGTTGACCCTGAAGAGTTTGAGGTTAAAGGGGGCACCTGCAGTATGGGCCCTGAATTGTACAGAGCGTGCCAGTTACAGTGACAGCTATACAGAGTTCTACTATATACTACCTCAAGCTGTGCCAGGCGGGGGAAGGTATTCAGTGACTTTCACAGTGCAACAGTGTCAGGAGTTCTACAGTACTCAGTCTTGGATCTTCTGGACTATAAGTCGAGGATTCAGCACTTCTTCTGTTTTACAGAATGTTCTCAGTGTCAGTGAGCGTTGGCCGGTGCCGGCTGGCGTCAAGGAAGCGCCAACGGGCATTTCAGAAGTAAAAGTCCCAATTCTAATTAGTTTAAGCCTCAAGGAGTATCCAACTCATTCCCTTCTCCCATCCCCTAATTCCAATAAAAACCACAAACAAAGATGCCGGAGTTGTCGCTGCTTCAGTTATCACACCCAGGGTCACAGCTCACATGGGCTGGAGAGATTACCGGTACTAATGGCAGACCCACATCAGGCCATAGGCCTGGAAACCTTGCTACATAACAAACATGTTATACTTTTTGCACAGAGCAGCCCCTATCCTCCTTTTCTGGGGTTCCCCGTCGGCGCTCCTGGCTCCTCCTCTATATTGAGTGCCCCCACGGACAGCCACTTTCCATGGGGGCACATGAGTTCTGCTGCTGCATCTATTAACACAGACAGTGGGACTTGGCCCCGCCCTCCGCTCCCGTGTCACTGGATTTAATTGACAGCAGAGGGAGCCAATGCCTCCTGCTGCTATCAACATATCCAATGATGACCCAAGACAGCGGCTGGAGCTGCTGGGCTCGTGCTCATCACTGGAACGTTTGGGTTCAGGTAAGAATAATGGGGGGGTCTGGGGGGCAGCTAAAACCAAGAAGGTTTTTCACCTTAATGCATAGAATGCATTAAGGTGAAAAATCCTGAAACGTTACAACTCCTTTAAGCTTTGACAATAAAACCTAGAAGTTGATTGGTTGCTATGCACAGCTGCAGCAGATTCTGTGTGCACAAAGAAAATTGTCAGTAAAAATCCCAAAAAATCAAGCAGTAATCTGTTAAATCCAATTCAGAAACAAACCAGGGAATAAAAAAAAGAGTGCAATATTTCACACCACACATTTGGTGGCGGTAACCAGTGCGGTACCAAAAAGAGGGGACTATTTAAACCCTCAGAAAGGGGCATTCAACCCACCGCGGGCCTAATTCAACTCACAGAAGACCCACGGAAGGGGGCCTAATTCCACCCCCAGAACACCCACAGGAAGGGGTACTATTCCACCCACAGAAAGGGGTGCAATACAACCCTCAGAAAGGGGTCTATTCCAGCCACAGAGGACCCACAGAAAGTTGACACTATTCCACAGCAGTGGACACACAAAAATGTGGCATTATACATCACCAGTGCAGTATAAAAAAAAAAATCAAACAGGCATGACATGTAGTGCAAATAAATTGTAAACATCAGCTGAAATGTAACATCAAGAACTTTTTAAAAGTAAACGTTGTTTACAAAAGTGCATCAAAAAAGTGTGTCAACCATGACAATTACTCCAGCTAGAAGTGACCTCTCGAAGTGGCCACTATAATACTTTTGGTTATATACACCATTACAACAAGTTAAACTTGGATAGGAACATGAAAAATAAATACAAATGTTTAAAAAAATAATTAAAAAAATGAAGTGAAGTTTGCTTTAGTTTCCACAATATAAACATAGGCAGCAGCACATAATTGGGCCAAAAACATAGAAAAGAGCACTTTCAATAGCTCCTGTAGTCCATTCATTTACAAAAAACTGATTTTTTTCTGAATGTACAGTATGACATAATGCGGGGCTCAAAATTTAAAGTCCTGAGCTACTAGCCAGGCCTTAAGGGTTACTCGCCACAAGTTGCCCCACCCAACTCCTACCCTGCCCCGCCCCTAATTACACCCCTAAACAAGCCTTTATAAATTATCTCATAAAATTACACTGTTAAATGTTTTTGCATTAATGCAGAAGTTATAAAAATAAATATTAATAACAACATTATCAGTGCCCATCAATGCAGCCTATCAGTACCCATCAGTGCAGCAGCATCAATGAAGCTTATCAGTGCGGCCTGATCAGTGCCCATCAGTGAAAACTCAACCATGCCCATCAGTGCAGCCTGATCAGTGCCCATCAATGCAGCCTCACAAGTGCCCATCAATGCAGCCTCACAAGCGCCCATCAATGCAGCATCACCAATGCCCATCAATGCAGCCTCCCCTGTGCCCATCAATGCCGCCTCCCCTGTGCCCATCAATGCAGCCTCCCTTGTGCCCATCAATGCAGCCCCCCTGTGCCAATCGATGCAACCCCACCTGTGCCCATCAATGCAGCCTCACCAGTGCCCATCAATGCAGCCTCACCCCTGCCCATCAATGCAGCCTCACCCGTGCCCATCAATGCAGCCTCACCCATGCCCGTCAATGCAGCCTCGCCCGTGCCCGTCAATGCAACCACACCCGTACCCTTCAATGCAACCTCACCCATGCCGGTCAATGCAGCTTCACCAATGTGTCATGGTCTTACCTTCTTGCTGTTCTCCTTCATTTGACATGTGCTGGCGGCCATCTTGGTTTCTGGGTTTCTTGTAGCCTCCCACCCTGCGGCTCCTCCTTCCCACTGGGAGGAGCTGGATACCTAGCTCTTATATATAGGAGGTCTGTGGCTTCAGTTCCCTGCTTGGTCCTCCTGTGTTCACATGCTACTAAGACTGCTGCTACTTCTGGTTCCTGTTCCTGGCTTCGTCTGACTACCCTGTTGGTTCCTGATCCTGGCTTCGTCTGACTACCCTGTTGGTTCCTGATCCTGGCTTCGTCTGACTACCCTGTTGGTTCCTGATCCTGGCTTCGTCTGACTACCCTGCTGGTTCCTGACCCCTGGCTTCGCAAAGACTCTGCATCGGTTTCGCCATCCGTTTGGACTTTTGCTTTATAGCTTGTTTTTCAATAAAGCTGTCTTATTTTCACTTATCTGTTGTTGTACGTCTGGTTCATGGTTCCGTGACATTAGGACCAAGCCATGAATTCTGACGGTACAGGGCCATCCTCGCTACCCACGCTGGTTGCCAGACTTGATCAGCAGGATCACCTGTTGGGTCGGTTCGCCGTGGTGTTGCAAACCCTGCTTGAACGCACGGTACCACAGGCCACGAATTCTGACGGTGCAGGGCCATCCTCACTACCCACGCTGGTTGCCAGACTTGATCAGCAGGATCACCTGTTGGGTCAGTTCGCCGTGGCGTTGCAAACCCTGCTTGAACGCACGGTTCATTTCGCTCCCGTTGCCGATGGGTCGGTTGTCGCTCCTGGGTCCGCTCCTACTGCCGCTCCGGTTGTTGCGCCAGAGTCTACCCCGACACCTGTTGTTGCGCCTGCGGTGTTTTGGGGTATGTCCGGTTCTGCCCCCCTTCCACAGCGCTTTGGGGGAGAGCCAACTCAGTGCCGAGGTTTCCTTAACCAGGTGGGCATTTATTTCGAGTTGCTGCCACATGCCTTTCCTACTGAGAGATCAAAGGTGGGCTTCTTAATCTCGCTGCTCTCGGACAAGGCCTTGGCCTGGGCCAGCCCTTTATGGGAGAACAACAATCCGGTGGTTGCCGAGTTTTCCGGTTTTGTTGCTTCTCTTCGGAAGGTATTCGATGTGCCGGCTCGTGCTGCCTCTGCTGCGAAGCTCCTTATGTCCATCAGACAGGGTTCACGATCCGTAGCTGAATACGCCATTGAGTTTCGTACCCTGGCAGCAGAGGTGGGCTGGAATAATGAGGCTCTGGTCGCTGCTTTCTCTCATGGTCTCTCGGATGCCTTGAAGGATGAGGTTGCAGCTAAGGACCTACCAGTGGAGCTCGAGTCTCTTATTTCTTTCCTGATTTTGATTGACACCAGACTCAGGGAGAGACCTTCCTTTAAGGAGAGTCTGCGGAGGCCTCCTAACAGATTGGCGCCTACCTTTGTTGTCCCACCCGTGCCTCCCTCTCCTCCCACGCCTCCTGGGGATGACTTGTCTGGGGGTGAACCCATGCAGCTGGGGTTTGCTCGCCTGTCCGAGGGGGAGAGGGTACTCCGGAGACGCGAGGGCCGATGCATGTACTGTGGTCTCGGTGGGCATTTTCAGTTGGCATGTCCGAACCGTCCAGGGAAACGCTCGCACCTGAGATCCTGTCGGGGGCAGATCTTGGGTGGAGTCTCCTCGTCCCCGGTTTCCCGTGTTGACAAACCACTGATCACTGTTGTCCTTTCCTGGGTCGGGGGCTCGGTGACGACCCAGGCGTTGGTGGACTCTGGTGCTGGTGGTTTGTTCATTGATAGTGTGTTCGCTGCCGCCAATTCCATTCCTCTGCAGGCTCGAGGTTCTCCTCTGGCTCTTGAGGCGATAGACGGCAGACCCCTTCTGCCGCCACACGTGACTCATGAGACCCTTCCAGTGGGGTTAGCCATTGGTGCCGTCCACAGAGAGTCGGTCTGCTTCCAGGTTATTTCGTCTCCACACTACTCGGTGGTCTTGGGGTACCCCTGGCTCCAGAAGCATAATCCGATTTTCGATTGGAGATCGGCCGAGATCCTCTCGTGGTCACCGCAGTGTGGGGCTAGTTGCATCCATGGGCCTGTCAAGTTGCTGTGTACTTCCTCGGACTCTCTGTTGCCCCCTGAATACGAGGAGTACCGGGATGTATTCGATAAGGTGCGCGCGGTTGCCCTACCTCCGCACCGCCCATACGATTGTGCCATCGAGTTACAATCTGGTGCCGTTCCTCCTCGTGGCAAAGTCTATCCACTGTCGGTAGCGGAGAATGAGGCCATGGAGGAGTACGTGCGGGAGGCGCTTTCACGTGGACACATTCGCAAATCCTCGTCCCCGGCAGGGGCTGGATTTTTCTTTGTGAAAAAGAAGGGCGGTGAGTTGAGGCCTTGCATCGATTACAGGGGTCTCAATCGCATCACAATCAAGAACGCTTACCCGATACCCTTGATTTCCGAGCTGTTCGATCGCCTTAAAGGGGCCACGGTCTTTACCAAACTCGACCTGAGGGCGGCATATAACCTCGTAAGGATCAAGGCGGGCGATGAGTGGAAGACCGCGTTTAACACCAGGACCGGTCATTATGAATCCTTGGTTATGCCCTTTGGGCTGTGCAATGCGCCCGCAGTCTTTCAGGAATTCATCAACGATGTTTTCCGTGACCTGTTGCAGCAGTGTGTGGTGGTCTACCTGGATGACATCTTGGTATATTCTGAGTCCATGGAGACCCACATTCTGGATGTCAAACGAGTGTTGCAACGGTTACGAGAGAACAAGCTGTTCGGTAAGCTTGAGAAATGCGAATTTCACCGATCCCAGGTAACCTTCTTAGGTTACATCATTTCCGCTGAGGGGTTCTCCGTGGATCCTGAGAAGGTTTCGGCTGTCTTACAGTGGCCCCAGCCCAGTGGTCTTCGCTCCCTGCAGCGCTTTTTGGGCTTCGCCAATTATTATCGGAAGTTCATCAGGGACTTTTCCATGCTAGCCAAGCCTCTCACGGATCTGACCAGGAAGGGCAGTAATTCCCAGGTCTGGCCGCCCGAGGCCATCCGAGCTTTTGAGGCTCTAAAGTCCGCCTTTGTGTCGGCTCCGATTCTGTCGCATCCCAACCCTGGGTTGCCCTTTGTCCTCGAGGTGGACGCGTCTGAGACGGGAGTAGGCGCCCTTCTGTCTCAGCGTAGAACACCAGAGGGTCCTCTGCTTCCTTGTGGGTTTTACTCCCGGAAACTGTCTTCCGCGGAGTGCAACTACCAGATTGGTGACAGGGAGTTATTGGCCATCGTGCAGGCTCTTAAAGAATGGAGGCACTTGCTCGAGGGTTCGGTGGTTCCGGTCCTCATCCTGACGGACCACAAGAATCTGACCTACCTCTCTGAGGCCAAGAGATTGACACCACGTCAGGCCAGATGGGCTCTGTTCTTGTCACGTTTTAATTACGTGGTCTCCTACCTACCCGGTTCCAAGAACATCAGGGCTGATGCCTTATCACGGCAGTACTCCGACCTGTCCAGGGAGGAGTCGATTCCGACTTCGGTCATACCTCCGAATCAGATCCTGGCTGCCATTCGCACCAGCCTGACCTCTCCCCTGGGTGAGCAGATTTTGGCGGCTCAATCTGGTGCTCCCTCTGGGAGACCCAACGGCAGATGTTTTGTGCCTGAGGAGTTGCGCACTCGGTTGTTGCGAACCTACCATAACTCCAAGACCGCGGGGCATCCTGGAAAGAATCAGCTGTCCTGGGCTGTTTCACGTCTGTTCTGGTGGCCTTCCCTACGTTCCGACATCGCCGCATATGTAGCGGCATGCTCCGTTTGTGCCCAGAGTAAGTCCCCTCGGCACCTTCCGTTGGGCCTTCTGCAACCCTTAGCCACCGGGGAGCGCCCATGGTCACACCTGGGGATGGATTTCATTGTGGACCTCCCTGCATCCCGAGGCCATACGGTCATTCTCATGATTGTGGATCGGTTTTCCAAAATGTGTCACTGTGTTCCTCTCAAGAAGTCACCCTCTGCACAGGAGTTGGCCACGATTTTTGCCAGGGAGGTCTTCCGGTTGCACGGTTTGCCCAAGGAGATTGTGTCGGATCGGGGGAGTCAGTTTGTGTCCAGGTTCTGGCGCGCCTTTTGCTCCCAGTTGGGGATTCATCTCTCCTTCTCCTCGGCCTACCACCCTCAGTCCAATGGGGCCGCAGAACGTTCCAATCAGGCCTTGGAGCAATTCCTTCGTTGCTATGTCTCCGATCACCAAGACAATTGGGTTGACCTCCTGCCTTGGGCTGAGTTTGCCAGGAACACGGCGGTGAACTCTTCCTCTGGGACGTCTCCCTTCATGGCCAACTATGGGTTCCAACCTGCCGTGTTACCGGAGGTATTCTCTCCCCAGGATATTCCGGCTGTGGAGGATCACCTTTCCGTCCTACGTGCTTCTTGGGTACAGATCCAGAAGTCCCTTGAGGTCTCTGCGCAGCGCCAGAGACTCCAGGCTGATCGCAGACGAGCGCCTGCTCCTTCCTACCAGGCCGGAGACCGTGTATGGTTGTCCACCCGCAACCTCAACCTTCGAGTGCCCACTCCCAAGCTGGCGCCTCGCTTTGTTGGTCCCTTCCGAGTGCTTCGCAGGGTAAACCCGGTAGCCTATGCCCTTGCGCTTCCCCCTGGCATGCGGATCTCCAACGTGTTTCATGTCTCCCTGTTGAAGCCTCTGGTGTGTAATCGTTTCACTTCCTCGGTTCCTCGGCCTCGTCCGGTCCGAGTGGGCAATCGTAAGGAGTATGAGGTGAGCAATATCCTGGACTCACGCCTGGTCCGCGGTCGGGTGCAGTTTTTGGTTCATTGGCGTGGTTATGGTCCAGAGGAGCGTTCCTGGGTTCCCTCCGCAGATGTCCATGCTCCTGCCTTGCTCCGAGCCTTCCACGCACGCTTCCCTCAGAAACCGTTCTTTACTCCGCGGAGGAGGGGCCCTTGAGGGGGAGGTACTGTCATGGTCTTACCTTCTTGCTGTTCTCCTTCGTTTGACATGTGCTGGCGGCCATCTTGGTTTCTGGGTTTCTTGTAGCCTCCCACCCTGCAGCTCCTCCTTCCCACTGGGAGGAGCTGGATACCTAGCTCTTATATATAGGAGGTCTGTGGCTTCAGTTCCCTGCTTGGTCCTCCTGTGTTCACATGCTACTAAGACTGCTGCTACTTCTGGTTCCTGTTCCTGGCTTCGTCTGACTACCCTGCTGGTTCCTGATCCTGGCTTCGTCTGACTACCCTGCTGGTTCCTGATCCTGGCTTCGTCTGACTACCCTGCTGGTTCCTGTCCCCTGGCTTCGCAAAGACTCTGCTTCGGTTTCGCCATCCGTTTGGACTTTTGCTTTATAGCTTGTTTTTCAATAAAGCTTTCTTATTTTCACTTATCTGTTGTTGTACGTCTGGTTCATGGTTCCGTGACACAATGCCCCTCAATGCAACTTCACCAGAGCCCCTCAATGCAGCTTCACCCAAGCCCCTCAATGCAGCTTCACCCGTGCCCGTCAATGCAGCTTTACATAAGCCCGTCAAAACAGCTTCAACTGTGCCCGTCAATGCAACTTTACCTGTGCCCGTCAATGCAGCTTCACCTGTGCCCATCAATACAGCTTTAACTGTGCCTGTCAATGCAGTTTTACCTGGGCCTGGTAATGCAGATTCACTTGTGCCTGTCAATGCAATGACCAGTGCAGGGGAAGAGAGAGAGGGAGGAAGAGGAAATCTGGCAGGATAATCGCAATAATGGCCGGGCGCTCACCGACACACACAGTCCCGCTTCCTGGCCCGACTCCTTTGATAGATGCACACATCCCGGTTTGCCAGGTGTTCTGTCTATCAAAGAAGCCGGGCCAGGAGGCGGGACTGTGTGTGTCGGTGAGTGCCCGGCAATTAAAATTAAAGCTGTTACAGCAGAATGATCCCCGCTCTGTGGTAATCCCGTCCATCAGCTTTCCACTTCCACTCTCTTCCCCTGAGCGGCACCCGGAGCAGCCCCACACTCGCCCTAAATTATTTTCCACTCGCAAAATGCGAGCAGGCGAGTAGAAAATTTGAGGGCTAACATAATGGATTACCAAGCATTTGGGGACAAACATTCGAGAAGGTAGTTCAAATTTCAATGCCTCCAAATACAAATTACTGTAAAAATTGTTGGATTAAAAAAAAGTTTTTTTGCAAAAGAAAAATAACAAACATGTTAAAACGTAAAATGTTATAAGGAAATGACCTTAACCACTTTACCACCGGAGGATTTTGCTGTCTTACGTCCAGGCCACTTTTTGCGATTCGGCATTGTGCGACTTTAACTGACCATTGCGCGGTCATGCAACGCCATACCCAAACAAAATTTATGTCCTTTTTTTCCCACAAACAGAGCTTTCTTTTGGTGGTATTTGATCACCTGTGCAATTTTCATTTTTTGCGATATTAATTAAAAAATCGTGACAATTTTGAAAAAATAACAATAATTTTCTATTTTGAAAGTTAAAAAATATCCAATATATTCAATTTTTGTCATATATTTAGGCCAAAA
The DNA here is from genome assembly GCF_965119305.1 of Pelophylax lessonae. NCBI lineage: Eukaryota > Metazoa > Chordata > Amphibia > Anura > Ranidae > Pelophylax > Pelophylax lessonae. Next base: position 268,633,367 of record NC_138771.1, on the reverse strand, counting down.
TTTATTTAGCTACATGTCTTTGACAAAAAAATTCTCAATGAGCGTATTTTTGACCGCTTTATGACCGGAAAGGTTTTACCCCATTCCTGACCAGGCCATATTTTGCAATTCAGCACTGCGTTAGTTTAACTGACAATTGCGCGGTCGTGCAACACTGTACCCAAATTAAATTTATGTCTTTTTTCCCCACAAATAGAGCTTTCTTTTGGTGGTATTTGATCACCTCTGTGGTTTTTACTTTTTGCGCTATAAACAAAAAAAGAGCGACAATTTTGAAAAAACAACAATATTTTTCACATTTTTATATATGAAATTCCACCCCAAAAAAATGTAAAAATCAAAATTTTTTATCATTATAGGCCAATTTGTTTTCTGCTACATATTTTTGGTAAAAAAATTCACAATAAGCGTATTTTGATTGGTTTGCGCAAAAGTTATTGCGTTTACTAACTAGGGGGAAAGATTTCGGTCATTTTTGGTGTTTTTTTTTTTAACGAGTAATGGCAGCGATCTGCAATTTTTTTTTTTGCGGGACTGTGACATTGCGGCGGACAGATCGGACCCTTGACTGACATTTTTTACACTTTTGGGGGTACCAGTGACATTACTACAGTAATCAGTGCTATACATATGCACTGTTACTGTAAAAATGACACTGGCAGGGAAGGGGTTCATTTTTATTGGAGAGGGAGGGGTTAATATATGCCTGGTGCTTACTAACGTGTGTGGGGGAGGTGACTGAGTGACACAGGGACAGATAGCAGGTTCAGCTAACCTGAACCCTGAACCCTGCAATCTGACCCTGCCTGTCACTTAGGAGATCGGCCCACTGAGTACAGCGGGAGCGAGCCTCCGGCAGCGCGCGCGCGCCGCCGAGAGAGGGAAATGTCTGGTGATGTAGGTCTACGTCGCCAGACGATAACGAGCCACTTTGCCGCAGTACAGTCAACGTGACTGGTCGGCAAGTGGTTAAACAACCCTTAACTAAGCGATAAATCACTGCATGAGAAAATGCGGTAGTTACCGAACAATCGAAAAAATACCGCATTCGTTATTTAACGCTAAATTCTTAGTGAATTCAACTTTTACAACTGATTTACCACATGTGTTATTTTACCATATTTTATTAGCTGTTATTTAACTCTTAGTGAATTTACCCCATTGGCTCTAATAAAAGAAAACAAAGTTGTATTTCACAACGGAAGGAACATATTTTACAAGTTCCAGCTGTTGCTGGCAAGCTGCAAGCTCTGTACTTGTGCAACATCAGTGTTTCCCTGTTTAGGTAATTGTTCGCTTTGCTGGGTGTGTACTGTGTGGGAATTTCCCGCCTCCCTGAATCTCTACGACAAGTGTGATAATAGTATTTAAGAATTCAGTCTGCTTGATGAATAGGTGACTTTCATATCTGAAGAATGGCACATCTTAGTCCCAGTTGTAGCACTTCTCTGTTTGATGTTCCTCCGGTTATTATGGAAAAGTTCTGTGATCTGATGGACTGCAGCGATGACGAATTAGGATGGAGAGGGCTGGGTAAGTATACCTTCATGACGAATGCCTAGTTTGGAATAATTAATTGTTTTATTTCATTATGTCTTTGATTCAACTTTAAACTGAAGTACAGGCGAATACTATCTAAGCTTAAACCTTGCTCCCAGCCCCATTCTAAGCCCTATACTAACTTTACTGTAAAGAAAAGATGTGTATACTTACCTAATCTAAGGGCGCTCTGGTCCTGTCATGTGATCTTCCCAGTGGCTGGCTTCACGGGAGAGGAGAGAGTAGCGACAACAGCTTTAATGCTTGGTCAGTGAAATCCCCCATAGACTTGCTATGGGGCATCTGTTGTCCACTGTCTTTCCTTTCCCTTGAATCCGGCGCTAGAAGCTGAGTACATGACTATACCAGAGTGCCTTCAGAATAGGTACATATTGACATCTTTTCTTTACAGGCTATTTACTGTAGGGCTTAGAATGGGAGAGGGAGCAGACTTAAGCCTCGTACACACGCACCGATTGTTGGCCGTAAATTTTCGGCCAACGTCCGATCGGCCGATTATCGGCTTGTTAGTATGATGCTTCCGACAACCGACTGCGACTTTTCGGCCGAACAAAATCTGGTGTGCATGCTATAAAATTTTTGTTGGCCGTCAACAGAACGGCCGATTGTTCGTCAGTCAACACAGATTTCGGCCGACAAAAATCAGATGAGCAAGACTGGGCATGCTCAGAGAAGAAAAAACACACGGAAAGTAAACCAGCACATGACATCACTTCTGAAGTTGGTTGTTGTTGGCCGAAAAAATTTGTGTGCAGTCTAGAGCACATTTCAACCAACACAACAACACTGGACAAAAGTCGGCCGATCGGTCGGCCAACAATCGGTGCGTGTGTACGATGTTTTAAAGTGGTTGTAAAGGCTAAAGGTTTTTTTTTTTTACCATCCATGCATTCTATGTATGAAGATAAAAAACCTTCTGGGTGCAGCTCCCCCCACAGCCACACTTAATACTTAGCCAAGCTCTCTCTCGATCCAGCAATGTGCATGAGAGCCCCGGATGTCCCGGAATTCCCTCTCCTCTTTGTCTGAAACCACATTTGGAGCCATTGGCTCCCAGTGCTGTCAATCACAGCCAGTGAGCCAATGAAGAGAGGGCAGGGGCAGGGCCGAGCTGCAGCTCTGTGCGTCTTATGGACGCATAGAGCAGGGCTGGGGAGCGAGCATGTACCAGTGTCCCCATAGCAAGAGGCTTGCTATTGGAGGCACTGGTCAAGGGGGAGGGGCCAGGAGCGCAAGAAGAAGATGATCAGGTCTTCTTTGTGCTAAACTACTGCACAGAGCAAGTAAGTATACCAGGTTTGTTATGTTTTTTTTTTTTTTTAAGCCAAACCTTTAATACCATTTTAAGCCTAGATAGCAATAGACTGACTTCTGCTTTAACCATTTTATTCATACTTTAGTATAATATCACAGTTACCAACCACTTCTATGGTTAAAGTGGTACAAAACTCCCCCAACAAAATGTATTATATTGCATCTAATTCTTAGATGTGGTGGCTACATTAGATTTCTTTTTTTTTTTTAGGCTTTTTTTTTCATTTATTTTCATCTGGTGATCCGGCTAGTAAGTCAGTTATTTCTCAACTTCCTTTAATAGACCAAACTGTCCAGAAAAAGTAGCACATAGAGGGTTAGGGCAGTTAACAGTGATAGGGGTGCTTACATACATCAGTGTTTATTCATTTATGCCTAAAGGAAAACAAAGCTGGAGTTTCTTTTATTTTGTTAGTCAAATCCATTCAAATCTGCTAGTGCATTTAACACTATTTTCTCCCCAGACTGACAATGCTGATGTCCAAAGGAGACACCTTGGGACAGGAAGCTGTTACTGGCAGGATCACCAGGTGAAAATAAAAAAAAAGCTTAACCACATGTACATTGCCAGTTGTGTACCACCCTTGTCTTACACAGGGGATACTAGTAAATTTAGCTGTGCTAGGTGGTAACTAACCTGGCTAATTCGTAGTCTTTGTGATCATTTGGGTTTTCTCCAAAGCCTGGTTTAACTGTGGTTTCTCTCTTCTGTCAATGGGTGGCACTGTTGCCTTTGGCATTAGTATGATGAGCTTCAGTGAGACTGAGTTATGAATATGCATATCTCTTTCAGCCAATCAGCAGCTGTTTCAAGCCACTGACCATGCTGGGAGAGAGTATATATTTGGAGAAAGTCAGGTGATCAGAGTCCTCCCACCCAGACCTTGGTCTGTATTGGATGTGTGAGGAACCGTGTTGGGTGAGGCCTGGAGTCTAAGGCCTGGCCATGTGCTTGAGGCTCTGCCAAAGAGAGCCTGTGTGCTGCTTGGAGGCATGGGGAAAGGATGGAGTTCTGAGATGAAGTACCAGAGGTTACTCTACCATGAGCAGGAGACTGTAGAGAGGCTGGGAAAGCTTTGAGAGGAGCTCATCAAAGGAAAACCTGCACGGTGTTGTGAGGTTTTTTTGGTTGCTATAGAAGACAGCTGTTGCTATGTACAGAACATTGGGTGCAGGCCTAAGGCCCTTGTTCTGTATTGCTGTCTACCTGGCTGTTTTGTTTTTGGAGTCTGCTGATCTGTTTGCCTACAGCCCTAGGGTGTCCTGTGCCCTAACCCTCTACATTTTGTTGTTGTGAGCAATAAACTCACTTTTGTTCATCCAAAAAGTGATTGGCACCCATCTTTTCTGCACCTGTTCACAGGTCAGGGGGGCGCTACACCCATATTTGAGTGGTTATACCAGGATGATGCCTGAAGCTGTAAGCGTCATCACAATTTTATTCTTTTCAGCTGGCAGAGCACTTTATTGTGAAAGCAATCCTAGAGGCTAAATAGCCACTGGATTGCTTTTAGAAGCAGTGGGAGGGGCCCCCCTCTTCCGGTCACCTTCTGCCACCTTTTTGGGCTCTCCCATCCAACCAGGAAACCCGGGATTGCAGCTGATGATAGAGCTTATCAGGGATCGGACGACACATGAAGCGATGATTATTTAGTCACCTCCGTTTTCACCGGTTATAAATAAACCATCAATGGTTTGTTTATAAAAAGCATCAGATCATACCGATCTTAGTATGATTTGAAGCTTTTAAGGGCAGAGGGGACATCTGGGGTCCAATAGACCCCAGATGTCTCAGTAAAGAGGACCTGTCACTGCCTATTGCTATGACAAGATATGTTTACAATAACAATAAAAGTGATAAAAAAAAAAATATGAAGGTACAGTGTAAAAAATCTAAAATAAAAAAACATTTAAAGTGCCCCTGTCCCCCCCGTGCTCATGCCCAAATGCAAACAGACGCATCGGTCCCACGCTGTACGTAAACAGCGATCTTACCACACATGTGAGGTATCACCACAAAAATTTGACCATGAGCAATCATTCTAGCGCCAGACCTCCTGTGTAAATCCTAAAGTGATAACCTGTATAGGCTTTTAAAGCGTCAAGTCCAGCACTGTTCTGTGCAGCCAATTCTTCTCAGGGTTGCTACTCTTCCATGGTGCCATCTTGGTTTTGGGAGCTGGCTGTTCATTCTGGTATCTCACAGCCGACCCCTACTGCACATGCATAAGATCACAGCATACAGTGGGGCTGGTCCTGCAGCCTCCTGGGATGTGTGACGTGATCCTTGGAAGCTGTGGATAGAGAAGAGACTGTAGGCAGGAAGGAGGGAGTGAGCTGAACGACTTCTTGCTTGCCTAGGTGAGGAATAAGGAAGTGGGTGTTGGTACCATGTAAAAAGGGGACTCACTCCCCAAAGAAGTAAAAAAAAACCTGTCATATCTGACCAGGCTGGGTGAGAGGAGGTGCAGGAAGGTGAATGATTTTTAGTTGTAAGTCCACTTTGAAGTATACGTTTATTTAATTTTGGACAGAGTGATGAAAAGTCCTGGTGACCATTGTTTCTGATATAGTAAGGCTTCATTCACACCTGAGCGGGCTTTTTTTTTAAGATTTGCAGCTTTTTACAAGCATTTTTAAAGTGTTTTAGAAGTGTATTACAAGCCTTTTCCAGCTTCAGGCATTTGTTTAGCCAATAGAAAGCACTAGGGGGAAGAAAAGGGAGAGGTAATTAGGGTTGGAGAGCTGATATTTGAATAGAAAATGCTCAATAAATGCTCAAGTCCGGCATTTCTGTTGCAGTCTATGAGGCCAAAAATGCTTGTAATGTGCCAAAAAGAAGCTCATGTACTTTTTTGAGTGACAGGTGTTTTGCTTCAGGCGACAAAATGCTCAGAGGTGAACAAGGGCCATTGAAATGAATGAGATTTGGCTTGTTGAGCGTTTTAGAGGTACAAGCTTCAAAAAAATCGCTCATGTTTAAATGGGGCCTTAATGATGGGAAAAGCAACATATATCTGTTGTAAATACACATTTAATAAATTAACTTGTTTTCTGCAGCTGAGCGGCTATCTTCTGATTGGAGGGACTTTCGTAGAATTGAGAAGTACGCTGAACAAGGAAAGAGCAGAACAAAGGAGCTTGTCTGGAGTTGGGCACATAAAAATAAGACAGTCAGTGACTTGTTATTAGTTCTACAGGAAATGGGACAGCAGAGAGCCATCTCCTTATTCAGAGGTAAGGAAATACTAAAGACACATATTGCACCAGTCAGAATAATCTGCCTGATAAAAAAAAACACACACACACAATCTAGAGGTTAGAGTACATGGGCTATTTTTTTTATAGAAGCTAACTGCAGTGTTTGAATTATAAATTGGATCTTTTGGAGCACTGTGCACTCAAATTGATTCCAAGCCAAGCTCAAATACACTTGCATGAACAATAAACAAGTTCCCTCAAGTATGTAGATCAACCCTCCTGGCCGCCGCCCACTAACTTCTAGAATTTTCTCCAAACTTCCAGATCCAGGGGAAAGTACCAAAGACCTGCTTCTGTTAAGCCATCCAGCCTGACCTGCAGTAACCGTGACTCGCAAATTAACCATGAGTCATAACATAAATTTGCCTACACTAACACTGGTAGCACACTAGAGGGCACAACATGTATATTCTGTTTACCTAGTGGGAGTTGGACACATGGAACTTGAATTGACATTGTAATGTTAATGACATTTTATAATTTATCAAAGTGGGTTTCTCAGTTCCAACTAGACATATGCCGGTTTTCGGTAATTCGATATATCGCGGTAATGCATAGCCACGGTATTGTTATTGTGGCATTTTTAAAATACCGAGTTTCTCTGTCAAGTCTGCCTGACTTGTGAATTGATACATTTCAGTGAGCTGGATGACTCATTCACTCACTCAGCTAACACCTTTCAGCATTAAGTCTCCTAACTATAAACAAAAATGATTTACATTTGTATCTTTTCCTTCCCTCTGCCAGGGAGAAAGGAAGTTTAACCTCTTAAAGACTGGATCTTTTTCTGACACTTGCTGCTTGCAAGTTAAAATCAGTTTTTTTTTTTGCTAGAAAAGTACTTAGAACCCCCAAACATTTTATATATTTTTTTAGCAGAGACCCTACAGAATAAAATGGCGATTGTTGTAATATTTTATGTCACACTGTATTTGCGCAGCAGTCTTTCAAACGCAATGATTAGACTTTAATGAATAAAAAAAAAAAAAAAAAACGTAACAGTAAAGTTATCCCAATTTTTTTTTTTTTTGTTACACAGAGAATCGTGAGAGAATCGTGATCTTTATTCCAAGCTAAAAAATCGTGATTCTCATTTTGGCCAGAATCGTGCAGCTCTAATAAATATATATATACACACACACACGCATAGCAGCCCACATTACATTATTATATAGCCATCAAGCAGTGTCTGGCCTACCTGGTGATGACTGGTCCTGGCGCTCTGATCCGATGGCCTGGTCTTTAAAGGGGCAAATCCTTGCGATCCAGAAGTGGTTAAACCTGCAGGAGGACCGGTGTTTTTATCTATTAATGACTTTACTATTGCTTTAGGCCTGGTTCACATGTATGCGGGTTGGCGGTTCACATGTATGCGGGTTGGTGGCCCACATTTGCACAGGCATAGCAGCCCATTGATTTGAACGGGCTGCTATGCCTTCATTTTCCGCAGAAAAAAGGTGCATGCAGCATTTTTTTAAAATTCAGTGGCCTTGAAATCCATCCTGCTTTTGCACCATGCGACTAACCTGCAGTTCCTGCTCTGGCAAGCTTTCTGCATTTTTTGTATACGTGGGCACGGCATTTAAAAATAAACAGTTTGCGTGTGCAGCAACGGCAGGTAAGTCGCATGGTGCAAAAGAAGGATGGATTTCATGGCCACTGCATTTTTTTAAATTCTGCATGCACCTTTTTTCAGCTGAAAACGCAGGCATAGCAGCTCAAGCCCATTCACATCAATGGGCTGCTATGCCTGTGCAAATGTGGGCCCCCAACCCGCATACATGTGAACCACCAACCCGCATACATGTGAACCAGGCCTAAAGCAATAGTAAAGTCATTAATAGATAAAAACACCGGTCCTCCTGCAGGTTTAACCAATTAATGACTTTACTATTGCTTTAGGCCTGGTTCACATGTATGCGGGTTGGGGGCCCACATTTGCACAGGCATAGCAGCCCATTGATGTGAATGGGCTTGAGCTGTTATGCCTGCGTTTTCAGCTGAAAAAAGGTGCATGCAGAATTTAAAAAAATGCAGTGGCCATGAAATCCATCCTTCTTTTGCACCATGCGACTTACCTGCCGTTGCTGCACACGCAAACTGTTTTTAAATGCCGTGCCCACGTATACAAAAAATGCAGAAAGCTTGCCAGAGCAGGAACTGCAGGTTAGTCGCATGGTGCAAAAGCAGGATGGATTTCAAGGCCACTGAATTTTAAAAAAATGCTGCATGCACCTTTTTTCTGCGGAAAATGAGGGCATAGCAGCCCATTCAAATCAATGGGCTGCTATGCCTGTGCAAATGTGAACCACCAACCCGCATACATGTGAACCACCAACCCGCATACATGTGAACCAGGCCTAAAGCAATAGTAAAGTAATTTATAAACAACACCTCCTTCAGGTTTAACCACTTCTTGACCACAAGGATTTGCCCTCTTAATGACCAGGCCATCGGATCGGAGCCGAGCGCCAGAACCAGTTATCACCAGTTAGGCCAGACACTGCTTGATGACCTATTTTAGGCCTGGTTCACAGAGTCTGTACTGACTGACTATATAATAATGTGCATAAGTGAACCAAAGCCCCTAAATTCAGCAATGAAATTGAAGTGAGGTGGAAATTTAATAATTTAAATTTAATAATAGAATACCGTGATAATACCGTATACCGTGGCAAAACCTTAATCAATTAATCGCAGCATGAAAATCTGATACCGTCACAAGCCTAGTTCCAACTATTTTTGATAGAGGAAACCACTTGGATGAGTGGTGAAATTTATTTAACCACTTCTGGACCAGAAAGATTTGCCCCCTTAATGGCCAGGCCATATTTTGTGATTCGGCACTGCGTTACTTTAACGGACAATTGCGCAATTGTGCGATGCTGTACCTAAATAAAATTGATGTCCTTTTTTCCCCACAAATAGAGCTTTCTTTTGGTGGTATTTAATCACCTGTGCGATTTTTATTTTTTTAAACAAAAAATTAGCGACAATTCTAAAAAAAAAAATATATTTTTCCCATTCTGCTATATAACATTGCCCCAAAAAAAGTAAAAAAATCAAATCTTTTTAACATTTCAGGCCAATTTGTTTTCTGCTACATATTTATGGTAAAAAAAATTGCAATAAGCGTATTTTGATTGGTTTGCGCAAAAGTTATCGTGTCTACTAACAACAGGAAAGATTTATGTCATTTGTATTGTTTTTTTTTACTAGTAATGGCAGCGATCTGCGGTTTTTTTTGCGGGACTGCGACTTTGCGGCAGACAGATCAGACCCCTGACTGACATTTTTGACACTTTTGGGGGGACCAGTGACATTACTACAGTAATCAGTGCTAAAAATATGCACTGTTACTGTAATAATGACATGGGCAGGGAAGGGGTTAACATTGTGGGTGATCAAGGGGTTAAATGTGAGCCTAGGGGAGTGATTCTAACTGTAGGGGGCGTGGCTTGTGAAATGATCATAGTGACCTGTGATCCTATATAGAAGGATCACAGGGGCTCTATGATCATTCCAGGAAGAAGAACGGTCAGCTGTGTTTACAACAGCTGACCGTTCTTCTCTCTCAGCGGGGAACGATCGCGGGTGTCAGGCGGCAATCGGAGCCGCCTGCCCCGTGCATCAGCTTTCCCGCTGCGAGCGGGGGCGGAAGTGCGCCGCCGCCGGCTCGCGTTTTCCCCCTGGCTGCCTGCGTGCAACCGACGTATACCTACGGCGGTTTGCGCAGGAGCGGCTGCCTACAGCAATATAACTGCTGCAGGCGGTCATAAAGTGGTTAAAGAGTAACTCTACTTTTGTTGAGAAAATAATATTCCTTTCTGAGTGCTCTGTGTACATTGCAAGCTTCGTAACACACTTTGTTGCAGATACCTACCTTTTGTAACTCTGGAGAAATAGCGCGCGTTTTCCCCCTGGCTGCCTGCGTGCAACCGACGTATACCTACGGCGGTTTGCGCAGGAGCGGCTGCCTACCGCAATATAACTGCTGCAGGCTGTCATAAAGTGGTTAAAGAGTAACTCTACTTTTGTTGAGAAAATAATATTCCTTTCTGAGTGCTCTGTGTACATTGCAAGCTTTGTAACACACTTTGTTGCAGATACCTACCTTTTGTAACTCTGGAGAAATAGCTGTTTGTCTGTGTCCATGTTCAAATAGGCTTGCTATTAGGGGCACTCGGCAGGAGGGAAGAGCCAGGGGACTTAAAAAGTAGAGGATTGGAGCTGCTATGTGCAAAACCATTGCACAAAGCAGGTAAGTATAACATATTATTTAAAAAACAAATCTTGTGTTTAGAATCACTTTAAATTACATCTAATTGGTTGCTATGAGTTATTGTACTTTGCTCTTAGCCTTAAAATCCAACCCCAGGATCTTTTAAAAATTCCCCCTTGCAGTGGGGACCCCTGCACTGCAAATCTAAGATGAGTAAAGAAGTAAATACTTACCTTACTCCTCACTTCAGCTAAGTCCCTCCAGTGCTTTGACCAGTCCCCCACAGCCTGCTTTGTAAGCTGCAGCTGGCTTGGATGCACTTCAGCCTCCTTAATGTACAGGGTTGTAAGCCCTGTATTGTACATAATAATGCAGAGGCTGGGCCCACAGTCCAGAGTTTTAGGCAGAGGGGGAGAGCAGTAGAGCCGGCTACGGGAGTAGATAGTAAGCCTCAGTTCAAACTACGTTTGTATGTGAATCACACAGAAACCGCTAAGTCGTGCATGCAGCAATTGTGGAACCACACTGCAACCGGATCACATGGTACATTATACCATGCGAACCAGTGCCGGCAAATGCACCGTGTTTCTGACCTGGAGTTGGGGTGTTGTTAAGATTGCACAGACACCTGCAGCGGATCGCAAGGGCAGTGCGATTTTAATTTGGTTCAGCAAATGCACAGATCGCAGGGTTTCCGGCACTGCATTAGTGGGAGCCTAGGGTCAGTGATAGCTATGTTCAGGGGTACACAGCGCAGACTCTAGCATTTACCCTATGCAGTGTTGCAGCTGCAGGAGAGCCCCACTACAAGGGTACATTATTTTAAATTCCTGGAGTTGGGCTTTAACAAATACGGCCATATGAGTGTAAATGTGCTTCTGCCTTTGCAACTAACGTTTATTTTCTGAATAATTGCACATTCAGAGTGTCCTTTGTTTCATCTGTCTTGTAGGGTTCAATGCTTTGAAAGCTCTTCATGACCAACCACTAAATTAATAGCTCAGTAAAGTGAAATAATGCATGGCGGGATAACATCTTTCATGTTTTCATCTTTTTCATAGAGATAAATGTCCTGTCACCTGTCAGCTTGCAGGAGATTAAAGAAGGAACTAAGAACTTCAGCAGAGACTTCCTAATTGGAGAAGGACAGTTTTTTGATGTTTACAAAGCAGACATTAAGAAAAAGTCATGTGTTGTCAAGTTGCTTAAACAGGTGAAGAAATAATTACATAGCTACCATTTACTGTTACACTGTAATCAATTACAGCAGCTCTATTTAACTTTACAAACTACATGAACACATTCTTTGCAAGTTGCAGAGAATATTGAAATAACCATAACCTTTTCTATTAACTAGCAACCCTTGAGATTCAGTCAAGATGTGCCTGAGAAAAGCACTTTGGGGAAATTTAGCCTTCTGAATATGCAGAGAGGTGATTTCCTCAGCCCCTCGTTCCACTAAAGTGGGGTACACACTATAAGAAAATCGGGCGAACGATCTAATTTTCCTTGTTTTTTCACAGCAAACCAGAACTGATAAAAGAAAATTCGTATGAAAATTTTTGTACGACAAAGGCTTTTTTTTGCTGTTTATTGTTTCTGATCATGCGCAGTCTTTCATTTCTGATTTTTCTTATACGAAAATTATGCGAAAACAGTACACATTAAGCAAAAATTTTTGGTCTGTTCCCATACCAGAAACATTTTGGAGATGATCCCTTTGAAAATTTTTGTTCAGAAGGTCAGAATCGGCTGTAGAAAGTTGTGTACACACTATAGGAAAATCATACCAAGGTTCTTTGGATGAAAATTCTCACCTGATTTTCTTTTAGTGTGTATGAGCCTCAACACAGACTGTCCCTTGTACTATTTTTTTGGCAGTTCACACAGTGAAATGTTGCAGCATTGGAACTCAGCTGCATGATTCTTCAGGTAATTTCACCTTAACAGGTCAGAGGGTGAGAGGCAGGAAAAGCGCTGAGTTTGCAACTGTGTGATGGATTTTTACTCTGGATGGTCAAAGACTGAAGCAGAAGAGCAAATGTAATATGTGCTACTACCTGCATGCACACATCAAAATTAATAAAGGCTACTGTGGAGGGTAGTAGAATTTACTTGATTGCATTATATTTAGGCCAGCATTGCAAACCGTGAAGTAATTGCTGATCCTAGTTAATGCCTGAGCAAGGATAGCGTCATATTTTTAAGTTGAAAGAAAAGTAAAGGCAAAGTCATAGAGAGTACGGTAGTATTACGCCTAAATATCACTTGCATGCACTTAACATGAAAAATACTATACAGTATCTCACAAAAGTGAGTACACCTCTCACATTTTTGAAAATATTTTATTATATCTTTTCATGTGACAGCACTGAAGAAATGTCACTTTGCTACAATGTAAAGTAGTGAGTGTACAGCTTGTATAACAGTGTAAATCTGCTGTCCCCTCAAAATACCTCAACACACAGCCATTAATGTCTAGACCACTGGCAACAAAAGTGAGTACACCCCTAGGTGTCAATATTTTGTGTGGCCACCATTATTTTCCAGCACTGCCTTAACCCTCTTGGGCATGGAGTTCACCAGAGCTTCTCAGGTTGCCACTGGAGTCCTATTCCTCTCCTCCATGACGACATCACAGAGCTGGTGGATGTTAGAGACCTTGCGCTCCTCCACCTTCCATTTGAGGATGCCCCACATATTCTCAATAGGGTTTAGGTCTGGAGTCATGCTTGGCCAGTCCATCACCTTTACCCTCCGCTTCTTTAGCAAGGCAGTGGTCGTCTTGGAGGTGTGTTTGGGGCTGTTATCATGTTGAAATACTGTCCTGCGGCCGAGTCTCCGAAGGGAGGGGATCATGCTCTTCTTCAGTATGTCACAGTACATGTTGGCACTCATGGTTCCCTCAATGAACTGTAGCTCACCAGTTCCTTCACCATGCTTCATTGTAGGCAAGACACACTTGTCTTTGTACTCCTCACCTGGTTGTCACCACACACGCTTAAGACTATCTGAACCAAATAAGTTTATCTTGGTCTCATCAGACCACAGGACATGTTTCCAATAATCCTTGTCCTTAGTCTGCTTGCCTTCAGCAAACTGTTTGCGGGCTTTCTTGTGCATCATCTTTAAAAGAGGCTTCCTTCTGGGATAACAGCCATGCAGACCAATTTGATGCAGTGTGCGGCGTATGGTTTGAGCACTGACAGGCTGATCCCCCACCCCTTCAACCTCTGCAGCAATGCTGGCAGCACTCATGCGTCTATTTATCAAAGACAACCTCTGGATATGAGCTTGTTCTGAGTAGAACCTGTCCTGTTAAACGGCTGTATGGTCTTGGCCACCGTGCTGCAGGTCAGTTTCAGGGTCTTGGCAATCTTCTTATAGCCTAGGCCATCTTTATGTAGAGCAACAATTCTTTTTCTCAAATCTTCAGCAAGTTCTTTGCCATGAGGTGCCATGTTAAGCTTCCAGTGACCAGTATGAGAGAGTGAGAGCGGTACCTCCAAATTTAACACACCTGCTCCCTATTCACACCTGACTACTTTACATTGTAGCAAAGTGTAATTTCTTCAGTGTTGTCACATGCAAAAAAATAATAAAATATTTACAAAAATGTGAGGGGTGTACTCACTTTTGTGAGATACTGTATAAGCTCTGAATTGGACTATATACAGTCAGGTCCATAAATATTGGGACATCAACACAATTCTAATCTTTTTGGCTCTATACACAATGGATTTGAAATTAAACAAACAAGATGCTTTAACTGCAGACTTTCAGCTTTAATTTGAGGGTATTTACATCCAAATCAGGTGTAGGAATTGCAACAGTTTGTATATGTGCCTCCCACGTTTTAAGGGACCAAAAGTAATAGGACAGATTAACAATCATAAATCAAACTTTTACTTTTTAATACTTGGTTGCAAATCCTTTGCAGTCAATTACATCCTGAAGTCTGGAACATATAGACATCACCAGACGCTGGGTTTCATCCCTGGTGATTCTCTGCCAGGTTTCTACTGCAACTGTCTTCAGTTCCTGCTTGTTCTTGGGGCATTTTCCCTTCAGTTTTGTCTTCAGCAAGTGAAATGCATGCTCAATCGGATTCAGGTCAGGTGATTGACTTGGCCATTGCATAACATTCCACTTCTTTTCCTTAAAAAACTCTTTGGTTGCTTTCGCAGTATGTTTCGGGTCATTGTCCATCTGCACTGTGAAGCGCCGTCCAATGAGTTCTGAAGCATTTGGCTGAATATGAGCAGATAATATTGACCGAAACACATTTTAGAATTCATGCTGCTGCTTTTGTCAGCAGTCACATTGTCAATAAATACAAGAGAACCAGTTCCATTGGCAGCCATACATGCCCATGCCATGACACTACCACCACCATGCTTCACTGATGAGGTGGTATGCTTTGGATCATGAGCAGTTTCTTTCCTTCTTCATACTCTTTGTTATGAGGCAGGTGGAAGCCTGTCGTGCAGGGAAGGCTTACCGTTGCTGGTGGGCGGAGCTTGGTTGGAAACCCGAGGTGAGTAGCCCAGGCTAACCTGAGGTGCGGGGTCTAAGCATCTACTGGTCTTCACCAGAGCCTCTGATGGTGAGGATGGATTTGGCCGCAGGTGGATACCAGGTCGCGGCCCCCAGGGTCGCCCCACTAGGGGGTAGCCGGTCAAGGTCCGAAGGTGGATGAGCCGACAAGGAGAATCCAGAAGAGTAGTCAAAACGAGCCGGGACCAGGACAGGTAGCAAACAAGCGAAGTCAGGGACGAGCCAAAGGTCAACAGGTATCAGACAGGAAATCAACAGGAAGCAGGTTCAGAACACAGGAGAGCTGAAGACAACACAGCAAAGTGCAGTGCTGCTGAGCTGTTTAAATAAGGCTGCCTGTTTGCTAATTATTGCAATTAGTCTGCTCTAGGTTAACCCTTTAGGTTGCAGACTCATGACAGCACATGCTCAGGAAGCGTTCCTAACATTGCCCCCCCCCCCCTTAAGGGCAACCTCCGGGTGCCCAACAAACTGCTTTTCTGAGGATGGGCTAGAAAAAACGCCTGGATTAAATCTGCAGCATGGATGTTCCGCTCCGGTTCCCAGGAATTTTCTTCCGGCCCATAGCCTTTCCACTTGATCAGGTACTGGAGCTGGTTACCTCTCTTCCGACAGTCAAGTATGGCCTCCACTTCATACTCAACGTCTCCATCCACAATCACAGGTTCGGGAGGTCCAGAATTTCTGCCAGGGAAGGCATCAGGAACCACGGGCTTTAAGAGGGTGACATGGAATACAGGATGGATCCGCAGGGTATCAGGTAAGGATAGTTCGTAAGCAACAGCATTGAGTCTCCTTTTAACTGAAAATGGACCGATAAATTTGGGAGCCAACTTCTTGGACGGGCAGGCCAAGTGGAGGTTAGCTGTGGACAGCAAAACCTGATCACCGGGCTGGAGGAATAACTCTCCCCTCTTTTTCTCGTCAAAGGTTTTCTTGGACGCTGCCTGAGCCTTGGTCAACGTTTCCCGCAGAAGTTTGTTATTGCTGGTGACAAAGTTGAAAATGTCCTGGACTGCGGGAACTCCAGATTCAGAGGAGATGTCAGGCAGGAAGGAGGGATGGAACCCGTAATTGGCGAAGAAGGGGGATTGCCTAGTGACGGAATGTTTCGAATTATTATTTGCGAATTCTGCAAATGGCAATAAGGTTACCCAGTCATCCTGGACAAAGGTAGTGAAGCACCGGAGTTATTGCTCCAGGGTCTGGTAAGTCCTCTTGGTTTGACCGTTGGTTTGTGGATGGTAGGATGAGGACATAGCCAGGTCGATCTTCAGGAGCCCACATAATGCCTTCCAGAAACGGGACGTGAATTGCACCCCCTCTGTCAGAGATGATACTGGTAGGTACACCATGTAGTCTTACTACTTCCTTGAGAAAGATGTCTGCAGTGTCTTTCGCAGTGGGAGTACCCTTGAGGGGTAAAAAGTGGGCCATCTTGGAAAGCCGGTCTACGACCACAAAGATGGCAGAGCACCCTGCTGAAAGAGGCAGTTCCACGATGAAGTCCATGGCGATTGTCTGCCAGGGCCGGTCAGGAACTGGGAGTGGTCTGGGAAGCCCCCAAGCCTTGCTTCTTGCGGTCTTACTCCGGGAGCAAGTGGTGCAGGAAAGGACATAGTGTCTGCAGTTCTTTTCCATCTCGGGCCACCAAAGGGTGCGCTGCAGAAGGTCAAGAGTTCTTTGGATGCCAAAATGACCGGCTAGAAGATGATCATGACAGGCACCCAGAACTGCCACTCGGACGTCCTCCGGAACAAAAATCTTGTCCCCGGCCCATAACAAGCCATCCCTGCGTGACAGGAGAGTTCCCGGTGGGTCAGAAATTTTAGCCGAGGCTTGTTCGAGACGGGACCTCAGACCTGTGAGAAGAAGCAGAAAGTTCTTTTCAGACAGAATGGTGTCAGGTACTGGGACCTCTTTAGGGTTGACAAACATCCGAGACAGGGCGTCTGGTTTGACATTTTTGGATCCAGGTCAGTAAATGATGTGGAACCAAAACCTAGAGAAGAACAGTGCCCATCGTGCCTGACGGGGTCGCAGACGTTTGGCAGATCTCAGGTACTCAAGGTTCTTGTGGTCCGTGAAAATGAGAATAGGGTGTGCCGCACCCTCAAGCAGATATCGCCATTCTTCCAGGGCGGCTTTAATAGCCAAAAGTTCCCGGTTTCCCACATCATAATTCCTCTCCGCCGTGGAGAGTTTTCGGGAAAAGAAAGCTATTGGGTGCATCAGGTCCTTGACCCCCTGTCTCTGGGAGATGACTGCCCCAATAGCGACTTCTGAGGCATCTACCTCAAGGAGGTAGGGTAAGGTGGGATCTGGATGGCTCAGGATAGGAGCAGATGTAAAGTGCTTCTTTAAAATCATGAAAGCGGACTGGGCCTCAGGAGTCCAAGAATAACGGACATCTTTCTTGGTGAGCTGGGTGATAGGGGAGATGATGGAGAATCCCCTTATGAACCTCCTATAAAAATTGGCAAAGCCGACAAAGCGCTGCACTCCTTTCTTATCAGATGGCGGAGGCCAATCCAGAATAGCAGAGACTTTCTGGGGGTCCATCTTTATTCCTTCCGTTGAAATTATTAGCCCCAAAAATTAAATGCTGCTTTGCTCGAAGTCGCATTTTTCAGCCTTGGCATATAGACCATGCTGGCGGAGACGGCTGAGAACATTTCGGACATGCTCGCGGTGTTGTTCCAGGGATGCGAAAAAGATCAAAATGTCATCCAGGTATACAATGACAAAGATGTCCAGCCAATCCCTGAAGATGTCGTTCACGAAATGTTGGAACGTAGTCGAAGCATTACAGAGGCCGAACGGCATCACTAGATACTCAAAATGTCCAAACCGGGTGCGGAAAGCCGTCTTCCACTCGTCCCCCTCTCGGATGCGGACTAGGTTATAGGCCCCACGGAGGTCCAATTTTGTGAACAGGGCAGCGGACCTGAGTCTCTGAAAAAGCTCGGTAACCAGAGGAAGGGGGTAGCGGTTCTTAATAGTGATCTTGTTTAGATCCCTGTAGTCAATGCAAGGTCGGAGAGAGTGATCTTTCTATTCCACGAAGAAAATGCCTGCACCCGCCGGGGAAGTGGATGGGCGGATGAACCCTTTTTTTAGGTTTTCGTCCACATAATCCTTCAGCACGTCCAGTTCCCATTCAGATAAGGAATAGATCCGGCTGAACGGAATCTCAGCCCCAGGCAGCAATTCGATGGGACAGTCATACGGACGATGGGGGGGCAAGGTCTCGGCGCCCAGTTTACTGAACACGTCCAGAAAGTCATGGTAGGCCTGGGGCACGACGGAGTGTAGGTCAGGCTCAGACTCGGGACAGAGTAGGGCTTTGGAAGCTTAGAGCGGCATGGATAGGAAGGAGTTCCTGCAATATGATGACGGGAATTGGATGGCTCCTGTGGTCCAATCGATCTGCGGGTTGTGGGCCTGCAACCACGGCAACCCCAGGATAACGGGAAATAATGGAGATGCAATAATGTCCAGACTTATCATCTCCTTGTGGCCAGAAGAGGAGACCATGGGAAGAGGAGGGGTTTCCTGGGTCACAGGTCCGGATTTAATGTGGGATCCGTCAGCCAACAAGATGGTGAGGCCTTGGGTCTTTGGCTGGAGAGGTATGCCGTGTTGAGCAGCGAAGGTGCGATCAATAAAGCAGCTGCAGGCTCCTGAATCAATGATCGCTGTAACCGGGACGGGACCTTCCGAGAGCTGTAATGACACAGGGAAAGCTAGGTGAGAGTTATTGGTAACAGATGCCACACAACTGGGTGGAGGAACAGAACGAAACTTGCAGAGTTTTGCAGGGCAGGAATGTGCATAATGGCCGGCTTCTCCACAATAGAGACAGAGGTTACCGATTTGCCGACGACACCTCTCTTCTGGAGACAGGGCTGGTCGCATGATCCCGAGTTGCATGGGTTCAGGCATATCTGGAGTGGCACCGGTAGGAGCAGGACAGACAGGGACTGGTCCAGTCGGGGAAAAACGCGCGGGAGGAGTCACCCGTGGCAGCATCCAGGTTGGCCGAAACTGTTGTGGAGGCCACTCTGCCCGGCGCTCCCGGAGCCAGCGGTCGATCGGAATGACCTGGGAAATCAGATCTTCCAGGGTGTCAGGTATACCCACTCGGGCTAGTTCATCCTTCAGTCCTTTGGATAAGCCCAGGCGGAACTGGTAGCGCAGTGCCGCCTCGTTCCAGGAGGTATCGGAACTCAGGCGGCAGAAGTCGTTGACGTAGTCCTTGACGGGCCTGCGACCCTGCTGGAGAAAGTGAAGTGCAGCTTCTGCGGTGGAGGACCATTGCGGATCATCATAAAGTTGAGCCATGGCCGTAAAAAATGATAATGAGTCCAGATGGGGACTGCTCTCCTCTAGAAGCCGATGGGCCCAGGATTGAGGCTCGCCTAAGAGCAAAGAAACGACAAACCCCACCTTGGTGACCTCCAGGGAAAAGGTCCGGGGCTGCAAGGAGAAGTACAATTGGCAGGCATTACGGAAGGCTCGGAATTTACCCTGGTATCCGGAGAATTTTTCGGGGTTCGGAACACAGGGTTCCGGTGGCAACATCACCACCGTGGGACTAGGAGCAGATCCTGTGGACGCTGCAGAGGTGGACGGAGCTGATAACACTGGAGGGTTGGGGGAAGTGGCGGATTGTAATCGTTCCTCTAGCTGTGTGTAACCATCCTGGAGGGTCTTCACGGCTTGCGCCAGGGCTGCGAGGTGCTGGCAAATTTCCTCCAACAGTGAGGCCTCTCTTGCAGGCTCCGACATGGCTGTGTTGTACTGTTATGAGGCAGGTGGAAGCCTGTCATGCAGAGAAGGCTTACCGTTGCCGGTGGGCGGAGCTTGGTTGGAAACCCGAGGTGAGTAGCCCAGGCTAACCTGAGGTGCAGGGTCTAAGCATCCACCAGTCTTCACCAGAGCCTCTGATGGTGAGGATGGATTTGGCTGCAGGTGGATACCAGGTCGCAGTCCCCAGGGTCGCCCCACCAGGGGGTAACCGGTCAAGGTCCGAAGGTGGATGAGCCGACAAGGAGATTCCAGAAGAGTAGTCAAAACGAGCCGGGATCAGGACAGGCAGCAAACAAGCGAAGTCAGGGACGAGCCAAAGGTCAACAGGTATCAGACAGGAAATCAACAGGAAGCAGGTTCAGAACACAGGAGAGCTGAAGACAACACAGCAAAGTGCAGTGCTGCTGAGCTGTTTAAATAAGGCTGCCTGTTTGCCAATTATTGCAATTAGTCTGCTCTAGGTTAACCCTTTAGGTTGCAGACTCATGACAGCACATGCTCAGGAAGCGTTCCTAACACTCTTCTCTTCCCATCACTCTGGTACAAGTTGATCTTGGTCTCATCTGTCCATAGGATGTTGTTCCAGAACAGTGAAGGCTTTTTTTAGATGTTATTTGGCAAACTCTAATCTGGCCTTCCTGTTTTTCAGGCTTACCAATGGTTTACATCTTGTGGTGAACCCTCTGTATTCACTCTGGTGAAGTCTTCTCTTGATTGTTGACTTTGACACACATACACCTACCTCCTGGAGAGTGTTCTTGATCTGGCCATCTGTTGTGAAGGGTGTTTTCTTCACCAGGGAAAGAATTCTTCGGTCATCCACCACAGTTGTTTTCCGTGGTCTTCCGGGTCTTTTTGTGTTGCTGAGCTCACCGGTGCGTTCTTTCTTTTTAAGGATGTTCCAAACAGTTGATTTGGCCACACCTAATGTTTTTGCTATCTCTCTGATGGGTTTGTTTTGTTTTTCCAGCCTAATGATGGCTTGCTTCACTGATAGTGACAGCTCTTTGGATCTCATATTGAAAGTTGACAGCAACAGATTCCAAATGCAAATAGCACACATGAAATTAACTCTGGACCTTTTTATCTGCTCTTTGTAAATGGGATAATGAGGGAATAACACACACCTGGGCATGGAACAGCTGAGCAGCCAATTGTCCCATTAATTTTGGTCCCTTAAAAAGTGGGAGGCACATATACAAACTGTTGTAATTCCTACACCTTTCACCTGATTTGGATGTAAATAACCTCAAATTAAAGCTCAAAGTCTGAAGTTAAAGCACATATTATTTGTTTCATTTTAAATCCATTGTGGTGGTGTATAGAGCCAAAAAGATTAGAATTGTGTTGATGTCCCAATATTTATGGACCTGACTGTATATAGCTAAGTCTGCTTTAATGATACTAAAATGGCAAGCTCATTTTATTGGTGTATATTTTGTGCAAAACAACATATTTCTTTTTTAACTCCCTCCCATCCGCGCTACAGCCTATATACGGCTGCAGCTCGGACTTGAATTTTCGGGAGGCCGTTTTTAAACGGCCTCCCAGAAAGACTCTCCCCGCGCGCTCCCGCGAGCGCGCATCGGGGAGAATCTGTGTCGGCCGTGTCCCTTGGACACGGCCGATCACAGATCGTGGTGAATGGCCAATCACAGCGGCCATTCACCACGTGATCAAGCCGTCCAATGAGAGATGATCTCATATGTAAACATATGAGATCATCTCTCATCGCCGGCGCTCCTTCCTCACACAGACACTGCAGTGTGAGGAAGGAGGGGGAGCCGACAGCCGCCGGGGATACAGCAATGTAATCAGGGCACTGATCACCAGTGCCCTGATTACCAAACGTAAAAAAACCACACAAATTGCCCCCCATCAGTGCCCACAGTGCCCGCCATCAGTGCCCCCATCAATGCCCACAATCAGTGCCCATAGTGCTGCCAGTCAGTGCCCATCAGTGCCTGCTCATCTAGGCACTGATGAGCACTGACTGGCAGCACTATGGGCACTGAGTGTGGGCACTGATGGTGCTGCCCATCAGTGCTCATCAGTGCCGCCCATCAGTGCTCATCAGTGCCACCCGTCAGTGTCCATCAGTGCCATCCGCCAGTGCCCATCAGTGCCGCCTATCAGTGCCGCCTCTCAGTGCCCAGCAGTGCCACCTCTCAGTGCCACCTATCAGTGCCCAGCAGTGCCGCCTATCAGTGCTCATCAGTGCCGCCTATCAGTGCCGCCTATCAATGCCGCCTATCAGTGCTCATCAGTGCGGCATATTAGTACCTCCTCATCAGTGCCCATAAGTGCCACCTCATCAGTGCCCATAAGTGCCTCCTCATCAGTGCCCATAAGTGCCACCTCATCAGTGCCCATCAGTGCAGCCTATCAGTGCCCATCAGTGCCGCCTCATCAGCGCACATCAGTGAGGGAGAAAAATTTATTTTCAAAATTTACTCGCAGAAAATAAGAAAAACTTTTTTTTTTTTCAAAATTTTCTGTCTTTATTCTTTTTTTTTGTAAAAAATAAAAAACCCAGAGGTGATTAAATACCACCAAAAGAAAGCTCTATTTGTGTGAAAAAAATGATAAAAATTTCATATGGGTACAGTGTAGCATGACCGCGCAATTGTCAGTCAAAGCGTGACAGCGCTGAAAGCTGAAAATTGGCCTGGATGGGAAGGGTGTTTAAGTGCACAGTAGGGAAGTGGTTAAACTCAACAGATAAACCCGCTTTGTTGATTGGCCTCACTTTGCTCTACTTATTGTATTGGCCTGTATTGTAGAGAAGCCATAGCTAGTTAGTTTTGGCTTACAGTGATTCACAAAAGTTTATATGTAACATTTTACCGATGGGACTATTTTTTGTTTTTTTAAGTGAACTGTGCATATATGATCTTGTTAAGTCTTTAGTTTGCCATCAATAGATTTTGCAATTTTCATTGTAAAATGCCTTTCAAAAAGTCTTTATCAAAATAATGCAACCAATGACATTTCTGATTTTTGTCTGTATAGAAGAATGCGTCAGAAGATCATCAGAAGCAAGTTCAATTATTCCTAGCGCAATGGGAGTGCTTACCTAGGTAAGAATTTGTAGAAATACCCTTTTTTTGTACACTTTTTTCACATTATTTGTGTAAATTGTGAAGATTATTAAAAAGTCATTTCTGGTGTGGGGGACCACTAATCCAGCGCTGCAATGTTGCCTTGAGACCACAGGTCCCCATAGTGCCACTTTCTTTTTTCTTTTGTTTAAGTATGCAACTTACAAAGCATACTAATGTACCATGAGTTGTAAACATAGTTTTTAGCAGGGGTTCTCTGAAAACTGAAAATTACTTTACATGTTTCCTTATGGTAAAAGGTGGAGAAAGCATGGTTTGTATTAGATGACTCCATTTATAAATGTACCTAAAAACTGTGAAATAATTATAGCTACTCAACAAAATGTTCATTCAGTATATGCATTAACAGTAACACAAATAAGTCTGTTAAAAGGTCACTTTCATAAGTTTCTTTACATTCTCACAAGATGGTAACAAAGCTTACTGCTGCTATATTAAAGCTAAAGTTTATTTTAGTTTAGTTAATTTTTTTCCATGGAGCACAAGGGATATTACTTATCTCTTATTAAGTGTGTCCTATATCTGCCTGGCTGCTGCATGGAAATCTTCTCCTAGCTGCTGGTGGGCCTTCCCTAGAGCACTGATCTCCTGGTGCTCATCAGAAGCTCACTCACTGTGAGTGTTAAAGAGTTTTGCCACTTGCCTGCCCCTCACGCATGCCTCCTTCATTCATAGAACTGGTATTATTCTTTCATAGAATGCAAAGTGTTCTGAAGATCCCAGGCACCCAGGAGGGACAAGTAAGCATGGTAAAAATGGCAGTAAGGGTCCAGATGAGGGGGGCGTGGGTTCACATTCCTAGAAGCATCAAAATGATTTAGCGAGACCGCAGCCAAAAAAAAGAAAAGTGAACAACCCCAGGCTGCTGTACCTTGTTTACAAGTCGTGCTGCTGGTTGAAATTTCAGTGCAATTGAAAGGGTTAAAGGATTTCAAAACAAAAGAACAAAATGTGACTTATCAGTCCTTAGATGTGGTTGCTGCATTATTTTTTTTTTTTTTTTTACACATTAAGACTCCGTTCACACTGGTCGCCTGACAGGTCGCCGTAGGTCGCCTGCCATAGAGAAGCTGTGGACCCGTTCTAATAGGAGCGACACAAGTCGCTCCGACTTAGAAAAAGGGTCCAGAGGAGCTTCTTTGGGGCGACCTGGAGCGACCTGCATTGACTTCAATGATATGAAGTCTGTGCCGGCCGATCCGAGGTCGCGGTGCGAGCTGCGCACCTCGACCTGTGAGGTCGCCCCGGCAAGTAGCGTCGCCCCAGTGTGAACGGGGTCATAACAAACATTGCAGGCATTATTCGTGACTTTTGCAAGATTGAGACATTCGAACTGCACATTTTTTATAAATAGACTCCATAGTGTTAACCTCATGTTAGAGTAGCTTAAATGAACTCAATGTTAAAGCAAGCATACTTATAACTGGAAAATGTACTGTCTTTAGCTTAAAACACTTTTCATCTTCTTAGAATCCAGCATCCAAATGCATTAGACTTGCTTGGATATGTCAGAACCGATGACTCAACATGTTTGGTGTACCCATATCTGAAACATGGATCCCTCTTCAAAAGGTTGCATTATACTGTGAGTTTCAAATATTATCTGTTCACAAATGTGTTCATAATTATGTCAGAAAGGTGGTATTATTTTAACTTTTGTGTGTTAACATATTTTCTGTTATTGCTGTTGGTAGATAATTCTGCTATTTTTCCACTGGTTGTAAATCAATTTGCCCTCATATTGGCTTACTTCATTATACCGTAGGATAAGACTGCACCTCTTTCCTGGCAAGTACGCTACAATATTCTAGTTGGAGTAGCAAAGGCCATCCTCCACCTACACACAATGAGCCCTAGTCCTGTGATCTGTGGAAACATAACTAGGTAAGTAGAGCCATAAAAAAGCACTAAAAATCTCAAAATGTGTTTTTCCATAAAACAATCCAAACTCTCTGAAACTGCCTATTCTGCAATTCTTAGCACAGCAACATTCTGACTGACAGAGGCAAAAACAAAGGTGACCTCATCAATATGCTGCTGCTACTTATTTGTCCAGTCACTGGGGTGGGTGCTAGACCAGGTTGTATTGGTCAACTGCAATAAACTGGATGCAAAAAGCCTAAGA
This sequence comes from Pelophylax lessonae, assembly GCF_965119305.1. Lineage (NCBI taxonomy): Eukaryota > Metazoa > Chordata > Amphibia > Anura > Ranidae > Pelophylax > Pelophylax lessonae. The sequence continues at coordinate 268,608,394 of NC_138771.1, read as the reverse complement.
TCAGACGTTGTCTAGCAAAGGTACTATAATTATAAAATTGGCTGAGCAGAATTGTTAATCCTTTAGCAGTTATGGCTATTTCAATATCATTTTTAGCTGTGTGCCTGGAGGCGAGCTACAGGCCCCTTGCTAATGTAATTAGCGATTACATGGGGGGGACCCAGCAGGGGTTCCTGACAAAAAGCTGTCCTATTGAAAACAATGGGAGATTGACAGCTCCCGCAGCTAATCGCAGCCTCTCACATGTAATCTTCAATGGAGCCATTACCTGTGAATGTTCAGGCCATGAGTGCAGACTGTCCTATGTGTACATTGTGACCAGGAGAAGAGTAGAAAACTTTGTGGTGAGCACAATCAATAAGCCTTTTCATGGTAGAATGCAGATTTCTGTGCATTAAAGAAAGATTCCCATGCAAAGTGTGACATGGTGCTGCATTGATTGGTGGGTATGTTGAAAATGGATACTCCTATAGCCATGGTTTATTGTGACAACTTCACATCTTCTAGCACCATTGTTCACATAGCATCTCAGAGCCACCAGGTAAGATGATGCTGGGAATCTTTACTTTGCTAGGCACTAATATTGCATGTCTTAAGGGTGGGGGCAGGAATTACTTTGATTGCTGTCTAAATGGTAAAGTATGTCCATTCTGGGCTACTAACCCAACACATCTTATTGGTACTGGCTCATGTGGCAAATGCCCTCCTGCTTCCCTTACCTCCCAATTCTTACCTCATTATGACTTGCTTTCCTGGCCGTAGAGCAGGTGTCTCCAAATCTTCTAAACAAACTGTCAGTTTATTGTCCTTCAGACTTTAGGGGGGGTCAGTGGGGCCATTTTTCCTGGCATCAGTTGGAGTAAAAATCACCACATTTAGTATAGTGCCCAATTGTTGGTATGATTGGAAGGAATAGTGCCCCATCGTAAAAATGATTTGGAGAAATAGAGCCCTATTGTTGGTGTCTGTGGGAGAAATAGTGCCCCAATGTTGATGTCAGTTGGCAGAATAGTGTCTTTTATTAGTGGGAGGACTAGTGAGTGCCCCAAGGGCTGGATAAAGGCAAGCAAAGGATTGCAGTTTGGGGACCACTGCCCTAGAGTAATAGACACTTCTACTTGCCTTAATATGTGTCACTGTTATACTGTAACATTAATTACGCTAACACAGCACTATTGCAAACATTATATTGCACCATGGCATTGCACCATTTTCACATCTTCTAAATGTTGTTCATCTTTTCCCTTTTTCTCTTCCAGCAAAAATATATTGCTTGATCAGCATTTTCAGCCAAAGCTCTCTGACTTTGCCATGGTCCATTTGAGGTCTTACCTGATAAATCACATTAAAACTATCAAGATGGATCATGCCACTCTCAAGTTCCTGGGATACTTGCCAGAGGAGTACATTAGGAGGGGAGATCTGTCAGTGAAAACTGATGTGTATAGCTACGGAATTGTGAGTGTGTGAAGAATCACCTTTAAAACTTTGATTCTGAACCAGGAATTTCATTATAGAGGTTTATACTTCATATAAAGTTTTATGAAGATGAATCTTGCAGTTAATGCTGAAGTATAATTTGCAGAAAGAATGGATAAACTAAATATTGTCTGCCAAAGAAATATGTTGGTAAGAAGGATTTTTAACACTCAGTGTGGGGAGAATTTCTAAAAAAAGACCTGTGGTTATAAAAAAAAAAAAAATGACAGCTAAAAGCAGCAGTATCTAGCATAAATTCTGACACATGTGGGATTTCTGTACACAGGAAAACCCTATATCCCTTCCTATCACCCATAGTCACCTCAGTTGCCACTCATCTCTAACTCAATTGCCTTAAAGGGTTAACTAAAACTTCACACCCTCTCCGCCCCCCAGATCCTGCTGCATTTACCTTTGTGGATGACTAGCTGTCAGCTCCTGCACAGCTGGTGTAGTAGTCCGAGGCTTTTAAATCCCTGCTCTTCTCCCCGTGCTTTCTGTATGGCTTCTGTAATGTATCAGATCGATTCTGATCGCTCCACCAGCTGCATGGGCAGTGGCAGGCCATCACCCATGGAGGTAAGTGCAGTGGGGACTGGAGAGGGTCAGGAGGGTGTGAGTTCACCTTTTCATTTTTTTCTGAAAGTGTGAACTTGCACTTTAAGGTAATTACCGTGATGTCATAAAATGTGTCAGATGTCGATTGTCCAAGAACATGATGGGAGGTGTAAAACTTTGTGAAACCATCCTGTTCTAATTACATAATCCAATCCCATGAAGTCTGTGACACGTGATAATTGTTGCTGAGGTAAAACATATAATACCATTTTAACTTCTTTACCAGTGATCAGTAATTTGTCAATTCACTCCTACAGCCCTGTAAACAGTCATCACTTCTCCCAGACTTCATCACACCATAGTGATTAGAAAAATATTGCATGCTGATAACAGTACAGTATGCTGTTAATTCACATAAGAATAGTATTCATTATATAATTTACTTTTTTATTCTCCGTGCCTTCATTTTCACTGTATTTTACTCAACATTTACATGCGGGCCAAGCTTTTTGGCAAAAGTAAAAGTGGCAGGGGTTGGAACATAGAGTATATGTGTTCAGTAAATGTGTGTTTTAACATACGCTACTGTAACACACATACCACAGTGTGATGCATTAAAGCTACATTCATTTTGAATAGCAATGGCAACTGAAGCAATGTCAACTCACATTTGTTGCAGGGCAACTTAGTGCTCTGTAAAGCACTACTGTGCATTGTGGTGCACTGTGTTGGCAAAAATAGTGCAGTCGTATTTTTAGGGCAGTTGTGATGCATTGACAGCCCTTGTTGCTACACCCAGACATACACTGACCCACCAAAGTTGATAAATAGACATATTTCCACTCTATCAGTCTTCTTTTTGCTATTTTATTGGCTCTGTTGTTTAGTGGAGGGAAGGTTTGGGGTAAAGCATGTGCAAAAACAGCAGCAAAAGTTCTCTCAGCTTAGTATCTTTAACCTCATTGAAAAGCAAGGGGGATTAAAGAAGGTGTGTGGAAACCAGCCGGTCCCTAGTTTGATATACTTACCCACCAGTCTGCTAACAAACCAAATGAACCTGTCTAACAAAATAGGTTAAAAACAGGGGTTTAGTCAACACACATTTGCAAACGCATGTATAAGCTGCAAGGCCAACAACAAGGCACCCTGTGTATCTTGCAGTCCTAACACTTCCTAACACTAACTTTTCAATTTTGTTCTATATAGGGATGGAGATGCTGAGCAGTGCTCGCCGGTGTCTCATCTCTAGTCCCAAAACTGCTCATTTTTTGTATAGTATCTTTAACCTCTGCTGCAGACTAATGGTAGGACAGACTGACAGCAAACTCTTCCTTTCTGACAGGCCAATTGTGGCCATTTAAGGCTAGATTGGAAACTTATCCGTGTAGACCTATAAGCCCAGACTAAGTAGGACTCTTCTTCAGCATCCTCAACTTGGCAAGGAACTTGAAAAGCATTAGCTGGACCTCTCAACGGCTGTACCATCCCCAGAGAGCAGTCCTGGGAGGCAAGGGACCTTTCACCACTAAATCCACCCCAGGCAAAGCCTTGGGTGGAAAGGGACCTTTCTAGAAGGTCTCTCCAAATATGTATTCCCTTCTCCAGCCCACACCAATGGCAAAAACTTGCATATGGCCAGGGTGGACTAAATACTAATACCCCAATACATTATATCTTCTTGCTCCACCTACTGAAGAACACACAACAGTAACAGGTGGAAACAATGTCTTTAAGGTTAGAGAAACTCAAAAAATCCAGATCAGGTAAACAGACAGAGCTCAGGCTGGATACAGGCAAACTGCCAACATTAAAATTAGAGTAGGAATACTACAGCATATGGTAAGGTCGATATACTTATATGAAACATAATTGCATACAGTTATCCCTCCTCTTAACCTTAACCCTTAACTGTAACTAAGTAACCCCTGACCTTAAGACTAACTCTCCCTTAAAAGTACCTTGTAGTGAGAGAAATATGTAGGCTACGATTGCTGCCCTATTAAAATCTAGTTGCTTGGTTGTGTCTGGCTTCGATACTTCCTAAGTCACTGACCCAAAACAAGTATGCAGAACTCCTGATACTATTAAGTCAAGGCAGAATCCAAACAGGGAAGACCGCTCTAGGTGAGACTGGAATCAGTTGCTGGTCGGATCCGCAATCCAGGATAGCTTCAAACAACAAAAGGAATGACCGCACTTCCGATAAATTTCAAAAAAGGAGTGTCTTTATTCCACATCAATCGAATTGGCAAGTACAGATACACACTGTGAGTGCAGGACAATCGGTGGACGCGATTCACGACTGGATGTGTCGCTTATTCATCACCAGATGATGAATAAGCGACACATCCAGTCGTGAAACGCGTCCACCGATTGTCCTGCACTCACAGTGTGTATCTGTACTTGCCAATTCGATTGATGTGGAATAAAGACACTCCTTTTTTGAAATTTATCGGAAGTGCGGTCATTCCTTTTGTTGTTTGAAACTATTAAGTCAAGGACTTTAAGGTCTATTTGTGCACTGCGTTAATGCATGTGCTTTAAGGCACAGTATGTCACGTGTTAATTAATTTTTATTAATATTTCTTTTAGATAGCACATTGAAGTCAATGGGCTTCCAATGCATCAACACTATTCAAAATAAACTGTACTGTAGTGTGTCAACACATGTAACATGAGTTGCCATGTGTTGCCACAACACATATATTTAAATTGGCTCTAAGAACTTTGTAAATATTACAAACTTGCTATTGTTGATACGAATAATGATGTACCAAGAGGTGCCAAGATCAGAGATTCTTTAGCAATAGGTTTTGCAATTGGTTTTCTTTTTCATAGATGAACAAAATTATCTGCAACCCTACTACTACACAAAAAGGATGTAAATCAATATGCTATTCTATTGTATAAAGTGTTCTGCCTCTTTAATTAACATGCCATTACTTTTTAATGTATGATTTTCTATTCCTCTTATTAGATCATAATGGAAGTTTTAAGTGGATGTCAAGCTGTGGTTGTAAATGGATCCAAGACTACTTTCCTTGTAAGTATTTTCATAAAACAAAAACAAAAAAGAATACAATTTGCATTGGCAAATTACATTTAGAAACAGGTACATACATTACGGTTGAAAAATCATATGTGAATAAAGTGGTACTAAAACATAGTTTTTTTTTTTTTTTTTTAAATAACAACCATGTTGTACTCGCCTGCCCTGTGCAGTAGTTTTGCACAGAGTAGCTCAGATTCTCTTCTTTTTGGGTACCATCCTGGCACTCCTGGCTCCTCCCCCAATGGGCTCCAGCTGCTGTCTCAGCCAATGAGGAGGGAGAGTCCTGGGACAGCCAAGGCTATCTTGAACATCCCTGGATCGGAGGGAGCTCAGGTAAAGATTGGGGGGCTGGGGAGGGGTACCCTGAAGGTTTTTTACCTTTTGTCCCAGGTTCAGCATACAGCGGGCTAATGACTGCTCTCAGCTGACATCACATAGCTGGTCCACTCTCCACAGGGATCCTGACAATAATGTCAGGCTCTGCCTATGCCTGACCAACAGCTGGCTCTGTCTCTTAGCGTGCAGCTGAAAGCCTGGGCTAGCTGCTACAACCCACCAGTAAGTAATAGGCAGGCAAAGCAGAGAGCCGGGGACTGACATTTACCACTGGCTCTCTGTTTACCGAAAACAAAGAACTGACTGATCAGCGGTCTTTGATCGCTCAGTTCTTGGTGTAGAGTTGGCAGGGGACAGCTGCAACATCAGATTGATGCTGCAGCCATCAAGATGAGTATGTAAATTTGTTTTTTGTAAAGCTTTTTTAAAGCAGAACTTCACTCTCTCAATCAACATTGGCTGTTTTTAATCCTTATGCTGCTAACATTAGTAAATGGATAGGAAAGTGTATCATATTTACTTGTTTTAAAATTAGTTTTTTACATTTCTTTAGTTACTTCCTGGCTTCCATGTCTAGGCAAATTATGTCATACATCCCAAGAGTCCTCAGTAGCTCAGAAGGGGTTTCTCAGCTAAGCACACCCTCTCTTGCCTGTATGCCTGAGCAAAAGGCAGGTGGACTCCAGGAAGTAAATGCTACATGAATGATCTGCCCTTAGTCATGATGGCCATGGCCAGAAATGTTTGGGGGTGTTTTTTAAAGTTATTTTCAAAAAAATAAAGCATGGAAACATGGATGGATGGGGGAGTTTGCTTTAACAACTTCTGGACCGGAAGATTTCCCCCCTTAATGACCAGGCCATATTTTGCGATTCGGCACTGCGTTACTTTAACAGACAATATTTTTCACTTTCTGCTATATAACATTCCCAAATAAAATGTAAAAATCAAAATTTTTTAACATTTTAGGCCAATTTGTTTTCTGCTACATATTTTTGGTAAAAAAAAAATCGCAATAAGGGTATTTTGATTGGTTTGCGCAAAAGTTATCGCGTCTACTAACTACGGGAAAGATTTATGTCGTTTTATTTTTTACTAGTAATGGCGGCGATCTGCGATTTTTGGTGGAACTGCGACATTGCGGCGGACAGATTGGACTCTGACTGACACATTTGGGGGGACCAGTGACATTACTACAGTAATCTGTGCTAAAAATATGCACTGTTACTGTAATAATGTCACTGGCAGGGAAGGGGTTAACACAGTAAGTGATTAATGGGTTAAATGTGTACCTAGGGGAGTGTTTCTAATTGTGGGGGGGGGGGGGGGTTGTGGCTTGTGAAATGATCATAGAGACCCGTGTTCCTATATAGCAAGATTACAGGCACTCTGTGATCATTTCAGAGAGAACGGTCAGCTGTGTTTACAACAGCTGCCCGTCCTTCTCTGTCAGAGGGGAGCGATCGCGGGTGTCAGGCGGCAATCGGAGCCGCCTGCCCCTTGCATCGTCATCCCCGCTGCCGAGTGGGGGTGGGCGTTTGCCCCCTTGCTGCAGGCACGCGACCGACGTATACCTACGTCGGTTTGCGCAGGGGGGAGGGCTGCCTGCCGCAGTATAACTGCTGTGGGCGGTAGAGAAGTGGTAAATTATTAAAAATTTATGAAATACCGCTATTGGTTTTTGGTGCTCAGATAAAGTATAGTTCCACTTTTTCCTACCACTTTCCAGCAAGAAAACAGAAATAAAAAGGGGCAGGAAAAAGGATGTATGTCATAGTTTATTAGCATGAAAAATATGGAACATGGTTTTTTTTTTTGCTTCCTAAGCCACTTTTTCAGTGACATACCTTTAATTAAAGGGCTATATTATCACATTGTTCTGTATTTGTACGTAATGTATAACATGAATTCTATATGTAATTGATATGTGCTTTTAGATATGTACATTAAGCTGACCATATTTGTGTCCAAAAAATATATAAAACATAGAAACATTGTTTCTCTTTCTAGCTGAACCCTATTGAAACAGCTGAACTCACATATGAAATACTGTACAGTATATGGGTTCTGTTTTACCTTTCCTAAGAATTTTTATTAATATCCACCCAGCCCTGAGATTTACACAGTTCTGATACACAGCACAAGGGAGGAGACCTGATTTTCTATAATACTGGCTCCCCCCTAACCTGTGACTGTACAGTCAAATGAGAAAAAGCAGACTTATGATCTCATCTCTGTCACTCTGCTCTGTCCTCCTATCTGCATGTTTTTCTGCATGTTCTTTTTTTAGCACAAGCATTGAAGCCATAAATATGTTCCTAGTATTACACCTCCCTCTCCCATCCAAGTCAAATTCAGGTACCTACAAGGATTTAAATATCATCTTAATGGTGTATAATTTTTATTCTTTTATTTCTGCCTATAGTTCAAGCAAAAGTTAAATCTTTCTCAAGCAAGAGATTTAAATAGCCTGTGTTCTAATCTACCAAAGATTTTTTATAGTGTTTCTCTGTATCCCTTCATACTGGCCTATAGTAAAAATAGGTCATTATTTGACGTTTAATACCAGTGTTATGGCAGCAGATAGCTGCCATAAAACTGGTATAATTTTTTTACTATGGCCAATTCTGCATTAGATATAGTGTCAATTTTTTACTATGGCCAATTCTGCATTAGAGATAGTGGTCCTGCAGAAAGATTCACCATGGGATCACTTTTAGAAGCGACAGGAGGAGTATCCCTCCTTCCACTGCTTCCTGATCATTCCCGGGCTTACCCGAGCCATTGGTAAAGCCTGAAAGCGATCCAATGTGGCCGTTTGCTGGGATGTTGAGTGAGACCAGGATGACTGCCACTCATCTCTATGCCCTTGGAGGACTGGAGCAATGTCTGTCATCACTTCTGGTTCTTGGGCCAAAACAAATATTTTTTTTTTCTTTTCTTTTGCTTTTAAATGTAAATGAGAGATTTTTTTTTTTTTTTACCGCAGATCTCTCAATAAAGAGGACCCGTCAATATTTCTATTACAAGGGATGTTTACATTCCTTGTAATAGGAATGAAAGTGTTAAAAAAATATTAAATAAAGGGACAGTGTAAAAATAAAATATAAAAAGTAAAATAAATAAGAAAAAAAAAATCCCTGCATGCTCGCGAGCAGGAGCGAACCCATAAGTTACACCCACATATGTAAACAGTGTTCAAACCACACATGTGAGGTGTTGCTGCAATTGTTAGAGCAAGAGCAATAATTCTAGCACAAGACCTCCTCTGTAACTCTAAATGGGTAACTTGTAAAAAAAAACAATTAAAGTGTTGCCGATTTTTAAGTACCAGAGTTTGTCACCATTCCACCAGTGTGCGCAATTTTAAAGAATAACATGTTAGGTATCTATTTACTCGGTGTAACATCATCTTTCACATTAGACAAAAAAATCGGGACAACTAATGTGTTTTTTTCATTCATTAAAGTCTATTTTTTACCAAAAAAATTGCATTTGAAATATTGCACCAATCGCCATTTTATTCTCTAGGGTCTCTGCTAAAAAAAAATGTATAATGTTTGGGGGTTCTAAGCCATTTATTAGCAAAAAAATACTAATTTAAACTTGTAAACAAAAAGTTCCAGAAAAGGCCTGGTCAGCAAGTGATTAAAACTCTTTTTTCTTACATACTTAAGCAGTACATCAAGGGTGTTTGGTAGAAGGAGAATATCCAGTATACTTATGATTGTGTTTTCCGGGGCACCTCTCTTTAAGGAAACTTGTTTTTTTATTTAACAGAGGGAAATTTTTTGGGAGCAAATGGAAAAAAATGGAATTGAGTATCCAGTCCATTTTAAGGATTTGAAAACGAGCAAGTGGCCTTCCTGTATTATGAAAAATCTTCTGCGTGTATCCATTGATAGTACAGAAGTGCGTGCCAGACGAAGGCCCACAATGAACGAGGTGAGGGGTTAGGTCCCTGTGCCCTTATTATGAGCTGATGGTTATTATTTTCTTAGAATTTGTTTTGAAACATGAAGATTAATTGTTAATGTTCATTTAGGTTTTGAAAATAATTGAAAACTGTACAACTTCTGAAAACCCTGCCGAAGACCATCCAAAGTCGCTGATGTCCATTCCACCTTCCATATGGCCTGTGCCTAAGAGACAATTCAAGGTTCCTGTGGAGACAGATGAAACCATGGACGATCCCAATAATATATATGAACGAAATAAGGAAATAGAATGTGGCCAATCACAGGTGTCATTTTTAGGCAACATTAAAAAGGATAGGCCTGCAGAAAAAGTTAGTTCTTTGTTAATGCAAAGCAAAACTGTATTACATAATATTTCCTTGAATACACCAGGTAGAGTGTATACAAGCAGGCCAGTGGAATGCAGCTGCTCATTTGAGCCATACAGCGGAACCTTCTGTGAAGAGTGTGTAGCAAATGGTTTCAGCCAGTAAAAAAGGAATGTTGAGTAATATTCGATTAGAAACAAAATTACCAACACAATACAGTAGTATGATATATATTGTATCTGTAATACAGATGTCAAGGTATGTTAATATTAACAGAGAATGTGAACTTTTTAACTTTACTATGAAGAATATGACATTACTTGCTAGATTCTTTCTGTGATTTCATAGACAAATTTATATCATTTCAATAGAATTATTTATTGTGGCATAGCAGGTACAGTTGTGCTGCATGGGATACATTCATTTGTGAAAACATCTTTATGTTCTTCTGTCCAGTGGCTTTCAGTTGAGGGAAGTTAGACTGTAGAGGATTTTGAGAATATGCTGCTATGCTGCTTTGGAACGTGGGGGTACAAGAAAAAAGGGAGATTGGAGTTTTGGTATAGAAGTATGAAACGCAGTTTGAGAATTTAGCTGGGAAATGGGATTGAGCTTTTACCAGAAGAGTGTGTTACCCAGAAGATATGAGATTTAATTTACCTCAGACAATATTCGGGTTAAATGAGAGTTTGTTGACCATGAGTGAAACCTTCAAAACAGCAATATTAGTTTTATTGGCAACATATTACACATAAACTCATAAGGCAACAAGTGGTAATTTGTATTACTTCATGTTATTAGCAGAGCAAATCCCACATGCCAGCAAACAATGGTCTTTATCTGTAATTTCTTCAAAAACAATTATCTTGTGTATAAATTATTTGAATGTATCTTTGTTATTTATATATATAAGCTAATAAATACATTTTGTGAGGCTCGGTTCACATATATGTGATGCAGGAAGGCTGCGAATTCGCAGCCTGTTCCCGCATCGCACACGCACCCCCGGCAGTTCACACTGCCATATGCGATACGCTGGGGGTGTCAATGTAATCTTAACGACACCCCCAGTTTGATCGCATATTGCAGTGCGATCGTGCAGTTCGCACAGGATCGGATCGCACAAGTGTGAACCACTGTGCGATCCGATCCTGATGCGGCTGCAAAAATGCCTCCTGTGCGTGTTTGCTGCGGGAGCGATGCGAATTTAGCCATACAGTTTGTATGGCTAAACTCGCACCGCACAGCTGATCGCATGTAATGTCGGAGCAGTGTGCTCCGACATTACATGCGAACCCCGCACACGCACAAGTGTGAACCGGGGCTAAAGCATATATAGTTTACAAGTACATTTTATGCTTAAGTTCAAAGGCAATTTGTTTGAAAGAACCCCAACAAGTACATATAAAATACTTTTTTTTTTTTTTATTTTACCTTACCACTTTGCCCATCTTAATACATTTGACCCAGCCACCAATAAAGTTGTTCAATATGGCAAACTTTGTAGAGAATACCATTGATGGATGTTTTGTCCCCTATGCAAGAATACTTATTGGGCTCCCCCATTCAGCTAATGCCCAAAAATATATATTTTTTATTATAGATAGAGATAGATAGATAGATAGATAGATAGATAGATAGATAGATAGATAGATAGATAGATAGATAGATAGATAGATAGATAGATAGATAGATAGATAGATAGATAGATAGATAGATAGATAGATAGATAGATAGATAGATAGATAGATAGATAGATAGATAGAAATTTCTCAGGGTCCATAATATGCAACTAGGGTCAAACACCCCCTTCATTTCAAGCCCAAATGTTTCCAGGAGAAAACTAGAGAAGTATTCTGTATGTCCCAAAGGTGCTGAGGCAGGAAGTGATGAAGGTGCAGGATGCCCAACATCACTTAGATATTACAAAAAGTAAAACAGAGCACCCTAAAGAATGCCCCCTGTATCTCACCTGCCTTTAAAGTCAAAATCTGATTCATATTGTAATATGGGTTATCCAAATATACTACACAGCTGCAGATGCAGTTTTCTTTCAGACTCTTTCTCTTTTTCACTGAAACTCTTTAAAGCAAAACTCCATACAAAAGGGGAAGTTCCGCTTTTCCGCCTCCACCTCCCCCTCATCTCCCACTTTAGGACATCTATTTTTTTGGGGAATGAGGGCTCTAGTTTTGATAGGTAGTCACTCCCACATCCGCTCAAATCATACAGCAACCCGCCTTTTGCATTCAGCCCTCTGGGATACATCACAGGTCCCAGGAGGCAGCCGGACCATTCACGCATGCACAGTGGGAAACCACAAGAAGTCAGAGCCTCCAATAATGAACATGGACCTGAAGACTGGGAAAGAATCGGCCTGAGTAAGGATGGCACTGGATTCCTTGACAGGAAAGTGTCTTTTTATTAAAATTCAGCAGCTTCAGTATTTGTAGCTGCCGACTTTTAATTTTCTTGGGGGGGGCTTAAGATCCTCTTTAAGGTACTGTTTGAACAAAGCAAACATTAAGGGGGGAGGGGTGAGGCGAGTCAGTCCACTGGCATGGCCTCTGAAACATGTCAGTGATTAATGGAGGTTCAACAGTAATTTAGTTATTTAGCACATAGCACTGGCCTACCTTTCCACATGAGCATGGGATAATTTTGCATCCTCATCAGTTCTCCCAGTGATCCCATCAGCATTACTATTCTGCCCAACACTCTTATTCCTGACTATGCTATGAGAGATTGTCTTGTAACTGGTGGCATGTCTGGGTGCTCCTGTGGATATGCCCTGATCAAGTAATTTCATTGCGAGTACAAATATATTATTTTTCATTTATTAAGGTGGGTACACAGTACACACTATAAGAAAATCAGGCGAACGATCGTCCGGTTTTCCTCGATGTATCACAGCAAATCGAAACCGAGGATGGAAATAATGTCTGAAAATTCTCGTACATTTTTTATTGTTTCTGATCATCCGCAGTTTTTGGTATCTGACTTTTTCTTACATGAAAACCATACGAAAACAGTAGACATTAAATGAAAATAGTTAATTCTGTTAACATACAGGAAACATTTTGTAATCTTTCTCATAGTGTGTGTCCAGGTTTAAAGAGGTTTTATCTGCTCTATCCATTGCGCTGTTTTCATTTTTATCTTCTAAATTGCAAGCGGAATGCACCAGAAAGCAAGCTGTGTTAATCTATCAGCACACACCCAAACATAGCCTGTTGACATAGGCTCTAACACATAATTAGGGATAGTACTTTTCAATTCCCAATGTTAAATGACATCTTTATGCCTTTTAAATATTCGCTTCCTCATAACACATCATTTAGCTATCCGGTAGCTATTTATAACTATTTCATTAATGTTTAGAGTTTACAAATGAAGCATTTCATTATTGGCTTCAAATGTTGAGTTATTATACTCGTGATAAGTATTTTATCTCACATTAAGTAACTCAGTCAGAGGTCTTTTGTAAAAATAAACAATGATGACAGTTCCCATTAGTGAGAGCACAATGTTCTAATATGTTTTTCCTAGAAGCTTCATACAGTAACAAATACCTATATTACTGCCAAAACAATGGATGTTTTGATGGGGTTCAGAGATAGAGAGCTAGCACAGGACTTTACAGAGTATAAGGCTGATATGCTAGTACAGAGACAAAACTAGAAGAGTGCCTCATGTCAAAGCTATAAAGTGGGGTACACACTAGTAGAAAATCTGCTGAAAATTCCCCTCCGAGGTAAAATTGTACGATTTTCGGCTAGTGTGTACACCACTTTCAGCAGCCTTTGCCGACATTTTCAATGAAAAAAAACGGAGGGACAAAATTACATTTTTTATTGTCCGTCCCCCAGACGACCAATTTTCGTTTAATGTGTATGCAGTACGTCCGCGAAAAATCGGATACGAAAGACCAAATCGGACGAGAAATTTCGTGAACATTATGCACTATCAACTAAAAATGGTTATGACCTCTGAGCATGAGGGAGAAAAAAACGGAGGATATTTCGTCTGATTTTCATCAAGTGTGTACAGGCCTTTAGGCTCCTTTTACACAGGAGGTCCCATTAGGTCTGTCTATCAGTTTTTTTTAGGTGGACCTGATTGAAAGCTCCATGTAAGTTTGGGGGCAGGCACATGTGATTTAGTTTACAGACGCTCTGTCCAGGTCCAGAAAATAACTGAAAAAAGTCTGCATCCTTTTCTATTTTTCTGGACCTAATCATCACGGATAGAAGATAGTCTAATGTGAATGGACACAAACTAGTTTTTACATCCAGCTTCCCATGGATTCAACATGTATAGAGAAAGCTCCAGTTTCTTAAATTAAGCTTAACACTGAATGGATATGGATGTCAAAAACTGAAATCTGTCCTGTTTTGCTCTGATTCACCAGAGGATCTGTTCATGGATCCCTTGATGACCAGACCAGTTAGATCACTATCATTTCTTTTTCTTTTAAAGATGTTTTTTTATTGTATTTGGATGTAATCAAATAACACACCATGTGACAATCAAGCAACAGCATATCTTACAATATACCATGCAAGAAAAACCTATTTAGACGCGTGTCTTTCATTTAAGAAAGACAGAAAACTGTCAAAAGCCATTGTGGTTGGAGTAAAGTACACCTAGAATCACTTGTAACATATCAGATCGAATAGATAATAATGATGCTATTTCCTATCTCCTCCATCTGTGGATGCTGTTGTATAAGGTGAATGATATCATGGAGCCCAGATTTGGTCAAACCTCAACAGAGAACCCTTGTTAGAGTATGTAATTTAAAACAGAGGAGGGTAGAGTTATTCATTTTTTTTTCATTCAGTTAGCAAAGGGGGAGAGGACCATTTTCAGGTATGTAGAATCCATTTTTGTTGGTATAGAAATGATATGTTATATTATATATTATTGAAATGTTATAAAAACAGCGCTACCAGGAATGTGAATAAATAAAAGATGCAATCATCAAATAAATAATACAAAATCATCCAATTAATAAATGTGATAATATATATAAAGTGCACTAGTGGTAACAAAAATGTATCAATTTATACATATGAAGGTGCAATAATATCAAAGTTATTTGCAGTGCTAATGGTACAAAAGTGCTAAATAATGTGCAGTCCAAAAAAATAGTCCACTGAAAATACCAATAAAGTGCTGGGCAAAAAGTGCTTGAAGTGCTCCACACGGTGACAAAGGTGCTTCAAAAGACCCTTTTGGGGATCCACTCACCAGATTTTAAAGATAATCAAGCTTCAAATGAGCAGTGGTTTTCCAAAATACAGCCCATAGGTATGGATGGGTCAGCAAACCTCCAGCAAGCCTCCAGCCTTTAATTACAGTCCCCTCTTGTTCAGGCACTCAAAAAAGTAAGGGAAGGAGCCAGAAATAGCGAAGCCCACAAAATATTTCTTAAATTAGCAAAGATTAAAACTACTCACAAGAGCATAAGGTAAATGCCATGCCATGCATCTGCAATTATACTGTATCGTATTTTGAATGTATCATTACCTATCTGATTGATCCTTTACAATCACAATTGTTCCAATAAATTGTTTATTTTATTTCAACTTATCTTTTTCCAAGAGATCCTTACTAGTTACCTTTAAAGTCCCACCCTTCCTAGGGGGTCTTTTCTTTCCTCTTCTAACGTATTTAGGGATTACGGTAACACATGATCTGAGAACTACCTACATACCTTTTCTAAGGTAAAACAGCGTTGAATAACCACAATAATACATCCAATGCGTCCACTTCCGGGAACGCTGCCGGCGTGCGTTCCACAGAGTATAGGAAGTGACGTGGGGTGGTTGACATCTGCCAGGAAGTACGTCATATTATATATTATTAGTAATATCTTAGCATGTGAGAGAATTTGGCAATCCTCTACCACCCTCAAGAGACATGCTTTGGGGCATTGGAGGTTAGGTAGGCCCAATTCAGTTTCAATTAAATACTTAAAGCAGAACTTCACTCAAAAGAAGAAGTTACGCTTTTCCACCCACCCCCACTTCCTCTTTAACCGCTTGCCGACGGCCACACGACGATTTATGTTGGCAGTCAGCCCCTCACAGGCAAAGCAACGTAGGGCTACGTTGCTAGCCTGTGAGGGTCTAGGGAGCGAGCGCGGGCAACCGGAGGCGCGCTCCCGCTCCCGCGCGGTCACGGACCCCCCCGCGTGTGTGACCAGCGCACCCGATGTCTGCCGGTCACTCGCGATCGTCCGTTAGAGCAGGAGAAAGGCAGGCGGCTAATGTAAACAAGCCGCCTGTCATTCTCCCCTGTGTATGAATAGTGATCATACGGTTCTACTATGTAGGATTGTTGATCACTGTTCATACACCTCAAGCCACAGCCAGTCACAGTTACAATCACGCCCCTAGGGACACACATAACCCCTCCCTCTCAAAAAAAAGTTAACCCCTTCACTGCCAGTGTCATTTTACAGTAACAGTGCATATGTATAGCACTGATTACTGTAGTAATGTCACTGGTAACCCAAAAAGTGTCAAAAAAATCGCAGATCACCGCCATTACGCGTTAAAAAAAAACAACAAAAATGACAAAAATCTTTCCCTTAGTTAGTAAACGCAATAACTTTTGCGCAAACCAATCAAAATACGCTTTTTGCATTTTTTTTTACCAAACATATGTAGCATAAAACAAATTGGCCTAAAATGTTAAAAAAATTAGATTTTTACTTTTTTTTTGGGGAATTTCATATAAAAAAATGTGAAAAATATTGTTATTTTTGCAAAATTGATGCTCTTTTTTTGTTTATAGCGCAAAAAGTAAAAATCCCACAGGTGATCAAATACCACCAAAAGAAAGCTCTGTTTGTGGGAAAAAAAAGGACGTCAAATTCGTTTAGGTACAGCGTTGCACGACCACGCAATTGTCCATTAAAGTCACGCAGTGCCGAATCGCAAAATAGGCCCTGGTCAGGAAGGGGGTAAAATCTTCCGGGGCTTAAGTGGTTAACTTTTGGACATTTTGATAGGTACCAACTCCTACTTCCACTTTCTGAGAGGAAGTTCCTCCCCTCTTTGCCCGCAGTCTTCTGGGACACATCACTTGTCCTAGAAGGCTGCTGGAACATTCAAAAGGTACAGTACAGCCCGCGCATGCATAGTGGAAAGCTGGCTTTGAAGAAACAAGGAGTCACAGCCGGTTTCCCTCACTAAACATGGTGAAGCCTGGGGACCCAAAAAACCAGCAAAGAACCAGCCCAGGTGAGGACAGCCCAGGATCCCTGGATGGGTAAATGTTCTTTTATTAAAAAAGACAGCAGCTACAGTATTTGTATCTGCTGACTTTTTGTTTATTTTTAATTTTTTTTTTTGGGGGGGGGGGACTTAAGATCCTCTTTTCCTCTTTAACTCAGAGCCGTTTCACACTGGGGCGACTTGTCAGGCGACTTGGTCGCCTGACAAGTCACCGTGGGTCGCCTGCCATAGATTAGCACAGGACCCGTTCTAATAGGAGCGACACAAGTTGCTCCGACTTAGAAAAAGGGTCCTGTACTACTTTGGGGCGACCTGCATTGACTTCAATTATATGAAGTCCGTGCATGTCGCTCCGAGGTCACGGTGCGAGCTGTGCACCGCAACTTCACAGGTCGCCCCGGCAAGTCGGGTCGCCTGTATGTGAACCGGCTCTTATTGTATGTGAACCATATTGCATGAAAAAAATGCTTCCTCCTGACCACAAGATAACTGTAAACATTGTTAGTTTCAGCTTAACATTGTTTTATTATTGCTTTTACAATTTTTTTCCCCAGTGCAGTAAAAATTCTGCCTTGTAGCCTAAAAACAAAAATTTACCCAAGCCTGCTTTTGAAGATGCGAAGATAAATGAGGAATTTGGTAACTATAATGAATAATGAATAGAAACAACAAGCAACTGGATGATGTGGAAAATGGAAACTCTTTTTTTTTTTATTGAAGATATTAAAATTTCATTGTATGAAGTGACAAATGGCATTTAAATTCCATTAGAGGGCGCTTTATTCCTGCAAGAGAAAGGGAGTACGAACAGATGCTTGGAAATTAAATATTCTGTATCATGTTCAATATTTTAAGGGCTTTCTGGCAACTGAATGAATTCATCAGACCATCCAACAGGCTTCACGTAGAGGAGGACTGTTGTAATGGTAACAATTGCAGAGCTCATATATAATTATGTTGCCGATATTCAGTTTATTTGTCCATCTTATTGTTAGAATAACTAGCATGGTAGAGTTTTGCCAGGAATTGTAAAGCAAAGTATCATTTCAATAAAAATGAGCTGTATAGTCTCAGTTTGATGAGTTTATTAGTGCAGACTATAAAACTGAAATGATTGTATATTTTGCGTAATAGGCTTTGCTAGCAGCAATAATTGTCTGGCTATTTTTTTCTGCATCTTCAATATAACACAAAAATCAGATGCATCCATTCTGTGTATCCTGAATCAATAAGAACAAATAAACAGCCAAATATTTTATATGGTATGTTTCTAATAAAGCTAGGGGAGTGGAATGCCTGGTTTGTCTCAGTCCTTTTCCCTACTACTTCAGTAAATGAACACCTTAATTTGATCCCCAAATTCCTTCCC
Organism: Pelophylax lessonae; assembly: GCF_965119305.1. NCBI lineage: Eukaryota > Metazoa > Chordata > Amphibia > Anura > Ranidae > Pelophylax > Pelophylax lessonae. Next base: position 268,590,068 of record NC_138771.1, on the reverse strand, counting down.
TATTATATTAACCACTTCTGGACCGAGCCCATTTCTGACACTTGTTGTTTACAAGTTAAAATCTGTATTTTTAGCTAGAAAATGACTTAGAACCCCCAAACATTATAAATATTTTTTTAGCAAAGACTCTGGAGAATAAAATGTTGTTGCAATATTTTTTGTCACGCAATATTTGTGCAGCGGTCTTTCAAACACCATTTTTTTGGGGAAAAAATATATTTCACTGCATTTAAAAAAAACTAAACAGTAAAGTTAGCCCATTTTTTTTTATATATTTTTTTTTGTATATTGTGAAAGATGATGTCAGGCCGAGCAAATAGATACCTAAGTTACGGTTTAAAATTGCGCACACCCGAAGAATGGCGACAAACTACGGTCAATAAAAATCTCCATAGGCGACGTTTTAAAAACTTTTCACGGTTACCAGTTTAGAGTTATAGAGTAGCTCTTAATTTTTCATTATTGCTCTCACTCTGACGATCACGGTAATACCTCACATGTGTGGTTTGAACAGCGCTTTCATTTGCGGGTGCGACTTCCGTATATGCTTTCTTTCGTGCGCAAGCTCACGGTGACGGGGTGCTTTAAAATTATTATTTTTTTCCTATTTATTTTATTTAATTTTTTAATTTTAGCACAGATTTAAAAAAAAAATAAAAATCTGATCACTTTTGTTGCTGCCACAAGCAATGTAAACATTCCTTGTGACAGCAATAGGCAGTGACAGGTACTCTTTATGAAGGGATCGGGGGTCTAAAAGACCTCAGACTCCTCCACTGCACTTCAATGTATTTAAAATGCTGAAAACTGCATTTTTGAATACTGTCACTTTTTTAAATTCGGCCTTTAGCCACCAAGTAACCCGGACGTGACGCCGCTTCCGGGTTACATCATCCGAGACCCAATCAAAGCCGTTGGGACGGGAGACCCGAGTAGAATCACGGAAGGAGGCCGCGGGGGGGGGGGGGGCGTCCCCTCCCGCTCCCTGGGGTAGAGACCAAATGGCTCCTGAGCTGCATCGGCCGTTACCACCTGAAAGCCGACCGCCAGCTCTAAAAAAAGGTATCGGGATGATGCATGCATTTAGCTGCAGGCATCACCCCGGTTCAACCACTTCTTGCAGCTCACGTAGATCTGAGTTTGCGGGAAGTGGTTAAAGTATTACTAAACCCACAACGGTAAAATTAGTCTGTATATGCAGTAAAGCATGCTTGTTATACTCACTGTGGAACCTAAGGGGTAATCCTCTGCATTGTGTAAAAAGGCTGTTCGATCCTGTCTTCTCTGATCCTCCCCTTCCCTCCTTTCCTTGACTTCTACTAATTTCCTGATAACACAGTCTATGGAGTCAGGCTGCACATGCTCAGTTTGGTGTGTATTGCTAGAAAGATTTTTTTTTTTGTATTGGGAGGGTGCCAATCAGCACTGTCCAGACAGATGGTCAGAGGTCTTGCAGTCTCATAGGACAGTCAGAAAACTCCTCCTACAAACTTTAACCAGTGCTTTGCTGGACAATGATAGAAATCACAAGACTGCTCTAACTGCTGATAAAAAAAGTATTTAGCAGTTTACTAAAATAATTGCATTTCCATGTTCTGTGTACTGTGGGAGACCAGATAGAGTGGAAGCATGGTCCCGGGTTTAGTAACACTTCAAGTACCTTAAGTTATTACCTTTTCTGATATGAACATACACACAATACCTTATGATGCTGGCATTATCATAAACCAAACAGATCACTTGTTAACAATGATTTTATAACTTCTCTTCAAGTTGAGATAAATCCTTGCACCCCAGTGCCAGATTACATACTGTGGAAGTCCCTAGGCATTCAAAATCTTGGGGCCCCCCTTTAAGTTTTCTGAAGGTTTCTCATGCGTTCACTGTAGTGGGATAACATTGAACTAAATAGTGAGCCCCTTGGCTGATAGATGGAGACGACCATCACTACTGTACGTTGCACGTACGTAGGTTGCAACAACTTTTTTTTACAAACTGACAGTTGAAAGAAGATGAGGTTTTATGAGACAAATTGTAATGTGAATCTGATGTCTACGATTTATGTACTTTAGGTTGTTATTAGGCACATTACATTAATACAGTATTTCCTCTATAGAGTCTTTAATTTAGAGACAAATATACATTTTACTGTTTTCAAAACAACAGACAGATATAAGAATAAAGCCACAATAAGATTGGGTAAAGTCGTATACATATTGTAAAAACCATTAAGAGAAAGTCAAACATATGGAGTCTTTCATTTAAAGTTTTTGTTTCTTTGACTTTGTTCACTTTTTATAGCTTTGTAAACAATCTTAAAAGTATCATTGTAATTTTCTTTCAAAATCCAATCAATATTATTTTGATACATTGCCATTCATTGTACTTGTACATTCTTGAGTTGCAGTGGCTATACCGGGTTGATGCCTGCAGCTGTAATTTTGGACCTGCGTTTAGGGTGTCATTAAGTTAATGTAGTACCCTCTAGTATGTGCTACTAGTAGTGAGAATAGGAAAAACATAGCTGGCCTGAGTCATTAAATCTGAGTCAGGGTTACTAGAAGCAGGGGCTGGATAACTCATCCTGCCAGCTCTTTTGTGCCTCCCCCTGTTTCTAGGACAATGGAGAATTTTCTGGACCTAGTGGATGGAGGCTAGGAAGGGCCACTATTTATATTTATAGGCCCTTAGCCAATCCCCAGAAAGGGGCCTGGCAGGAGACTGAGAAAACCCATAAATAGACCTGGGCCATGCAATTGGGGAGTTCAGGTGGAAGATGGAGAAGCAGTGCTGAGGGAGGGCCTTGAGGGACCCCTTACCTGGGGGGGAGGGTTGGAGCTTGGCTGGCTGGCCTGGAAACATCCCACCAAAGGAGGTAGTTGGAGGGATTCAAGCCGAAGAGGCAGCAGAGAAAGCAAGGAGAGACAGTGAGGAGATCAGCACAGTGCAGGGACAGATAAGGGGAGAGACTGCCAGCTGTAACAGCTGCTCTCTTGAAGACAGTAGTGTGCCAAGTCTTCATCCAACCTCACACTGGGGAGTTTCCATGTATGTGTCAGTCAGGAGGACTGGAAAGAGAAAGCAGCCGAGTAGACTGGTGGCAGTCAGACGTGCTAGTATTTCTGCAAGCAGTAGAACTGAGATCAGTGTCTATGAAGAGGCAGAAGGTGGGGAGAGATGCTGTTCACTCTACATGTGCTACTTTACCATGGGACTGCAAGTTCCTAGACTTTAATGGGCTGTTGCTAAACTAACTAGAGACTATTAGTTCTCCCAGGATTGAGCCAGTGGACATTTCATCTTCCCTTCTCCACCGAAAGTCAGCGCCATCTTTGTTTTAGCATTGTGTATAGTTTGTATTTGATTCCTGAACTGAGATGCCAACCCCAGAGATATCATGGTACCTGTACAGTTTTTGCTGTGTATACACATGTTGTCTCACACAGATTAGTTTCCTACTTCTGACTCTCACCTTGTAATTAATTACAAAATTACACAAAGTATGCATAAATGTTAACTTCAAAGTGGAGCTACACTCTTTTAGTCAACATTGATTATTTTTAATGCTAATGCTGCTAGCATTAGTAAATAGGAAAATATGTAAAATCAAATGTACTTGATTGAAACTTTTTTTTTTACATTTCTTCAGTTACTTACTGGTTTCCATGCCTAGGCATATGATGTCATCTCAGGAGTCTTCAGGAGGGGAGAAGGGCCTTTCTTAGCTAAGCACACCCTCCTGCCTGCATGACTGTGCTAAGGAGAGATGGATTCCAGGAGTTCTGCCTTTAATCAAGTCAAGTTTATTTTCCAACATAACGTTTCTCATCAACACATGCAAAGCATCAAGATAAATGGTTTCTCTTCAGCACAATTAGCAGTTCATTCAAATGGTTTAATAACCAGTTTATCTAAAACTACAGGGCTCACCAGCAAGTAGTGTTCCAAGACAGCTTCACCTCTCAGGTATGACTCATCATCTGCTTGAGTAAAGCTCCATTCACACCTGTGCATTTTACAAGTGGTCGCTAAAAAATAAATCCTGCATGCTGCATTTTGGTGTGCTGTCAACAAAATGCACATTTTATAGAGTTCAGTGCAATGGTAGCATGCCTAAAATGCATAAAAAAGCACCTAAAACGCACCACACAGATGTAAACTGGCTCTTACACTTTCCCTCTGGAAGTCTCTAATCTTCCCCAATGCTCCTTGCGTTGGAATGTATACAATACTGTAGTTGATCAAGTCAGTCGAGTTTAATATGAAATTTATTGTACACACATGTGGAGAGCATGGCCCATCACAATCTGTACTCTGAAATGACAAAGAAAGTGAGAGGAATATATATATTCCATACTTGAGTACAACCCCTGGGTGAAAAATGTGTGTTCACATTAAAATGAGCTTTCCTGAAATGTAAGTAATATTATTGGCTGCATGGCAAGGATAACAAGGTACATGATTCTTTCTCTTTAAATACAACATACTAAGTTAAAAGTTGTAAGAGAGTAACAAGCTTAAGGGCTCTTTCACACAGCCCATCCGTTGGACGGACTCGGTTTATCTCAGCGGGGGATGGGTGTGCAGTGTCTCCGCACTATGTGCGGAGACACAGCTGTCAGTTCCCCATACATCTCTATGGGGGAATCGGATGGGAACGGACTGCCGGTCCATTCTCATCCGATGCCATCCGATCCGATTAGCTGGACGGATGGAAAATAGGGTTTCCATCCGTCCAGATTTGACGGATCGGATGTCAGCGGACATGTCTCCGCTGACATCCAATGCCCCATAGGGATGCATGGGGGGACCGTTCAGATCCGCCTGTGTGAAAGGGGCCTTAAGCAGAACTAAAGTTCATTATACTTCACTCCCCTTCAGTGATGCAATGCCTGCGAGTTTCTTCAACACTTCTCCTGGTCTTCTTTAAAGTTTATTGCCTTCAGCCATATTGTCTGGTGAGCCCAAGATGATGTAACCCTCAAGTATGTGCGCAGGAGTTAGTTCACCCAGGCGCCAAAGGCATATCCAAATTGTACATTGAACTGTGCACACTCAACTCAGAATAGTGAAGTCTAACAAAATGTTCTAGTAGGCAAGTGTGGCGCTCACCCCTGCAGGGGCCCCGGAATAGATGCTCAGGGTTCTTTTCCCAATAGATGTCCTACAGCTAGGCACACAGTCACTCCTTTGGCTCGATAAACAGTCTAGGGATATGCTTTTCTGATCTTTATTGCAGAACTTGAACTTGGATAGGTGAAAGCAGTTGTAAAGTCAGAATTTTTTTTTTTATCTCAATGCATTCTATGCATTAAAAAAAAAAAAACTTTCTGTATGTAGCAGCCGTCCCCAGCACCCCCTCATACTTCAAAACAAATTTGCGATGCATAGCACCTTGCTTCTGCACTCAGAAACAGGGTTCCCAGACCACTCCTATCACGGAACTCTTACTTGGTATCCCCAATAGCTAAGACCTTGCTGCCCTCTAAGCCCGGGGTGGTCAACAAAGTACTTCAAGCAAAAACAAAAACAAAGAAAGGGCCCACCGGCCTACCGCATTATCCTCAGTGAGTGCCGGTTCACATTTGTGCAATGCGGGAATGCTGCGACTGTGCAGCGTGATCCCGCATTGCATCCGCACCTCTGGCAGTTCACACTGCCATATGCGATACGCAAGGGGTGTCAATTAAAAGTTAACGACACCCCCAGTTGTGATCGCATATCGCAGTGCGATCTGCAAGTTTGCACAGAATCGGATTGCACTAGTGTGAACCACTGTGCGATCCGATTCTGCCGCGGATAAAAAAAAGCCTCATGTGTGAGTTTAGTGCGGATGCAGTGCGAATTCAGCCATACAAAGCCGCACATGAGATCTCATGTAATTTAGGAGCAGTGCGCTCCGAATTACATGCGATCTCCGTGATCGCACAAATGTGAACCGGGGCTAAGGCTTTATTGGTACAAAATAAAAATGGATACCCACAATGCTATCAAGAATAGTGGACATTGCAACAATGGACTCCAAAGTTTGAATGTGACATGCTGGTTTACAACTTCTGTTTGTGAGTATCCATTTTTATCTTGTACTAATAAAGCCTTACTGAGGATAATGTGCTAGGCCGGTGCGCCCTTTCTTTGTTTTTGTTTACCCCCTCATACTTACCTGAGCCCCATCTCTCTCCAGCGATGTCCACGAGTCCCTCGGCCGTCTGGGACTCTCCCTTCTGATTGGCTGAGAAACAGCCACGGCACCATTGGCTCCCGTGGCTGTCAATCAAAGACAGTTATCCAATTAGGAGAGAGAGGGGGCGGGGAAGAACGGCAGCTCTGTGTCTGAATGGACACACAGAGCTGCAGCTCGGCTCGGGTGCCCTATAGCAAGCTGCTTGCTGTGGGGGGACTCAGCAGGAGGGAGGGGCCAGGAGCTCCAGTCAGGGACCCGAGAAGAAACTGCTCTGCGCAAAACCATTACACAGAGGAGGTAAGTATAACATGTTTGTTATTTCAAAAAACAAAAAACAAGACTTTACAATCACTTTAAGTGCAACTGTGGGATACTCCAGTAACACTTAGTAGTGAACTTAAAGACACTAAACTTCTCTAATGTCCTTGGTTATTTGGTTGCCTCCTTCTAAAATCTTCCAGATACTTTTCCAGTGATAATAGAATAGATCCCTAGACAAAAAGTCCTTTAGTCAGCTTCAGCAAACTTTTGGTAAAGTAGGCCCCCAGCTAGCCTAGCTAGGACCTAATTGAGCAGTAGAAGCATGGCAGGCTTGACCAGGGGGCAAACAACCTCCCCCCAGGTTGTGATCTCCTCAGGGATGGGACACTTCTGTTCTAAGTCTCTCAGTATTTATACACACTCCCAGCCACCAGCCACCCTCTGGGCACCTCTCCCCAGGGTTTGGCCAGGGCAGCATAAATATTCAGCTGCTGATTAGACTCTTCCTGCCCATACTCTTCCAGAACATGTCCAGACTGAAAGGGGGAAGCAGTCAACCCTGAAGCCAGAGAAACACTGAACAGACCTGACTAATCACATGCAGCTACATTGACAACAGTGGGCTCAGAACTAAATTTACCTAGCACCTATCTAGGAGGGTGCTACAAAGGTAAGAATCATATATTGTAAAATAGACCTACAGAGGTTCTTATGCAAATAAAACATTCCTTCTAGCAATTTTTTAACAATAGTTCCAGTTTAATCCCTTAGAGCTGGGGCCTGCTGGCCCTTTAAGGGGTTTAGAATGATGGCAGGCGGGGCTGGTGAAGTGGAAGCAAAATGACAAATGGTTATCAAAATCTTTTACTAATAAATATGTAAAAAGTGTGGCGTGCATTTGTATTCAGCCCCCCTGGGTCATTACTTTGTAGAACCACCTTTTGCTGCAATGACAGCTGCAAGTCTGTTTGGGCATGTCTCTACCAGCTTTACACATCTAGAGAGTAACATACTTAAGCTCATCCCTAGTGTGCATAGAGCAGTGCAAATGGCCGCAACCAATATGCACTGGGTTTTCCAAACAACATGAAAGTGATGAGAAAAAGGAGAGGTTGGGGAGCTCACATAGTATGTAACAAGGAGGCAGAAAAGTAAGAACAGTAACAGGCACTGTAACAAATGTTTTTGTGAAAGATTACAAACTATAATGTACTGGATGTATAGGGAATATTTTGGGAGAATAAGGATATAATTTAGTGTCACTTTACGGTTATGCCATCAAAACCAAAATCAATTTTTGTGCTTCAACCTTAAGCCTAGGTTCACACTGAATGCGGGTTTGAAATTGTATGATTTTTAAACCAGCATTTCAGTCCGACTCTGGGGGCAACTGAACTTGAGAGAAACCTGTGTGGGTTCCTGCACAGATGTCAATTGAAATCACCCCCGAAGTCGCCAAAAGTAGTGTAGGAACTATTTTTGGGAATCAGTGCGGCGCTGCAAAGTCGGTGTCGCATCAATTTGGACAGTGTGATTGCCCGTGTAATGTTAAAAAACCCTACCCCGTGAAAATTCCCTACTCTCATCACTTCCTGTGCACGTACGTCATTGAACAGCTGAGCAGCTTCCCACTGTGCAGGCTCACAGCTGCGGAGGGTAGGGAATTTTCATGGGGTAGTGTTTTTTAACGTTACACGGCGTCATATATCAGCTGTTGCCGCGCGTCCCACTGTGCATGGGCAGCCACTACATTAAATCATCTCCGCTTCAACCCTGAGATTTCCCTGCGGGCGCCCGTCGTTCATCAGCAGGTGCGGCGTCCCACATGATCTCGGCTCTGTGATTTATATTTTCATAGACCCGCCGCTTTTACATTTTGGAGCCGAGATCAGGGAAGTCTGACGGGTTGGAGCGGAGATGATTTAATGTTGGAGCGGCAACAGCTGACGCGGTGTAACATTAAAAACACTACCCAGTGAAAATTCCCTACCCTCTGCAGCTGTGAGCATGCGCAGTGGGAAGCGGCTCAGCTGTTGAATGACGTACGTGCACAGGAAGTGACGAGGGTAGGGAATTTTCACGGGTAGGGTTTTTTCATGGAACACCAGCAATAGGCTCCGATTTGGCACGCGACTTGACATGTCAAATTGCATATCAAATCAGCCTGATGTGAAAAAGGGGGCAAAAGCTGAGAACATTCCTGAACCCAGATGTAGGAACTGGGGCAGTATAAAGGAGTCTTTTTGTTAGGGTTGCCACCTCATCCCTTTAAAACAGAACACATATTAATTACACAGGTTCTGTGGCTGATTAAGGTGGTAATTAAACTCACTTGGAGCCTTCTCTGCATTAAATTAGCCTCAGAACCTGTGTAACTAATTTGTGTTCTGTTTTAAAGGGATGAGGTGGCAACTCTACTTTTTGTAGTTATAGTTTGCAGCATGGAATAAATCTGTGCTCAGATCATTCCAACCAAAATGTAAACGTTTTCCAAAGTATTCCAGCTCAAACTGCTTCAGATCTTTAATTGACTTCTAACTTAGACCAACGTATGAAAGATTAAAAAAACAAAAAAGAAACGAACCTGAGTTTGTCTAACCATAAACATGGCCGACCGTCGCCTTTCCGGCGACACTTCCGCCTTGTTGTTGATAGCAGGACGCGCTCTGGTGATGTATGCGGCACTAGCACAAGGGCGGCTATTTGGAAGTGGAAATGACCAGCCTGCGACTGAGAGGTCGGTGGGGATGTGAGCCATTGCTTAAACTTGAGGGACGTTTATTGCCAGTGAAGGAAGAAACTGGGGAGATTGATGGGGACGAAGATGTGGATCCAGCAGATCAATCGGATCCAGAGTTCCTGGATGCAGAGGAGATCGAAGAAGGAGCCCTACAGATCCCTTCCTTCTCACCACAGAACACCAGAGGTAAACACAGAGCTGTCAAATAGATCCCTGCACCCCTCCCCCATCCCATTTTCTCTGCAGACACGTGTCCCTGCTATTTAGTTGACCCTGGACTTGTATTTAAAAGCTAAGTTCGCCTTTGTTTACATTTTTTTTTTTAAATGCACTTAAATGTTTTTGCATTTAATTTTTTTCTTCAGTGCCTGCAGAGCATTGCACTCATGATCGCTGGTTCACAGGTGCAATGTTATGTTCCTGCAGACTCTTCCTCCAGCACTCTGCCCATACCTGTGTACAGGCTTTCAGTCTCAGAGCTGCAGGAAGAATTAATAGACTATGATGGTGCTGATCAGCATACTCCTAGTCCACTGAGAACTTCCCAGCATTCTCATAGTCCACTGAGAACTTCCCAGCATTCTCATAGTCCACTGAGAACTTCCCAGCATTCTCATAGTCCACTGAGAACTTCCCAGCATTCTCATAGTCCACTGAGAACTTCCCAGCATTCTCATAGTCCACTGAGAACTTCCCAGCATTCTCATAGTCCACTGAGAACATCTCTGCATTCTCATAGTCCACTGAGAACATCTCTGCATTCTCATAGTCCACTGAGAACATCTCTGCATTCTCATAGTCCACTGAGAACTTCTCTGCATTCTCATAGTCCACTGAGAACATCTCTGCATTCTCATAGTCCACTGAGAACATCTCTGCATTCTCATAGTCCACTGAGAACTTCTCTGCATTCTCATAGTCCACTGAGAACTTCCCAGCATTCTCATAGTCCACTGAGAACTTCCCAGCATTCTCATAGTCCACTGAGAACTTCTCTGCATTCTCATAGTCCACTGAGAACTTCCCAGCATTCTCATAGTCCACTGAGAACTTCCCAGCATTCTCATAGTCCACTGAGAACTTCTCTGCATTCTCATAGTCCACTGAGAACTTCTCTGCATTCTCATAGTCCACTGAGAACTTCTCTGCATTCTCATAGTCCACTGAGAACTTCTCTGCATACTCATAGTCCACTGAGAACTTCTCTGCATTCTCATAGTCCACTGAGAACTTCCCAGCATTCTCATAGTCCACTGAGAACTTCCCAGCATTCTCATAGTCCACTGAGAACTTGTCTGCATTCTCATAGTCCACTGAGAACTTCTCTGCATTCTCATAGTCCACTGAGAACATCTCTGCATTCTCATAGTCCACTGAGAACATCTCTGCATTCTCATAGTCCACTGAGAACTTCCCAGCATTCTCATAGTCCACTGAGAACTTCCCAGCATTCTCATAGTCCACTGAGAACTTCTCTGCATTCTCATAGTCCACTGAGAACATCTCTGCATTCTCATAGTCCACTGAGAACATCTCTGCATTCTCATAGTCCACTGAGAACTTCTCTGCATTCTCATAGTCCACTGAGAACATCTCTGCATTCTCATAGTCCACTGAGAACATCTCTGCATTCTCATAGTCCACTGAGAACTTCTCTGCATTCTCATAGTCCACTGAGAACTTCCCAGAATTCTCATAGTCCACTGAGAACTTCCCAGCATTCTCATAGTCCACTGAGAACTTCTCTGCATTCTCATAGTCCACTGAGAACTTCCCAGCATTCTCATAGTCCACTGAGAACTTCCCAGCATTCTCATAGTCCACTGAGAACTTCTCTGCATTCTCATAGTCCACTGAGAACTTCTCTGCATTCTCATAGTCCACTGAGAACTTCTCTGCATTCTCATAGTCCACTGAGAAATTATCAGCATACTCATAGTCCACTGAGAACTTCTCTGCATTCTCATAGTCCACTGAGAACTTCCCAGCATTCTCATAGTCCACTGAGAACTTCCCAGCATTCTCATAGTCCACTGAGAACTTCTCTGCATTCTCATAGTCCACTGAGAACTTCTCTGCATTCTCATAGTCCACTGAGAACATCTCTGCATTCTCATAGTCCACTGAGAACATCTCTGCATTCTCATAGTCCACTGAGAACATCTCTGCATTCTCATAGTCCACTGAGAACTTCTCTGCATTCTCATAGTCCACTGAGAACTTCCCAGCATTCTCATAGTCCACTGAGAACTTCCCAGCATTCTCATAGTCCACTGAGAACTTCCCAGCATTCTCATAGTCCACTGAGAACTTCTCTGCATTCTCATAGTCCACTGAGAACTTCTCTGCATTCTCATAGTCCACTGAGAACTTCTCTGCATTCTCATAGTCCACTGAGAACTTCTCTGCATTCTCATAGTCCACTGAGAACTTCTCTGCATTCTCATAGTCCACTGAGAACTTCTCTGCATTCTCATAGTCCACTGAGAACTTCTCTGCATTCTCATAGTCCACTGAGAACTTCTCTGCATTCTCATAGTCCACTGAGAAATTATCAGCATACTCATAGTCCACTGAGAACTTCTCTGCATTCTCATAGTCCACTGAAAACTTCCCAGCATTCTCATAGTCCACTGAGAACTTCCCAGCATTCTCATAGTCCACTGAGAACTTCTCTGCATTCTCATAGTCCACTGAGAACTTCTCTGCATACTCCTAGTCCACTGAGAACTTCTCTGCATACTCCTAGTCCACTGAGAACTTCTCTGCATACTCCTAGTCCACTGAGAACTTCTCTGCATACTCCTAGTCCACTGAGAACTTCTCTGCATTCTCATAGTCCACTGAGAACTTCTCTGCATTCTCATAGTCCACTGAGAACTTCTCTGCATTCTCATAGTCCACTGAGAACTTCTCTGCATTCTCATAGTCCACTGAGAACTTCTCTGCATTCTCATAGTCCACTGAGAACTTCTCAGCATACTCATAGTCCACTGAGAACTTCCCAGCATACTCATAGTCCACTGAGAACTTCCCAGCATACTCATAGTCCACTGAGAACTTCCCAGCATACTCATAGTCCACTGAGAACTTCCCAGCATACTCATAGTCCACTGAGAACTTCCCAGCATACTCATAGTCCACTGAGAACTTCCCAGCATACTCCTAGTCCACTGAGAACTTCCCAGCATACTCCTAGTCCACTGAGAACTTCCCAGCATACTCCTAGTCCACTGAGAAATTATCAGCATACTCCTAGTCCACTGAGAAATTATCAGCATACTCCTAGTCCACTGAGAACTTCTCTGCATTCTCATAGTCCACTGAGAACTTCTCTGCATTCTCATAGTCCACTGAGAACTTCCCAGCATTCTCATAGTCCACTGAGAAATTATCAGCATACTCCTAGTCCACTGCGAACTTCTCTGCATTCTCATAGTCCACTGAGAACTTCTCTGCATTCTCATAGTCCCACTGAGAACTTCTCTGCATTCTCATAGTCCCACTGAGAACTTCTCTGCATTCTCATAGTCCCACTGAGAACTTTTCTGCATTCTCATAGTCCCACTGAGAACTTCTCTGCATTCTCATAGTCCCACTGAGAACTTCTCTGCATTCTCATAGTCCCACTGAGAACTTCTCTGCATTCTCATAGTCCCACTGAGTTCCAGTCGTTATTGTGTTTATTAAAAGTCAGCAGCTACAAAAAGTGTACCTGCTGACTTTTAATAACCACACACTCACCTGTCCCACGGTCCAGCGATGCGACCGCCAGAAGCCTCGCCCCTCTCCCTCGCCTCTCAGCGGTGCTGGCATCGCAAGTGTGGGCACCCGGCTGTGACAGCTTGCGGCTTCACAGCAGGGTGCACACTGCGCATGTGCAAGTCGCGCTGCGTGTAGTGAATGGCCAGGCAATCTTCTGGGACCTGTGACGTTTCCCAGAAGATTGCAGGGAGGGGGAGGAGAGAACTAGGCGGCCCGAGCGGAAGTGGGAGTGGGTACCTGTCAAATCCAGGTACCCGCCCACCCCCCAAAAAAATGACATGCCAAATGTGGCCTGTCAGGGGGTCAGGAGTATTTACAGCAAAGTTACACTTTTGGGTGGAACTCCGCTTTAAGAGGTTAAACCGCCCTTACAGACGGAAGATCATTCCTTTGATCTAAAAGAACGAAATGTACATTGTAAAACATTGTGTTTATAGTTGTCTAACAGCCTCAAGAACGTTGCTATACGTTTGCCAGAGGCTCCTTTTTTGGACAGCTGTGAGCAGAGAACAGGTCTAAGAATCGAGGACATGCCGTTTTAAGATCATGAGGGGTGGTGAATCGAGATCGCGATTTTTTTTTTTTTTAATGATTAATGGTGCAGTTCTAGTTACACCCCAGATATGAGTGTAACATGTTATGTTGCTGAGCTTAGCCTTTAAAGCGGAGCTCCACCCAAAAGGGGAAGCTCCGCTTGTTTGCTTCCCCCCCCCCCCCCCCTAAAGCCACATTTGGCACCTTTCGGGAGGGGTGAGCGGGTACCTATTTTTGACAGGTAACCATCCCAACTTCCTGGTGACTTCGCCGCAGTGGTCTTTGGGTCCCCCAGTGCCCACATTTTTAGTGTGGGGAAGTCAGCTGTGGCTCTCTGGTTTTGCATCTGGATTCCCACTGTGTAGCGCTTTAATAGTCCTGCAGCCCTCTGGAACCTGTGACCTTTCCCAGGAGGCTGCGGGGGGCAACATCTACTCTCAGATTAAAGTAGAGTTATAAATTATGGTGAATATCTTTTTCTATTTTCATACTTTATTGATCCTGGATCCATTGAGTGCTACATACTTTGTTCTTTGTTCTTGTAACTGAACGGTTTCAATAAACGCATTCTTTCGTTTAATCGTTTAAAAAAAAAAAAAAAAAAGTGAGAGTGGGTACCTGCCAAAACAAGATACTTGCAAACCCCCCCCCCCACCCCCAAAAATTTTTAATGTGCCATAGTTGAAGAGAGGGGGGTGGTGAGCCATGGGCATAAAAGCAGACTCTAACAGGTTTTCTTCTAAGATTGCCCCATCTTCCCATTAACTTTGACCAGCTTCCCTGTTCCTGCTGAAGAAAAGCCTCCCCACAACATGATGCTGCCACCGCCATGTTTCACAGTGGGGATGGTGTGTTCAGGATGATGCGCAGTGTTCGTTTTTCTCCATACATAGCGTTTTGCTTTTAGGCCAAAAAGTTTAATTTTTGTCTCATCTGACCAGAGCATCTTCTTTCACGTTTACGCGATTTTAGTGTTGGGCTAGACTTTTCCTTTAAAGGAGAAGTATAGCCAAAGCTCGTTTTGCACTCCTGTGACCCATTTCCAGCAGAGAGCGGACTGAAGTCTCCCCTCTGCTGGCATCACAGAAGTCGGTTGAGGCACCACGTCATCACAACAATAGAGTCTGGATCTGCAAGGTGCCTGGACCGAAAGCCAGTTCAGCCTCTCAGCGAGCCACTGAGAGGCTCCCCGTCCCTCCACAGCCCAGCGCTGCGAAGAGGGAGCAGAGCAGTCAGCAGCTCTCTGCTCGGGGGGGGCTGTGAGATCGGCAGTGTTTGATCGATCGGCTCTAGGTGCAGAGGTAGCGGGAGACAAATGCAGCATCGGACCAATGCTGCATCCACCTAGGTAAGTATATTTTTAAAAAATAGCCCACACTCCATACTTTTCTTTTAAGCATATACCACCCAAAAGCCAAACTTCTCCATCTAGCACGGATCTTTATTCAGCTCTCGCAGGAAGAAAAAAAACATGCACAAGGTTATGTGCGATATTTTGAAAGCTAAAAAGTGACTGAAGGACAGTCACCATGTACTATATTTCCCTGCCTGAGAGCTGATTTATTTGGTTTGAGAGGGTGAATTGATGATGGAATTGCCATATAAAGTTGGGGTGACCCCATGCCTTCGGGGAGGGAGACCCCTGGTTTAGCGTGATATTTAATATTCAGAATACAGTTACAGCCCTAACTTTTCAAATACTGGACTCTGAGTATGACGATGTATGTAGCCTATGCTATTATTGTACTCTGATATTTTTATTGTAGTGTACTGTTTTTTGCTTTTTATAATGTTTAACGACTTTACCACCGGAGGATTTTGCTGTCTTCCGTCCAGGCCACTTTTTGCGATTCGGCGCTGTGCGACTTCAACTGACAATTGTGCAGTCGTGCGACGCCGTACCCAAACGAAATTTACGTCCTTTTTTTCCCACAAACAGAGCTTTCTTTTGGTGGTATTTGATCACCTGTGCGATTTTTACTTTTTGCGCTATAAACAAAAAAAGAGCGTTTATTTTGAAAAAATAACAATATTTTTAACATTTTTATATATGAAATTCCCCCCAAAAAAGATGTAAAAAACAATTTTTTTAAAAATTTTTGGCCAATTTGTTTTATGCTACATATGTTTGGTAAAAAAAATCGCAATAAGCGTATTTTGATTGGTTTGCGCAAAAGTTATTGCGTTTACTAACAAAGAGAAAGATTTCTGTCATTTTTGGTGGTTTTTATTTTAACGCTTAATGGCAGCGATCTGCGATTTTTTTTTTTTTGCGGGACTGCGACATTGCGGCGGACAGATCGGACCCTTGACTGACATTTTTGACACTTTTGGGGGTACCAGTGACATTACTGCAGTAATCAGTGCTATATATATGCACTGTTACTGTAAAAATGACACTGGCAGGGAAGGGGTTAATTTTATTGGAGAGGGAGGGGTTAATGTATGCCTGGTGCTTACTGACGTGTAGGGGGGGAGGTGACTGTGTGAGTCATGGACAGATCGGATGTCCAGCTATGCTGAACAGTCCGATCTGTCACTCCCTGTCACTATGGAGATCCGCCCGCTGTGTTTACACACAGCGGGCGGATCTCCAGACTCGATCCCCGACGATCGGGTAAGAGCAGCGGCGATTGCCGCTGCTCCTCCCCTGGCCCAACTCCCGCTGTGAATGAAAACAGCGGGAGCGAGCCTCCGGCGGCGTGCAAGCGCCGCCCAGAAGGGGGAGTGTCCAACGACGTTAATACTACGTCGCTGGACAATAACGAACCACTCTGCCGCAGTAGTATTACTGTGAGCGGTTCTAAAGTGGTTAAAACATGAATAAATAGATTGGGGAAAAAAAGTAAGAAAGGGAAGGCAAGGACCATGACCATGCACAATAAATGACTTTATTTCAGATAAAAGAACAATATAATTGCACTCACATGTGTCCTAGAGACATATTGCTATAGATAATCGCTTGCTTGTTTAATGGAAATGGATTCTGACACCTGACTTCTTTCTGCGTTGTAACCCCTTCGCCCACACTGGAAGACCAGTAAGCAGGAGAAAAATAGAATACACGCACAACTATCAGACTTCAACAGAAGGTGGATTGCAGTTAGATGCCGTTAGCACAGGTGGTTGCAGATCAAAGGCGAGTGCAGTAGCACACTGCTGCTGCACCTGCAGGGCTCTAATGAGGAAAATTGCAGGGTCTGCATCCCTTTAGACGTGATTTGCTATTGGGAGTATGTCACCAAAAATGACAGTTTTGTTGCAGGGGCTGCCTAATAGTTGACTTGTATCTTAGTGTAGACTTCTGGGAAAACCAGTGAGCCAATCACACAAGCAGGAAATGTTTCTGGGGTGTGGTCAGTACAAATTCTGTGTACAGAACACCTCCAGGTAGCCATATTGCATTGTATTTTACAGAAAACTACAGAGCTGCAGATTGAAAAGGAAAGGTAATTTAGAATATGACTTGTCACAATTGTATATATTATATTTATATATATATATATATATATATATATATATATATATATATATATATTATATAATATTTTCTTTATTTGCTATTTTTTCCCATGAAAGTGGAGTTACCCTTTAAGGTAAGTAAAAATGGAGATTTAGAAAGGTTGTGTTATTTTTTTTTTTTTTTTTTTTAACCCAGCAATCCTACAGAGGGGAGTGGGAGAGGGTTTAATTTTCTTATGGAGTTGGCCTTTAATCATATGGGTACAAAAAAGCATTTTGTGCATCATGCAAAGGTTTCTTCCTTGTTTTCTGTTTATCTGTACAGGTTCCTACATCTTCACAATAAATTTTACAATCAAAGTGAATAAAGCTGTTCATTTTACTAGATCTTTGTTGACTGTAATCCCCAATGTCAATTGGTGTCAGATACAGGGAGAGCAGTGACGTCAATCTGTCGTGCCAGTGCTTGGGCTGTTGCCCTTTGGGAGTTCCTCATCCAGAATAAGTATGTAAAAAAAGGAAATTTGTAGTGAAGGCAAAACATCCAAGCTGTATACTTCTTTCCTATTACTGAATCATTATTTTCATGGGGAGGGAGTTAGCATTTTCATACAGACAGGTTAGCTTTATATTGTTCTCAATTCAGGTTTCCGTTAGGATGGGCACAGCACAACATAGTATTAGGTGCTCATTTCTCAATACAGGTTTAATGTAATAGCCGCAACAGGTAGCAGATTTATTTATTTATTTTTTCCCACCAGGTAGCAGATTTTATATCAGAGATAAGGTGTTTTTATGTTCCAGTATCAATGACAAATTGAAGTATACATTTTGGGTAAACTGCCTGTTTAGACATAGAAAATACATCAGTGCAACAATGGAATCCTGAAAGATTTTTACCATGTCAAAATAACCTTCTTGTGTCCAATTATAATTTAAAGGGTAACTCCACTTTCGTGGGGGGAGCAAATAAAGAAAAAACAATATAGCGTATACAATTGCGACACAAATCATATTGTTATTTAATGTTATTAAAAATTACTTTTCCTTTTCAATCTGCAGCCGTTGTAATTTTCTGAAAATGCAATGCAACATGGCTACCTGGAGCTGTTCTGTACACAGAATGTATACTGACCACACCCCAGAAACATAATTTCATGCTTGTGTGATTGGCTCACCAATTTTCCCAGAAGTCTGCTTAAGATAAGTCAGATTTCTGGCATCCCCTGCAATAAAAATGTCATTCAATAAGAACATATCTACAGGGATGCAGGCCCAGCAGATTTCCTCATTAGTGCTCTACAGCTGAACAGCTGATAGATAATTATGAAACCACTCTCATTAGACCCACTCAGCACAGAGGAACAAACAGGGATTTCTTCAGAATAACAAAAAGGTAGGAATCTGCAACAAAGTTTGTTAAAATCCTTGTAATGTACAGAGATCACCCAGAGGGGAATGTTTTAACAAAAGTGGAGTTGCGCTTTAAAGGTGGAACTAAACCCTCCTATCCTTTATAGCCAAAGAATCTGCCATATTAGCCTCTGTTTTGATCTGCTGTTGCCATGGTTCTGCACATGTGATCAGCTATGTCGGCAGGTATTTGTAGGCTTCACAGTTCAGTTGAGAGTTAACAAAAGCACACTAGTAACAGTAACGAACAGTTTTCATTCAAAGCATGCCTTAAATGTAACTGTGTCGGAAGACCGTTAAATCAGTGGGTCTATTTTCGCTTTAAAGAGGAGCTGAACTCTGTGATACTTGCCTCTCCTTCAACAAGCTGAAGTTCCTCACTGCAGCTGTCTTCATTGGCTGGTGTGGAATGGGCATGCGTAGGATTGCAGTTATCCTGGCACACAGGCACTGTACCAGAATATAAACCTCATTGTAATGAAGACTGAAAGCAGGCAGGTAGGTTTCTTTCATTGCAGAAGCGACATTGCCTTTCTTCTCTGCAGAAAATAGAAAGCAGGACTTTAGTTCCATTTTTTTGAAAGTCTATAATTCTGAATTGAGTTTATCAGTATTATATTTATTCTCAAAATGCTTACTTTTATTACCAATTGAGTTTTCAAGTTAATTTAATATTGTGTTTTAATACACAGGTAACCCTTTCTGTGGCATTTTGTCTTTAAGTGTAATTAATTTTTTCTATCTGTCTTATCATTTTAGTAAAAATTTTAACTGAAGACTCCAAAGAATATACAGTGACTGGATTCTTTCCACTGACTGACCCATGGTGGTCTGTAACGGTGTATGTAAAACAAAGCCATTCTCAGTATTTTGTCAAAGGATTCCCATCCTACAAACTGGAAGATGACATCCTTGGAAAGGAATCCATGTTGCCACTGTTTCTTAAGGAATGTAATGTGCATGAAGATTTCACAATGCCTTTTATAACCTATGCAAAATATTACCCTCCTGTTACTTTCAGCCGACTTTTAAATCTGGCAGAGGAGTTTAAGGAAAAACATCAGAAAGATATTGTACGTTATTTGAGTAATTCAGGTATGTGAACCATTCTATTTTCCTGCATTATATGGTTTAAAGCTTTGTTAGGGCCGCTGCATGAAATATGCATGTATAACAGGGCTAAAAAAAAAAATCCTTGAAGCTATTCCATCAAGCTAATTTGTTGCTGTCAATGAAAGGACATTGAGCTGTGGGATGTCTCTACTCATTCTGGGACATATGCTCTTTAGATCCAGAAGAGACACCTACATGATATACCGGGGTTGATTTACTAAAACTGGAAAATGAAAAATCTGGTGCCAGCTTCTATCTTTAGCTTGTTCAATTGAGCTTTGACAGTAAGGCCCCTTTCACACATGCAGACTTTTCATTTCATCGGTTGAGTCACATCAAAATGGATGAAGTGGTCATGAGTTTTTCATCAGTGCTCATCAGCTTTTTTTTTTTTTTTTTTTTTTTAAATCCACTACCAATGCAAAAAATTGAAAAAAACTGACCTTTTTGTCAGTGTACATTAGTTTTTCCCCGATTCATTTTTTTAATAGGAAAAAAATAGAGCTTTGTTTTAGTTTAAAAAAAAAAAATGGATGATGGCAGATGTCAATGGATGATCATCCATTTACATCCGTTTTTTCTATAGAGGTGCATTCATGTCCATTTTTCATCCGTCAGCAGATGGATAAAAAAACGGACAGCATGTGTAAAAGGGGCCTAAAACCTTGAAGCTGATTTTTTTTATTTATTTTTTCTATGCACAGCTGCACCAAAATGTGCACTTTAGTTATTAACCTCACTGCGTCGTGTGTCTATGCAGAGTACATGCAGGATAATTGCTGTGTGGATAGTGAAGGCGTGCTCAGAAATGGTGGCGGGTGAAAAAAAAAACATTTTCACTGAGAGCTGTAAATAGAACTTGGCTATCTCCACTATGAATGTCCTACAACGCCTGTTAGAAGTTGGGTAAGCACTGGTTTAGGGAAGCTCGGGTGTAGAAGGTTGCATTGGTCCTCCTGGTCTAAACTCAATGGCGAATGTATTCGGAACACCTGCTTGCTAATATAAATAATAAAAAAATCACATCATGTGCCTACATAACGCATGCAGGACTGGTCAAGAGGTTCTGTTTAACCCAAAGTTAGTATAGGGAAGATATGTAATTGTAATGACTTTGGGTGCTACAACGTAGATATGCTGGTTGTAACATTTTAGAAACTGCAGACCTCCTTGTATTTTCACATACAACACTCTACAAAGAGTGGTATGGCAAGCAAAACCTTCTATAAGCATACGTTCTTTTGGCAAAAACAGTTGGTAAAGAGGGAATACAGAGGAGAATGGCTGGATTTGTTCAAGCTGACAGGATGTCTATGGCTGCTGAAATATTGGGGGGCAGACTGTATCTCCAAACACACAGCACACTTAAGCTTGAAGAATTTGGGCTAAAGTAGTAGAGGACCATGCTGTGTGGTATAGTTCTGTCAGCTAAAAACAACAAATTTGTGGGCTGATGATCTAACTACAGTGAGTTGTGGATTATCAAATGGTTATGAACACAGGGGGATATTTACTAAAACTAGTGCACTCAGAATATGGTACATCTGTGCATGGTATCCAAATCAGCTTCTAAGTTTCAAGCTCTGTTCACACTGGGGCGACCTGTCAGGCGACTTAGTCCCCTGACAAGTCGCTCCCAATTCAGTTCAATTGAACCGTTCTAATCGGAGCGACTCAAGTCTCTTCAACTTAAAAAAGGTTCCTGCACTACTTGGGGGCGACTTCTGTAAGAGAGGTAGTTTGCAAGTTGCGATAAGGTTGCACTGTGTGGCACCGCTTCAAAGTTGGGCAACTTTGAAGCCGTGCTAGTGTGAACCGAGACTTATTGGCAAAGCTTAATTAAACAAGCTGAAATTAGAAGCTGATTGGTTACCATGCACAGATGCACCAGTTTTAGTAAATCTTCTCCACAGTGTACGCATTATTCAGTGGCCTTTTCCAGCAGGATTATGTGCCATTTTACAAGCACAAATACAAAAACACTTAATTTTTTTTTTCTCAAAAACAAGTCAGCAACTGGAAAGACTGTACCTAATGACTTAAAATAAGCACATAGTCCAGCGCTGTCTTCCTTCCCCTGTGGCGGTTCTTCGCTGGTCTTTTGATACCTGGCACCACCACCTTGGCTCTGGGAATCCCGCTGCACTTTCAGACTGGCCCTGCAGCCACCTGGGACTTCCAAAATACCAAAGTGGGAACAGGTACCTGTCAAAAAAGGAACCTGCTGCCAGAGAAAAAAAAAACTGCCAGTAATGTTACAGGAGGGAGGAAGGAGTAGTATGAGCAGAACACAACCATTTAAACCTGCACAGTCCACATTTCTCAATCCTTACAGAGCACTCCTAAGGGTTGATTTCAGAAGTGAGCAATGAATTTGTATATTTTTAATTATGGCATTTTTTTTTTTTAAATATTCTATGCACACTAGCTTAAAAAAAAAAACTCTCCTAGTAGCAGCTTTTATAGAATTTTCTTCTTATTTTGGGGAGATGCTCCCAAAGGGGTTAAAAATTTCTACGGGGGGGGGGGGGGGGGAGGTCATCATTAGAAGACATGACTCCTGAGTAAGTGAAGTTTCACAATCATTAAGTCTGCATAGTCCATGTTTCCCAATCTTTATAGAGCACTCTTGAGGGTGAAGTGGATTTAAGCACTGTCACGGCTCTCCCGACACTTTCATCTTCACCTGGTCTTCCTTCTGGGTTTGCGGGCTCCGGCTGTTTGAATGACTGGGGCCCCAATGACGTCACTCCTGCGCATGCACGTGGGAGCCACGGCACTCTGCACTCCACAGAATACGGTGTGCCCTGAATGCAGAAGGCACATGTGGGTGATGTCAGTGGCTATTGCTGATGTTAATATCTCCTAAATGGTGCATGATTAGAAGATATTCATTGTACCTACAGGTAAGCCTGATTGTAAAGCATCATACTCACTAGTTGTTGTTGTGTTTTTTTTTTTTTTCCGCTCAACCCAGCGGGCTTAAAGAAAAAAAACTGACTGCTCAGGACGAGCCTCTGTACTATCTGATGTTAGTACAGTGATCTCCCCTGCTATGCTATTGTGTTATGTGTTCTCCGGTCATGCACTTATCGGGAGTCGATCAGCAGACCTTTTGCAGTCATGCCCCTTCGACAGAAGCCAGCCGATTGGACTGCAGTACGCATGGGCCAAATGTCGGGCGGTTTCTTTTGAACTGCCCGATGCCGCCCGACATTTGGCCCGTGTGTACTAGGCCTAAGCTTACCTAGCGACATTGAATAAGGTGCCTGCACGCCATTTTTGCGATTTCATTGCAACTTGAATTGACTTCTGTTAAATTAAGTCAGAGGTCTTTCCATCTTCCCTTGTGGAGACATCTGCCTGTCTATAGCTAGCTTTAAATCTTTAGTAGGTAGACATGAAGTTGCAATTTCTGTAGCTTGGTGAAACATTTTAACTTTCCATTTTCTTATTTTGTTTAGCGTGCTGTAGCTTTGTATTGAAAGCCCTGAAAATTCCACTGGTGCTGAGATATTTACCCAAGCTTTTACCACACAAAATGAGAGGCTTGCTAGCGTTAGATACTAAAGATCGCGTGCCGGCCATCAAAATACCACTTGATATCCTGCCAGACGTCAACCCACCAACTGATTTGCTACTTGAACTTGAAAACATACTGGACACTGCACCTTGGAAACTTGGCTTTGGTTTAGTAAGTATAATGCTGATCATTTTGTGCTGTAAAGCCCACCGGTAGCCAAGGCGTTTTTGGGAAAGGTTTTTTTAATTTAATTTTTTTTTTTTTTTCTGTACACCTGTCTCTGGGTACGGCAGTGTCTCCACAGAGAGGTGACTTAAAGTGGTTATAAAGTCTAAACTTTTTTTCTCTTACGTCCTCCGACAGTCGCCGCCTCTTCATATTCGTCACATATGGGGTATTAGACTTTGCTCCGAAGGAGTAGCTAGGCAACAGAATATGTTAACAATAAAGCTTTAACATATCCCACCCTCAAGGGGTGGTCCCCTCAGTCAATACCCTCCTACTTCCTGCAACCATATCTCAGTTTTAATGTCTAGCTTGTCAGGAGTGGCTGGCTCTCTCTGTGCTGGGACTTTCTGTCCCAGACTCTTTCTTCTTTTTAATATTTTGTTTGAGTTTTCTCTCTATCTTTACTTAGCTGTTATTTTTGTCAGCATTAGTTAGTTCTTCGGACGAAGAGGATCATGCGGACTGGGTCTCGGGCTGATCCCCCTGGTCGCAGGTCGTGGGTCAGTGGCTTCCCAGTCTGCCATCGAGCGTTCAGCCAGGTAACGCTCCTGGCACAGTGAACGACCCATCCCTGTTCGGTGCAGGGATGATTGGTGAGGTGGCTACCTCACCGGACGCTGTGCGGTTTCTTAACCTCCATTGTGTGCGTCTTGAATTGCGACTCTCCCTGCCTCATGTGCAGCGGCTTGTTCGCCTGTGCGGGTTCCCCACGCCATGTGAGGTAAGTGTATTTATGTGGGGACCTGTCTGTCTGGGGGGGTCTCAGTCTGGGACTGTGTAACCTGCCTTTAATCACACTGCTTGTCTCCCTATCTCTCGGCTGCATGCTGTGGGCTGCAAGGGGGGGGGGGGAGCTGTATGACACTGTGTGTGTCAGGCTGGGCAGTGTGAGAAGCTGTGTGCTGTGGGGCATGTTTTTTCTTGGCATGTTTGGGCATATACAGCGATCGCTGCGGCGATCTAACATGTATCCTTATATTGGGATGTAATGTGTGTGTTTTTTATGCACTGTGGAGCGGCGTTTTCGGCGCCAAACGACGCCATTTTACCGGCGCCCGCTCCGGCCGCATGGTTTACATGCACGGCGGCCATTTTCTTGTAGCCTCCATAGGCTTACATAGAGCGCCCTGGCAGCATCACTTCCTCTTTCCAGGAACACCGATCGAGGCAGCAGCAGCAGCGGGGTCTCCTCAGGTTTTATCCTTCTGTTCTTGCTATCCATTGCCTGTGTTCAGTTTGTATATTCCCTGTGGGGGTCTCATTGTGCCTGAGTGTGGTGCGGTGGGCTGCGCTTGCCGCGCTTGCTGAAAGGGGGCAGTTAACCCTTGGTTGTCTGGCATTACAGGGGCAATGGATTCTCAGGAGGGCAAGTTTCCTACAGTATTGGTGGAAAGCCAGGGGACCGCTGTTTCCCCCCCAGGGGGGGATTTAGCCACTATTGTGGCTGGCCTTGCTGCCCAGGTGCAAATGCTGGTGGCTGCTCAATCTACTAAACGGCCCAGAGTTGCTCTGTCCTCTGATTCTGAGGGTGAAGGTGATGGGGCTGTTCTGGCAGGGACCTCCTTATCGGGGTCCCGCTCCTCTCTTGATCTAGTGGGAGGGGGTTGATAATTCTCCCCCTGGCTCGCCTGAAGAGCTTGCAATCATGGATGAGTTGATTGCTTCCATTAAGCAGACGCTACGTTTGCAGGACGAAGTGTGTCCCCCCGCTGCCTTGGCGGCTTATGGGACGCAGAGGAAACGCAGGACGCCGCAGGTTTTTCCCTGCAATGCTGATTTTCAGCGCGCTGTTAAGGATCAATGGCGCGATCTGCGCAAGCCTTTTGCGGTACCAAGTAAATTCAAGCTGCGTTATCCTTTCTCGCCTGCCACTGACGAACGGTGGTGTGTGCCTCCGCCAGTGGATCATGCAATTGCGGTTTTGAACAAAGCCACTGCGATTCCTGCAGAGGGTTCCCCTGTTTTCCGTGATGCCACGGATAGGAGACTGGAGTCTCTTGCCCGTCATACTTATTCTGTTACGGGTTCTATGCTTAAGGCTCTGTTTGCTTCTCTCATGGCGGCCCAGGCGTTCGCAAGTTGGACGCAGATGCTTAGGCGCGTCCTGGTGGCCGATTCGGCCTCGGCGGCGACCCTGGATATGGTGGATCAGATCCACCAGGGTGTCATGTATCTGTGTGATGCGGACCTGGACCTGATTCCGTTGGCTGCACGCGTGCACAGCGTGGCGGTGTTGTCTCGCCGCCTGGTTTGGTTGAAATGTTGGTCGGTGGACCAATTTTCACGTAAGACCTTAGCCAATCTGCCTTATGATGGGTCTCGCCTTTTTGGGGAGTCCCTGGATGTGTTGATTAAGGGGATCACCGGGGGTAAGAGCACTCTCTTGCCCCATTTCCCCAAGGCTAAGGGGGCTTCTGGGAAGAAGCATGCTAATTTTCCCTAAAACGTCTTTCAGGACAGCACCTTAGAGAGATGGCTCCTCCCTCTCCTCATCAGGAAACACCCCATCCACCAGATTTTAAAAGGAGGCTTCTCCCACCATTCATCAGTTTTTGTGTTTCCTCCGGCCGAGGAACACCTCTGTGGGGAGCTGGGCTCTTAAGGTGCTATCCTGAGAGACCGGGCTTCCTACGTCCACCTACCCTTTTTTGGAGACGATTGCTTCTCCCATTCACGCGACCGACTGCAGTGCATGGGCTCCTTCTTCCTCTTCAGTGCTCTAGGCTGAGTCAAGACCCCGCAGAGCACAGCCCTGGGAAGGCATCTTGGAGGAGCGGAACGATTTTTCTTAGGTCCGCCGCCTTTTTTTTCAAATTTGCCGCCATTTCTCCGGATCGAGTGACGCTCGTCCGGACCGGAAGTGAGGTTCCGGAAAGGGCAGCGTTCTGCAGGGGGCGTATGGCGTCATTTCCGCCGGACGCAGAGGAAGAAGGGAGGAGCAAGCTGGTGCCTTATTCCGGATCCGGTCCAGTGCAGGTGCGCTTTGGTCTCCGGAACCGGTACCGAAGCCACGGGTGATACCGCTGCCAAGCGATGGAAGCTTCTTCAGCGAGTGGGACAGGCACAGGCACCAGTAAGGCCCAGGTAAGGGGTATCTTTATATGGCCTATCTTACTGTGGGGTCTCTCTCCATCCCTTTTATCTTTCCCCCCGGTGGCTGGGGGCCTGTCAGGGCATATGGGACTTCCCTTTAAATGTCTTTCTGTGCACCTTTGGTGGCCCTGAGAATCAGGCTGACTTTTAAGAAGCATGTGTATGTTTTCCCATTCATGTCTTCCAGGCTAAAAGCTCTGAAACTGTTTTCAAGAGAAAGTGTCCTTCATGCAAAGCAAAGTTGTCGGAAAGTTGGAAAAAGACACTTTGCCAGGGATGTATTGATGCACTAGTAAAGGAAGAAGCATCTACAGTTTGTGGCGATTTAGTCGCATCTGTAAGGAAGGAATTGGATGCTACCATCCAATCTTTTCGGTCATCCCTACAGGACCCTGCCCTGAGTCAGCCATCAGCCTCACTGTCCTCTCAGGGTTCACAATTGCTTCCTTCGGTGGGGACAGAAGGGGTTCCTTCCACCCAAGGAGATAATTCTCCCTCACATTCCAAGGAGGATTCAGAGGAAGAAGAGGAGGGAGGGGCACACAGGCCCACTAAATACAAACTATCCTTAGAGCAAGTGGATGGTCTCCTGAGGGCAGTTTACATCACCCTGGGTCTAGAGGAGGAAAAGAAGGAACTGTCCCTACATGACAAAATGTATGCAGGCTTGGAAGAGCCTAAGGGCCGTATCTTCCCAGTGCATCAGACCATCTCAGATGCAATTAAACATGAGTGGACTGATCCGGAAAAGAAAACCTTCTTCCCTAAAGCCTTTAAAAGGCGATTTCCTTTTGATGAGGACCCAGGAGCTCCCTGGAATAAGATGCCAAAGATTGATGCAGCCTTCTCCCAGGTTTCTAGGTCAACAGACCTAGCATTTGAAGACATGGGAATACTGAGGGATCCCATGGATAAGAAGATGGACCAGCAACTTAAGAGATCCTGGCAATCCATCATGGGGAGTCTGAAACCTGCCATGGCAGTAACCTGTGTGTCCAGGAATTTGGAATACTGGCTTAGCCAGCTAAAAGCACACATCACAGCAGACTCACCTAAACAGGAAATTTTGGATTCCTTTTCCACGCTCTCCACGGCCATAGCCTTCATTGCTGACGCTTCAGCAGAGTCAGTGAAGATGACAGCAAGATCTGCAGCTTTATCCAACTCAGCCAGAAGGGCTCTTTGGTTAAAGACATGGCCTGGAGATACAGCTTCTAAAAATAAGCTGTGTGGACTTCCTTTTCAAGGGGATCTACTATTCGGGCCTGGGCTAGACTCTGTTCTAGATAGAACAGCAGACAAAAAGAAGTCTTTTCCTGTGAAGAAGAAACAGGCAGCAAAGAAGCTTTTTCGACCTCAAAAAGCTCAGCAAAATAGCAGACCCCAGGAGAAGAGAAGAAACTGGTCGACACAAAAACCCAAAGGGAAAGGAGGTGTTCTCTTCCATCCTCCTGTGTCAACCAACAAAACACAATGACAAGACATTGCCGGTGGGAGGAAGATTGAGGGAATTCCTCCCCTATTGGGCAGCCATAACAGAAAATCAATACATTCTGGGTATGCTGTCCCAAGGCTACAACATAGAGTTTTCAGAGACGCCACCCGAAAGGTTCTTTGTCACAAACCTCCCAAGAGATGCAGAAAAAGCCCTGGCTATGATGGACCTGTTAAAGGACCTGAGGCGACAGGGAGTTGTCTGTCCAGTTCCAGTGGAGGAACAACATCAGGGATTTTATTCCCACATATTTTTGATAAAGAAACCATCGGGGGATTTTCGTCTTATACTGAATCTGAAACCATTAAACAGGTCAGTTCTGTACAAAAAGTTTCGAATGGACTCAATTCTTACAGTCAGAACCCTGTTAACAAAAGGATGCTTCATGGCATCAATCGACTTAAGGGATGCTTACCTACATATCCCTATTGCCCCTCACTCACAGAGATTCCTAAGGTTGGCAGTAAATCTGGGAAAGGAAATGCTCCATATCCAATTCAAAGCACTCCCTTTCGGGCTATCATCCTCCCCTCGTATTTTTACGAAGGTAATGGCAGAGTGTCTAGCTCCCCTCCGCCTTCAGGGAATCTCTGTGGTGCCTTACCTGGACGACCTGCTTTTATTTGCCCCGTCAAAGGAAAAACTTCAAGAGGACCTGCACAAGGCAAGAGGTCATCTAGAAGCTCTGGGATGGATAGTGAACATCAAGAAATCGAATCTCACACCGGCTCAGCGGGTTCAGTTCCTAGGGTTTCAGTTATGCTCTGTGGAACAAAGAATCTTCCTACCAGAAGACAAACAGGTCAAAATACAGAATTTGGTAGCAAGGCTACAAACAAATCAGTGGTGGTCGATCAGAGAGATCATGTCAGTCCTTGGAAACCTGACTGCATCAATTCCAGCTGTCCAATGGGCAAGGCTGCATCTTCGACCACTCCAATATTTCCTCCTCAGAATCTGGGATCACAATCCAGAGACTTTGGACTTAAAGGTAAAAATCCCCACCAAGGTCAAGAGGTCCCTTTGGTGGTGGAGAAATCAGATAACCTTGTCTCAGGGTTTGGCCTGGTCCTTCCCGGCAGACCAGAGGTTAACAACGGATGCCAGCAGGTGGGGGTGGGGAGCCCACTGGAACCAAAACCTGGCACAGGGGGTTTGGTCTCAGACCGAGACAAGAAAATCCTCAAATTGGAAGGAATTAAAGGCAGTCGGCCTAGCCCTAACTGCCTTCTCTCAAAATCTTCAGGGGACTCATGTTCAAGTCCTTTCAGACAACGCCACTACAGTGGCATATCTAAACAAGCAAGGGGGCACAAGAAGCAAAACCCTACAGCTTTTGGCAACGGAAATTCTGCAATGGGCGGAAAGGCAGTTACTTTCCTTGTCAGCAATCCACCTAAAAGGTACACTAAACAGTGTGGCGGATTATTTAAGCAGGCAGAAGATCCGAGAAGCAGAATGGAGCTTGAACCCAGAAGTCTTCATGTTGATAACCAAGACTTGGGGAAAGCCAGAGGTGGATCTGTTTGCAACGAAAGAAAACGCAAAACTTCCACTTTACTTCTCACTCCACAGAAACGACAACTCTCTGGGAGTAGATTCCCTGGCACATCCCTGGAGGTTCAGGTTGGGGTATGCCTTCCCCCCCCTTCCAGCTCATTCCGTTGGTATTGAGAAAAATCCAAATGGAAAGAGCCTCAGTGATCCTGATCACACCTTATTGGCCCAAAAGGGTTTGATTTTCGACTGTCCTTCAACTATCAGTCAAACCTGCTTTTCAGCTCCCTCTTCGTCAAGACCTACTGCTTCAAGGTCCAGTCTATCATCCAGAAGTGGAAAAGCTAAAGCTCACCGCCTGGTATCTGAGGAGCAACTGCTGAAAAGGAAAGGATTTTCAGACGCATTAATTGCTACTCTACTTTCCAGTAGGAAAAAAGTCACAAGGAATATATATGCAAAAGTTTGGAAGACATATAATACCTGGTGTGAATCGAAAGATCAAAAATTGAACAGTATTACTTCAATTTTGGAGTTCCTACAGGAGGGCGCAGGAAAAGGTTTGGCAGTAAGTACCCTCAAGGTACAAGTTACAGCCCTGGGGGTATTCTTGGAAAGGCCCATTTCTTCAGAATCTTTAATCATCAGATTCTTCAGGGCCCTTACCCGCTCCAGACCAGTGCCTGTCAGAAGCTTCCCCAAATGGGACTTGTCGGTGGTCCTTCAGGCCTTCACAAAGGAACCTTTTGAACCACTAGAAACGGTTACACTAAAAAACCTTACCCTCAAGACGGTCTTCTTGGTGGCAATAACATCAGCAAGAAGAATCAGTGAATTACATGCTTTATCAGCTATCGAACCTTTCTTGTCCATATATCCAGACAGGATAATTCTCAAGACGGATCCAGGGTTTCTCCCAAAAGTAGCTTCAACGAGAAACCGCTCACAAGAAATTGTGTTACCTACCTTCTGCCCTAATCCATCAGGAGATAAGGAAGAAAGCTTTCACTACCTAGATGTAAGAAGGGTTCTTATACACTACTTGGAGGTTACTAAAGAGTTTAGATCATCAAACTCTCTTTTTGTTCTTTTCTCTGGCAACAAAAAAGGTCGCCAGGCATCAAAAGGATCAATAGCCAGATGGCTCAGATCCGCTATTTCAGAGGCTTACTCCCAAATGAAATTGTCTCCCCCACAGGGGATCAGAGCTCACTCTACTAGAGCGTTAGCCACTACATGGGCAGAGAAAGCTGGTGCCACTCCAGATCAGATCTGCAAAGCGGCTACGTGGTCAAGCTACTTTACATTTGTAAGACACTATAGGTTGGACCTTTTGGCAGCTGAAGATCAGGCTTTTGGCAGAAAGGTCCTGCAAGCTGTGGTCCCTCCCTAAATTGAGTAAGTCTCGATAATCCTCTCTAAGGTGCTGTCCTGAAAGACGTTTTAGGGAAAATTCAAGTTAGACTTACCGGTAACTTGTTTTCCAATAGTCTTTCAGGACAGCAGGAGGATCCCGCCCTATTGTATAAAATGTATTGCTGTGATTAACCATATCTGTTTATGTGTTCCAGCATGGGCCGGAGGTACTCTTCTACAAACTGATGAATGGTGGGAGAAGCCTCCTTTTAAAATCTGGTGGATGGGGTGTTTCCTGATGAGGAGAGGGAGGAGCCATCTCTCTAAGGTGCTGTCCTGAAAGACTATTGGAAAACAAGTTACCGGTAAGTCTAACTTGAATTTTCGGCCCCCTCAGGGGTCCTTTCGTGCCTTTCGGCCGCGCTACAAGGGCAAACCGTTCAAAGGCCAAGGCTCTCAGAAGAAGCCCTGGTCTGGGAAACAGAAGTCCGGCCAATCCGGACCTGCAGCCCATAACAGTTCGGCCTGAAGGGGCGCCCTCACCCAGTTTTGGGGTGGGGGGACGCTTGCTCGGTTTTCTTCAGCCCTGGTTGGCCCGTGTGCGGGACAGATGGGTTCTGGAAATCGTTCGATCTGGTTACAAGATCGAGTTTCTCTCTCGGCCGGAGAGCAGATTTTTTCCCTCAAATCTTCAACTGTCTCCAGAGCGCCTGCGGGATCTGCACCTGGCGGTGCGGGACCTGAGGGCTCAGGGAGTGGTGGTTCCGGTGCCTCATCGGGACAGATTTCGGGGGTTTTATTCCAATCTGTTCACCGTGCCCAGGAAGGAGGGCAAGGTTCGTCCGATTCTGGACTTGAAGGCTCTGAACCGCTCTGTGCGGGTTCGCAAGTTCCGCATGGAATCCCTGCGCTCGGTGGTGGCTGCCCTCGTTCCGGGGGAATTCATGGCCTCCATCGATTTGAAGGATGCGTACCTTCACATCCCCATATTCGAGGGTCATCAGAGATACCTTCGATTTGCCATTGCGGAGGATCACTACCAGTTCGTGGCGTTGCCCTTTGGTCTCGCCTCGGCTCCGCGGGTCTTCACCAAGGTGCTTGCACCGGTTCTGGCATTATTGAGGGCCCAGGGCATTTCTGTCCTGGGGTATCTGGACGACATTCTGGTTCGGTCTGCGACCAGACAGGGTCTGGAGGAGGACCTGTCTGTCACATTGCAAACTCTGCAGGAGTTTGGTTGGACGATAAATGTTCCAAAGTCGACACTGAGTCCGTCGGTTCGTCTCCCCTATCTGGGAATGATACTGCCGGAAGACAAACTCAGGACTCTTCAGGAGGAAGTCAGGTCCCTCAGGGACGTTCCACACTCGTCTCTGCGGACGTGTATGAGATGTCTGGGATTGATGGTGTCGGCCTTCGAGGCGATTCCTTTCGCGCAGTTTCACACGCGGGGTCTCCAAGCGGAGATCCTGTCCAGGTGGGACGGGCGACCTCAATCTCTGGATCTTCAGATTCCGGGGGCAAGTCGTTTCGTCCGATCTCGTGGACGGTAGTCACCACGGATGCCAGCCTGTCGGGCTGGGGTGGTGTCCTGGGCGTTCTGTCCGCCCAGGGGACCTGGTCGGAGGGGGAGTCTTCCCTCCCGATCAACATTCTGGAATTGCGTGCGATAAGGCTCTGTCTTCGTCGCTGGACGGACCGGCTGCAGGGCTGCCCGGTTCGGGTGCAGACGGACAATGCCACGGCGGTGGCCTACATCAACCACCAAGGGGGCACCAGGAGTGCCCGAGCGGCTCGAGAAGTGGCCGACATTCTATCTTGGGCCGAGACTCATGTCCCGGCGATAACGGCGGTTCACATTCCGGGAGTGGAGAACTGGCAGGCGGACTATCTGAGTCGCCAGACCCTGGATCAGGGGGAATGGTCTCTCCACCCGGCTGTCTTCCAGATGTTGTGCGCGAAGTGGGGTCTTCCAGATGTGGACCTGTTCGCGTCTCGCCTCAACTACAAGGTGAAGAGGTTCGTGGCGAGGACGCGCGACCCTCGGGCTGACGCGTCGGACGCGTTAGTGGCCCCGTGGCATCAGTACAGGCTGATGTACGCGTTTCCACCGATTCAGTTGCTGTCCAGGTTCCTTCGCAGGTTACACTCGGAACGCAGCACGGTGATTCTTGTGGCACCGGACTGGCCTCGCCGGTCCTGGTACGCAGACCTCGTGAATCTGGCGGTCGACGCCCCTTGGCGTCTGCCTCTTCGAGACGATCTACTGTCTCAAGGACCGATTTACCATCCTGCTTTACAGTCGCTGGCTTTGACGGCCTGGCTGTTGAGACCGAGGTCCTGAAGGAGAAGGGTCTCTCTCCAGAGGTCGTTCATACTTTGATCAACGCGAGGAAGTCTTCCTCGGGGAAGGTTTATTACCGTACTTGGAAGGCCTATTTTGCCTGGTGTGAGTCCAGGGGGTTTTCACCCCGCACGTACTCGGTTTCCCGTGTGCTGTCTTTCCTTCAGACGGGTGTCGATCAGCGTTTGGCGCTGGCTACGATAAAGGGTCAGGTGTCTGCGCTGGCCGTTCTGTTTCAACGTCCCGTGGCTTCCAACTCCTTGGTTGGCACCTTTATTCAGGGTGTGCGGCATCTGGTTCCTCCTAGGAGGGATCCTTTGCCCCCTTGGGACTTGAATCTCGTTCTATCTGTGTTACAACGTGCTCCTTTTGAACAGATCAGGGAGATCTCGTTGTCTATGTTGTCCAAAAAGGTCGCCTTTTTGGTGGCGATCACTTCGGCTCGCAGAGTGTCGGAACTGGCGGCTTTGTCCTGCAAGTCTCCGTACCTGGTTGTTCATTTGGATAAGGTGGTCTTGCGACCTAATCCTTCTTTTCTGCCGAAACGAGTTTCGGAATTCCATCTTAACGAGGATATTGTTTTGCCTTCGTTGTGCACGAAGCCTAAACATCCAAAGGAGATGAGATTGCACTCTCTGGATGTTGTTCGGGCGATAAGGGTTTACCTTAAATCGACTGAGTCTTTTCGAAAGACGGACTCCTTGTTTGTTCTTCCAGAGGGTCCTCGGAAGGGCATGGCGGCTTCGGCCTCTACCATCGCCAAATGGATCAGGCAGACCATTGAACAGGCCTATGCCTTGCAGGGGAAGGTTCCCCCTGTGCCTGTGAAGGCGCACTCTACTAGATCTCTGAGTACGTCTTGGGCCTGCCGTCATGGGGCTTCTGTAGCCCAGGTGTGTAAGGCGGCGACTTGGTCGACCGTGCACACTTTCACAAAATTCTACAAAGTAGATGTTCAGGCATCGGCGGATGCTTCCTTTGGCCGCAAGGTTTCTAGTGCGGCTGTTCCCTAGGGTCCCTTGTTGGGGACTCCTGGCTGTTGGGATAGTTTTTTGTATCCCCTGGGTTTTTTGTCTTTTCCTGGGTTGTTGCTCCTGTTGAGCACTTATTTTTGCTGTTTCCTTCCTTTGGTAAGGTTCCTTTCTTTGATGTGGAGACTGCGTTGCCTTTCGGCGCGGATGCGTTTCCCACCCCTCATGTTTGCACTGCTTTGGGACGTCCCCATATGTGACGAATATGAAGAGGCGGCGACTGTCGGAGGACGTAAGAGAAAACGGAATTTTTGTAAAATCTTACCTGTAAAATTCCTTTCTCTGAGTCCTCCGACAGTCGCCGCCCCCGCCCCTCTTTTGGGGTTTGAATGTATACTCTACTGCTATTCCACTAAAACTGAGATATGGTTGCAGGAAGTAGGAGGGTATTGACTGAGGGGACCACCCCTTGAGGGTGGGATATGTTAAAGCTTTATTGTTAACATATTCTGTTGCCTAGCTACTCCTTCGGAGCAAAGTCTAATACCCCATATGTGACGAATATGAAGAGGCGGCGACTGTCGGAGGACTCAGAGAAAGGAATTTTACAGGTAAGATTTTACAAAAATTCAGTTTTTTTACCTTAACTGCTTACCTACTGCTCACAGTATATATAGTGCGAGCGGGCGGCACAGCCAGGCACCGCGATGTACCCGTATATTGGGATGTACTTCCTGATTTGGCAGCGTGCCTGCACACCTCCTCTGCTGACTTGTGCTGTGATTGGACACGGCACGAGTTTGTGAGAAGATTTCAGCCAATGATTTATGACTGAAACCTGCTGATCAGCAATGGTCAATCACAGCACAGAGTTTTGTGTTGACAAACACACAGAAACTCTGTACACTGACAGCGATCTGTCTGATTCTTCTCCCTAAAATCAACTCTAAATTCAGGGAGAAAAAGCAGGCAGATCTGTTAGTAAAAGCAGCACCCATTACACTTGTTGGGCACACGGGTTAACCCCTTAATTGCCCTTTGATGTTAGCCCCTTCCCAGCCAGTGCCATTCATACAGCGTACAGTATTATCACTGATCACTGTGTTCACTAGCAATATTAGTCAGTTAGCATCCCTTCTAGCCAATGTCAGAAGTAGATTGCCTGCAACACTACAGGTGCATCTCATAAAATTAGAATATCGTCAAAAAGTGATTTTTATTTCAGGAATTCAATTTAAAAAGTTAAACATATATTTTATTTAGAGGAGTACACACAGAGTGATATATTTCAAGCATTTTTCTTTTAATTTTGATGATTATGGCTTACAGCTAGTGAAAACCCCAAAATCCAGTATCTCCAAATATTCCATAGGACCAATAAAAAAGGATTTTAAAAACAAATGTTTGCTTATGGAAAAGTATGTCCGTGTACAGTATAGTATGTACTCAACAATGCAGATGCTTTCAGCACATCTGCATTGTTGGGTCTGGGGTCTCTCATCTTCCTCTTGACAATACCCCACAGATTCTCTATGGGGTTTAGGTCAGGCAAGTTTGCTGGCCAATCAAGCACAGTGATATCATGATCATTAAACCAGGTATTAGTACTTTTGGCAGTGTGTGCAGGTGCCAAGTCCTGCTTGAAAATGAAATCAGCATCTCCATGAAGCTGGTCAGCAGAGGGAAGCATGAAGTGCTCTAGAATTTCCTGGTAGAGGGCTGCGCTGACTTTGGACTTGATAAAACACAGTGGACCACTAGCAGATGACATGGCTTCCCAAATCATCACTGACTGTGAAAACTTCACACCGGACCTAATGCAATTTGGATTCTGTGCCTCTACACTCTTCCTCCAGACTCTGGGACTTTTATTCCCAAATCAAATGCAAAATTGTCCACAGTCCTTGTATACCAGCATGCCATGCCCCTTCATTAACAGGCCATTTTTCAGTGCTATGAAAGTTTGACTACCAATTACTCCATCATGCAACACTGTACCGAGATAAATTTTATATTCTATATTTTTTGGAGACCAAACTTTATTTTGGTGTTCTTTTAATAACTGATGTTTTTTTCAGTTTTTCTGAAAAGTTTTCCCTTTCTGTTTGAATAATGCCAGAACAGTATGAAAACTTTGTAACTGACCATTTTTTGGAAAGTAGACACCCTAAAGTAATCTCATTTTTTTTTTTTCCACAATTTTTTTTTTTTGGAAATGAAGAAACATGCTGGTACTGGGGGTTAAACAAGGAGCTTGAGACTAGTGCACTAGATAAAGTGGCTCTGTTCAGGTCAAACATAGAGGAAGGAGGCAGTGAAGGGGTTAATGTATTGGCTACATAGAGTGGGAAGATGAATGTAAAGGGGCAAAGTGGATAAGGCTGAAGGTTTTTTTTTTTTTTTACCTTTTTATACAGTGTGTAGGTAGTATATTTACCTTAGTTTTACTCATGAGGGGGGGGGGGGGTCCGGGGGAGGGGGAAGCAGCACATGGAGCCATGGGTGTGCTAAGGTGCAAGGAAGGAGATGAACTCCCTAAAGCATTTTTTAAACCCAAAAAATGTAATAGATTGCAGCCTGCCAATCTTTAGATCTGTTGGCTGCACTTTTTTAGGCATGTTTTCCCTTTGTTTTCAATTGGTGATCTGGCCAGTAACAAACTTCCTGTACAGTCCCTCCACTCTGGACGAAGGGGCACATTTAGACAGTAGCATTGTCAGTCAGGAGGGAGGGAAGTGTTGGATGTTCTAGCAAATGTGGATACACTAATTAAAGGCAAACTCCAGCTTTATAAGCAGTTACATTAAACTGTTTTTTCCTTTTGGGGTGAAGGTAAACAAAAACTTCACATTGTAAGTACCCCCTGTCGGTGTTAACTGGTTTGTCTCAAATCTTCTAACTGCAAGAGAGCTTGTTCTTTTGAAAAACAGACTTACTGCCTGGATCACCAGATGAAAATAGAAGAAAGCAAGCCTTAAAAAGGAAACTAATGCAGCCATCACATCTAAGAAGTGGTAGCTGCAATATAATGTTTGCTTTTGGGTGTAATACAGCTTTAATGTTTTGCTTCTCCTTTCCCTGCCCAGTCACAGGGATTGGGTAAAGAGAAGACCTGTAAGTGAAAGTAAAACTGCAACAGAAAAAATCAGGCCCCCCTCCAATCAGGACTGTTGCAGAGTTGTGTAAATCTTAGGACTGCTTGGACTAAAATCTAGATCTTTTGGCAGATGAAACCGCTTTCATATATGTATGTCAACTGTGTATTTTAATTGTTTGCCTGGAGTTCAACTTTAAAGTGGTTGTAAAGGCAGAAGTTTTTTTTTTTTTTTTTTTAATCTTTAATGCATTCTATGCATTAAGATAAAAAAAAAACCTGTGTGCAACAACCCCCCTAATACTTACCTGAGCCCCATGTAGATCCAGCGATGTTGAAGCAGTGTCTCGGCTGCCCAGGGCTCCCCTCCTCATTGGCTGAGACAGCAGCACAGCGCCATTGGCTTCCGATACTGTCAATCAAAATCAATGAGCCAATGAGAGGCTCAACTGGAGGGAGGGGCTAGGAGAGACAAAGGGGGACCGGAAAAGAGGAGGACCTGGACTGCTCTGTGCAAAACCACTTTACAGGGTGAGTAAGTATAACATGTTTGTTATTTATAACTAAAAAAAAAAACAAGACTTTACACCCACTTTGATAAGGTAGTGTACCCATTCCTCATAAAATAGGTTGGTTGAAGGAAGAGTCAACAGGGCAGAAATGTACGTATTAAACCTTGTACACACCATTATTATAATTTTATTCCGATAATAGTACAGCGATCTCCCCTGCTGTGCTAATTTTAGGAGGTGGAGATCTACCTCAACAACATGGAGGAGATCAAAGATCTCCGGGGGTAGGGTTGTGCCTTCTTATTTATAGAAAAAGAAATTTAGTAGCAAGCCCCCAATAATAAGTAAAGACCTAGAATTATTTCTGTGGCCACGAACCAAAGCATCGTGACCACAGTGTGTGTACGCCCCCCCCAAGGCACTGCAGCTAAAGGGGGAGTGGTTGGCAGGTGGTAAAAACAGCCATATTTCTTACGATAGGGGTCTCCTTTAACATCCCCTATCCCCCCCCCCCCCCAGACCACTCCCTTTAGTACAGACTCCCTGTCCAGCACAGACCAACCAGCTTTACAACACAAAGATTGGGAGTGCCCAAAACGTCCCTTTGTGGTTCCTAAATGCTTTGCTGTTAGGTACCCATTTGAAGAGTCACTATTCAAGAAGTGGACTGTCCAACCAGTGGTGGACCCCCTGTCTCCAGGTTAAACAAGGCAACCATGATCCCAGTAGCGGAATCCCCAGCCTTGAAAGATCCGGCTGATGGATAGGTGGAGTCTGTGGCCCTTAATATGTTCACCATTGCAGGTTCGGCACTACGTTCCAGTCCTGGCCATTGCCCTGGTGTTGCAAACACTAACACTTGATTTCAAAGCTATAGGTTTCGGCAATGGTGCTTAGGCATGTGTTGTGGCTTAAGTGTTGGTCTGCAGACCAAACTTAAAAAAAAAAAAAAAAAAAGAATCTCTGACTGACTTACCTCTCATGGGAGTCTCATGGGAGGGAAGAGCACTTTTTTCTTTTGCAGTGTGGGTAGGAAAAAGAGAGCCTCGTCGCAGTGTGCCCTTCTTTCTCGGCACACAGAAATTTTTTTTTTTTTGTCCCTCAGGGTCCACTGACAATGGTTCAAAACCTTTCAAGCCCTTTCAAGTGGCCCTGGCCTGGCAAGCCGAGAGCAGGATTTTCCATCCGCGGACAAGGCTCCTTCAGCATGAAAATGCGCCCTCACCCATACCAGGGGTAGGGGGACGTCTTAATTGGTTTCCGGGCCCATGGACCTCCTTGGTGAACGACAAGTGGGTCCACAAAGTAATTCTGTTCGGTTACAGGATAGAGTTTTGTTCTTGCCATCCGGAAAGGTTCTTTCCTTCCAACATGCGTCATTCCCTGCACTGACTGAAAACTCTCTTCGGGGCAGTGCAGGACCTGTTGCTTCAGGGAGTGGTAGTCCCGGTTCCAGTATCGGAACGGTTTTCAATTTTTTTATTCAAACCTGATTATGGTCCCAAAGAAGGAAGGCAACGTTCATCTGATTCTGGACCTTAGGGCCCTGAACTGCTTTGTACAAAAATTCAGAATGGAGTCCATTTGCACAGGGGTGGCATGCCTACATCAGGGGGATTTTCTAGCCTCTATCGACATCAAAGATGCTTACTTGCACATTCCAATATGTGCCCGACACCAGCGTTTCCTCTGCTTTGCTGTGGCACTATTAGGAGCACTATTAGTTTGTGGCGTTACCCTTTTAGTCTTGCCTCTGCTCCTTGGGTCTTCATGAAGGTGTAGGCCCTGGTTCTGGTATTGCTATGTCAGCGGGGGATTGCTGTTCTGGGCTACCTGGATGACCGGAGTCCTCATCTGCATAGACAGACAATGTAGAGATCACTATACAGACCTGGAAGGAGTTATGTTGGCTTCTAAACTACCAGAAGTCTGCCCTGATTCCCTCCAAAAAACTGAATTATCTGTGTCTGACTCTGTATTCAGCTCTAGCCAATGTGTTTCTTCCTCTTGACAAACTCCAGAAGTTGCATGCTGCGATTCACCTGTTGCTGTCCTGCAGGTCTTGTTCCCTCCGAAGTTGCATGCCAGTTTTGGGCCTAATGGTGTTTACCTTCAAGACAGTTCCATACGGGGTCTCTCCAGAGGGAGATTCTGGTGAAGTGGGATAAGTGTCCACCGTCTCTGGACAATCAGATTCAGCTGAGCCGGGAAACCAGGGGTTCCCTGGTCTGGGGGCTTCGCTCTCCGAATCTTCGGCAGGACAAATCCTTTCTCC
Organism: Pelophylax lessonae; assembly: GCF_965119305.1. NCBI lineage: Eukaryota > Metazoa > Chordata > Amphibia > Anura > Ranidae > Pelophylax > Pelophylax lessonae. The sequence continues at coordinate 268,550,208 of NC_138771.1, read as the reverse complement.
CCTTGTATTGGACAGATGCCAGCCTGTCCGAGTGGGGAGGTGCCCTGTGACTGAGTTCTGCTGAGAGTTGTTGAATACTGGAAGAATCCAGGCTACTGATCAATGCCTTGGAACTTCGGGCGATCAGGCTGTGCATTGATCACTGGATAAATTGGCTCCGGGGCTCCTGGTACGGATCCAGTCAGATAATGCCACTGCGGTGGCTTATGTCAATAACCAGGACAGAACAAAAAGTGTGTTGGCAGCTCTGAAAGTAGCCGGCATTCTCGGGTGGGCAGAACACTTCCTTCCTGCCCTCTCTGCCGTACACATTCCAGGTGTGGAAAATTGGCAGATGGACTACCTCTGTCGGCAGACTTTGGACCGAGGGGAGTGGTTCCTTCGCCCAGAGGCAGTGCTGTATCCTGGCCTAGGCCAACAAGGCCCAGGCCTAGGGCGGCACTTTGCAGGGGGGCAGCAAAAAAAAAAGCTGCTCCCTGCATGAAAAAAAAACAGCCTCCTCCTGGCTCCCGCACGAAAAAGGGGTCCCTGCCGGCCTGCGGGGAGGGCAGGGTTCAGGAGGCAAACCAGTCTGGCACTCCCCATTAAACGGTCACACTGCTACCTGCCGTTATGAAAATACTGGCGGGTGAGGACATTCGGACAGACCGCAGGCCGCCGACCACACCTAATACAACAGGCCCAAGGGCCGCCAATGCTAATAAGTGTGGCACTGCAGCCTCCTCAGCCCCCAGGTATGGCAGGCATCATATAATTTTATTTCTTTAAACATCCTTGTCCTTGAGCGAGCATATTGAATTGCATCATATGCAATTAAGACTTTTAATTGTATATGATGGGAACAACATTTTGGACCCACTCACCTCATGTGCTATCACAATATGTCACTGGGTTAGTAAGATTACTCCAATCTTATAAGATATTTGGACTTGTGTTTGCTGCCATTTATTATACAAATAAGTGAAATAATCCTAGGATTACAATCAGTGGCAGCAAACACAAGTCCAAATATCTTAAAAGAAAGGGGTAATCTTACTAATCCCGTGACATGAGGCTGTACTAATGGGTACTGATAAGGCTGCACTGGTGGCCACTGATGGGTCTGTACTGATGGCCACTGATGAGGTCACACTGATATGCTGCACTGATGAGCAGTAATTAGGCGGCACTGATAAAACTGCATTTATGGGCACTGATACACTGTGGTTATGGTCTGTGGTTTACAGATGACAGGGTGGGTCATAAACAGGAAGGGGTGTGGCCTTTACAGGAAGGGATGGGTCATATTTAAATTAGGGGGTGCACAAGTTTAGTCAGGCCTAGGGCAGCACAAAACCTAAATACACCACTGTCCAGAGGTATTTAGTCTATGTCTGCGATGGGGCACCCCTGAGGTGGATCTGTTGGTGTCTCTGCTCAACAGAAAGGCACCAAGGTTTGTGACACGGTCACGGGATCCTCTGGTGGATGCCACAGATGCTCTGGTGGCCCACTGGGGCCAGTATCATCTGATCTATGCTTTCCGTCCTCAAGTTTCTTCCGCCGCTTCTGCACAGGATAGAGGCCGAAGGGATTCTGGTCTTTCTGGTGGCCCCGGACAGGCCTCGCTGGTCTTTGTACGCCGACCTGCTGCCCTTGGTTGCTGACATCCCTTGGAGACTAACTCTCAGGGAGGGCCTGCTGACCCAAGGGCTGATTTTCCATTCTGCTTTAAATTTACTGGCTTTGACGGCCTGGCTGTTGAAAGACAGGTGCTGAAGGATAGCGGTTTGCCTGTGTTGGGGATTCTGACGCAGCTGAAGGTTAGGAAGTCTACCTCCTAGAAAGATTTACCATTGTACGTGGAAAGCGTACATTTCGTGCTGTGAGTCAATTGGTGTTCACCCTCGTTCTTTTTAGGTGGCTCAGATTTTGACCTTCCTTCAATAAGGTGTTGAACAGAAGTTGGCCTTCAGTACCATCAAGGGCCAGGTGTCTGCCTTGGCAGTCTTCTTTTAGTAATCCTTGGCCACGCATTTCTTGGTGCGTTCTTTTTTATTCAAGGGGTTCCACACCTGACTCTGCCGATGCGGTCTCTTCCACCGCTGTAGAATTTGAACTTGGTGCTCTGTTCTCCAAAATCCTCCCTTTGAGAATATTCGGGAGATCCCCCTGCTTACGCTGTCTCAGAAGGTGGCTTTTTTGGTGGCTATCACCTCTGCTTGCAGGGTGTCTAAACAGCCTTATCTTGTATTACCCTCTACTTCGTGGTCCATAAAGAAGATGGTTCTTTGTCCACGCCCGTTGTGCCTACTTAAGGTGGTCTCTGACTTCCATTTGAATAAAGACGTTGTGTTGCCTTTGTGTCTCAGGCCCGCTTATCCCAAGGAATTTGCGTTGCATGCCCTGGATGTGATTTGGGTGTATCTGGCAGCCACAGAGTCTTTTCCGAGGTCAGACTCACTGTTTGTAATCAGACGGGCCAAGAAAAGACTGTCTGCTTCTTCTGCAACCATTTCTAGACGCCTAGTCCTTTTTGGGCCTTCTGTCATCAGGCGTCAGTGGCAGAGGTTTGCAAGGCAGCCACTTGGTCGTTGGTGCACACTTTCACTAAGTTCTACAAAGTGGATGTTTTGGCGTCTGCATATGCTTCTTTTGGCCGGAAGGTTTTGCAGGCTGTGGTTTAGAGAGTCTGTTCCCTCTTTGGGGGCGTATTGTTCAGGTTGGGCTCCAGTTGTTGTTTGCTGAGCTCTTGTTACCTGGTTGGCTTTTTGTGTTTAGCCTTGGGATTTGTTTGCTGTCCCACCCCTCACCCCTGCACTGCTTGGGGACGTCCCTATGGTTCTGAATATGAAGTGCTGTGTCCATCAATGAACGAAAGAGGAAATACGATTTTTGTATTTACTGTAAAATCCATTTTTCTGAGTTCATTGATGGACACGGCACTCACCCCTCTATGGAGTTTTGATACTTCTGACACTGCTTGTTACTAAACTGAAGGCCTATAGTAGATAGTGGGATGTATACCGGCTAGGACTGCCCATAAGCATAGACGAGTCTTTTTTTTTTCTGCCTAGTGTCCTACTCCTGTCGGGGGAGCTATAACCCCATTGTTCTGAATATAGAGCTCTGTGTCCGTCAAACTCATAGAAATTGAATTTACGGTAAGTACAAAAATCCTATTGATTGCTAATTTTTTTTTTTACCAAGCTTATTTTTTTTCCCAATATTTTCAGTCTTTTTTCATTAAGCAAAAAATAAAAACCTTAGTGATGAACAAATACCACCAAAACAAAGCTCTGTCTGTCTCAAAAAAATGATAAAATTAAATTTGGGTACAATGTTGCTTGTTCGCCCAATTGTCATTCAAATTGCAACAGCACTAAAAAGTTGAGTGTTGGCCTGGGCAAGAAGGAAGTGAAGGTGCCCAGTATTGAAATGGTCAATGATCTAGTACATTTGGGGGACAAGCTAAAGCAACAAGCTATTAAAACAAAAAAAAAAAACAATAAAGCCTTGTCATTTTACATCATTTGACTCCTCACTAGAACCATCTAAAATTGGTGTTGGAAAGTATTGTTTAATCAAATGTACATTAGACATTCCTTTTTGTGTTTTAGTTCCTTTATAGGGAGCTCCATCTGTGTGGATGTGAGGCAACATTGGATAGCTTCCTACAGTGTGATGAAAACCTCCTGGGAAAGATCCCTGACTTGCAGCTAAATGCACTGCATGTCTACAATGAGCTGAAGAGGAAATGCATGAGTCAGGGTGACACTTACGTGGAACAATCTGCCCTCACCAAAGCGGCCTCTAAAGAAATGTCGGCTGAGAGCGCCTGGGAAGCAGTCCGGTTTCTCAAAGATGAGAAAATTGTGGTGATTGAGCAGGACCGAGTTTTCCTTTATAATTATTACTTCTATGAGGTAGATATTGCAGAATTCATTACAAAGTTGGCAATGAAAAAGCCCCGGAATCCAAAGGTGGAAGGAAATGATGTACGTGGTGGTGACCATACTTCTCAAAGAGAGGAAAATGGGTTCTGTTTAGGTAGTCAAACACTTGTACATGAATTTAGTGATGAGCAGATTAGGAATTTACAGATAAATGACTGTTCTACGGAAGAAAACCATGTAACAGAGCTGGATTCTGAGCAGCAAAAAGCAGCTAGGATGATTCTGGCCAACCCCGTGACCATTATAAGTGGAAAAGGTGGATGTGGAAAGACCACGGTAGTAAGTCGTGTGTTTAAAGCTGTTATGCAGGAAGAAAAGAACGAAATTGAAAATGCCTGCAAAGCCCTTGAAGATGACATAGATGCTTCAGAAGAGTGGGATTTTAATGCCATGATCCCTTCCTGTGAGCACAGTGATCCTAATCGTGTTCTACTTACTGCACCCACAGGAAAGGCAGCTTCTCTGCTCAAGAAGAAAACTGAACTTCCAGCTGCTACTCTACACCAGGTACTGATTTATTCTTACTATTACTTGGGAGAGTCTATTGGCACTTTTCCACTGCAAGAACCGTCTCGGCTCTACGCGGCCCTGCTTGGCCCTGTTTGCTTTTCCACTGCTGGTACCACATTGGACGGTGTTGGAACAGTTCGGTACCAGTGGCGGCTGGTGCTCAAAATTTTTGGGGGGGCGCAAAAAGAAAAATGTAATCGGTATTGCTTCGCGTCAAAAAACGCAGTAAAAAATTGCGTGACTTTGAAGTCATGGTACAGGCATGGCACAGGTGATGGTACAGGAGATGGTATAGGCATGGCACAGATATGGTATAAGCATGTCACAGGTCATGGTACAGGAGATGGTACATGCCCCCTTTCAATGCAGAGACCAGCGTGCGTGCCCCCTTCAATGCAATGAACACTGTGCTATGCCCCCTTCAATGCAATAAACACTGTGCTGTGCCCCCACAATGCAGAGTTCAGCGTGCATGCCCCCTTCAATGCAACTGTGCTGTGCCCCCTTCAATGCAATGAACAATGTGCTGTGCCCCCTTCAATGCAATGAACACTGTGCTATGCCCCCTTCAATGCAATAAACACTGTGCTATGCCCCCTTCAATGCAATAAACACTGTGCTGTGCCCCCTTCAATGCAATAAACACTGTGCTGTGCCCCCTTCAATGCAATGAACACTGTGCTATGCCCCCTTCAATGCAATAAACACTGTGCTATGCCCCCTTCAATGCAATGAACACTGTGCTATGCCCCCTTCAATGCAATAAACACTGTGCTGTGCCCCCTTCAATGCAATGAACACTGTGCTGTGCCCCCTTCAATGCAATGAACACTGTGCTATGCCCCCTTCAATGCAATAAACACTGTGCTATGCCCCCTTCAATGCAATAAACACTGTGCTGTGCCCCCTTCAATGCAATAAACACTGTGCTGTGCCCCCTTCAATGCAATGAACACTGTGCTATGCCCCCTTCAATGCAATAAACACTGTGCTGTGCCCCCTTCAATGCAATGAACACTGTGCTGTGCCCCCACAATGCAATGAACACTGTGCTGTGCCCCCTTCAATGCAATAAACACTGTGCTGTACCCCCTTCAATGCAATGAACAATGTGCTGTGCCCCCTTCAATGCAATGAACACTGTGCTGTGCCCCAACAATGCAGAGTTCAGCGTGCATGCCCCCTTCAATGCAATAAACACTGTGCTGTGCCCCCTTCAATGCAATAAACACTGTGCTGGGCCCCCTTCAATGCAATAAACAATGTGCTGTGCCCCCTTCAATGCAATAAACACTGTTCTGTGCCCCCTTCAATGCAATAAACACTGTGCTAGGCCCCCTTCAATGCAATGAACAATGTGCTGTGCCCCCTTCAATGCAATGAACACTGTGCTGTGCCCCAACAATGCAGAGTTCAGCGTGCATGCCCCCTTCAATGCAATAAACACTGTGCTGTGCCCCCTTCAATGCAATAAACACTGTGCTGTGCCCCCTTCAATGCAATAAACACTGTGCTGGGCCCCCTTCAATGCAATAAACAATGTGCTGTGCCCCCTTCAATGCAATAAACACTGTTCTGTGCCCCCTTCAATGCAATAAACACTGTGCTAGGCCCCCTTCAATGCAATGAACAATGTGCTGTGCCCCCTTCAATGCAATGAACACTGTGCTGTGCCCCAACAATGCAGAGTTCAGCGTGCATGCCCCCTTCAATGCAATAAACACTGTGCTGTGCCCCCTTCAATGCAATAAACACTGTGCTGGGCCCCCTTCAATGCAATAAACACTGTGCTGTGCCCCCTTCAATGCAATAAACACTGTTCTGTGCCCCCTTCAATGCAATGAACACTGTGCTATGCCCCCTTCAATGCAATAAACACTGTGCTGTGCCCCCTTCAATGCAATAAACACTGTGCTGTGACCCCTTCAATGCAATAAACACTGTGCTGTGCCCTCTTCAATGCAATAAACACTGTGCTGTGCCCCCTTCAATGCAATAAACACTGTGCTGTGCCCCCTTCAATGCAATAAACACTGTGCTGTGCCCCCTTCAATGCAATGAACACTGTGCTATGCCCCCTTCAATGCAATAAACACTGTGCTGTGCCCCCTTCAATGCAATGAACACTGTGCTGTGCCCCCACAATGCAATAAACACTGTGCTGTGCCCCCTTCAATGCAATGAACTCTGTGCTGTGCCCCAACAATGCAGAGTTCAGCGTGCATGCCCCCTTCAATGCAACTGTGCTGTGCCCCCTTCAATGCAATGAACACTGTGCTGTGCCCCCACAATGCAGAGTTCAGCGTGCATGCCCCCTTCAATGCAACTGTGCTGTGCCCCCTTCAATGCAATGAACAATGTGCTGTGCCCCCTTCAATGCAATGAACACTGTGCTATGCCCGCTTCAATGCAATAAACACTGTGCTGTGCCCCCTTCAATGCAATAAACACTGTGCTGTGCCCCCTTCAATGCAATAAACACTGTGCTGTGCCCCCTTCAATGCAATGAACACTGTGCTATGCCCCCTTCAATGCAATAAACACTGTGCTGTGCCCCCTTCAATGCAATAAACACTGTGCTGTGCCCCCTTCAATGCAATAAACACTGTGCTGTGCCCCCTTCAATGCAATGAACACTGTGATATGCCCCCTTCAATGCAATAAACACTGTGCTGTGCCCCCTTCAATGCAATGAACACTGTGCTGTGCCCCCACAATGCAATGAACACTGTGCTGTGCCCCCTTCAATGCAATAAACACTGTGCTGTGCCCCCTTCAATGCAATAAACACTGTGCCGTGCCCCCTTCAATGCAACTGTGCTGTGCCCCCTTCAATGCAATGAACACTGTGCTGTGCCCCCACAATGCAGAGTTCAGCGTGCCTGCCCCCTTCAATGCAACTGTGCTGTGCCCCCTTCAATGCAATGAACAATGTGCTGTGCCCCCTTCAATGCAATAAACACTGTACTGTGCCCCCTTCAATGCAGAGTTCAGCGTGCATGCCCCTTTCAATGCAGAGCGCCACAGCATTGTCCCCCAATAATTGCAGAGCGCCACAGCATTGTCCCCAATGATTGCAGAGTGCGCCACAGCATTGTACCCCAATGATTGCAAAGAGCCACAGCATTGTCCCCCAATCACTGCAGAGTGCCACAGCATTGTCCCCCAATGATTGCAGAGCGCCACAGCATTGTTCCCCAATGATTGCAGAGCGCCACAGCATTGTCCCCCAATAATTGCAGAGCGCCACAGCATTGTCCCCCAATGATTGCAGAGCGCCACAGCATTGTCCCCCAATGATTGCAGAGCGCCACAGCATTGTCCCCCAATAATTGCAGAGCGCCACAGCATTGTCCCCCAATAATTGCAAAGCGCCACAGCATTGTCCCCCAATAATTGCAGAGCGCCACAGGATTGTCCCCCAATAATTGCAGAGCGCCCACAGCGTTGTACCCCAATGGTTGCAGAGCGCCACAGCATTGTACCCCAATGATTGCAGAGCGCCACAGCATTGTACCCCAATCACTGCAGAGTGCCACAGCATTGTCCCCCAATGATTGCAGAGCGCCACAGCATTGTCCCCCAATAATTGCAGAGCGCCACAGCATTGTCCCCCAATAATTGCAGAGCGCCACAGCATTGTCCCCCAATAATTGCAGAGCGCCACAGCATTGTCCCCCAATGATTGCAGAGCGCCACAGCATTGTCCCACAATGATTGCAGAGTGGCACAGCATTGTCCCCCAATCACTGCAGAGTGCCACAGCATTGTCCCCCAATCACTGCAGAGTGCCACAGCATTGTCCCCCAATCACTGCAGAGTGCCACAGCATTGTCCCCCAATCACTGCAGAGTGCCACAGCATTGTACCCCAATGATTGCAGAGCGCCACAGCATTGTCCCCCAATGATTGCAGAGCGCCACAGCATTGTACCCCAATCACTGCAGAGTGCCACAGCATTGTACCCCAATGATTGCAGAGCGCCACAGCATTGTCCCCCAATGATTGCAGAGCGCCACAGCATTGTCCCCCAATGATTGCAGAGCGCCACAGTATTGTCCCCCAATGATTGCAGAGCGCCACAGCATTGTCCCCCAATGATTGCAGAGCGCCACAGCATTGTACCCCAATGATTGCAGAGCGCCACAGCATTGTCCCCCAATGATTGCAGAGCGCCACAGCATTGTCCCCCAATGATTGCAGAGCGCCACAGCATTGTCCCCCAATGATTGCAGAGCGCCACAGCATTGTCCCCCAATGATTGCAGAGCGCCACAGCATTGTACCCCAATGATTGCAGAGCGCCACAGCATTGTACCCCCAATTATTGCAGAGTGCCCACAGCATTGTACCCCAATTATTGCAGAGCGCCACAGCATTGTCCCCCCAATGATTGCAGGGTGCCAGCATTGTCCCCCAATGATTGCAGAGTGCCAGCATTGTCCCCCAATGATTGCAGAGTGCCAGCATTGTCCCCCAATGATTGCAGAGTGCCAGCAGTGTACCCCAATCGATGCAGAGTGCAGCGTGCGTGCTCCCTTCAAACTTACCTGGCGGCGGCGCGGCTCAGCTTCTTCCTCCTCTTCTGCGGCGGGTCCTTCTCCCTCGTCTCGCGGCGGGAACCGGCGGGCGGCCTCTCCTCTTCTCTGAGCGGCGGTGACGGTGAGTGATTGACGCACGCACCGGCACCGCCCCCATTCGACGTCAGCGATATCCTGGATGATGATTGGTCCAGGCTGGAGACTGGACCAATCACAGCCAGGATATCACGAAGGTGGGGGTGGCCAAGCGCTGTTTCCTGCGCCCAGGTTACGCCCCCAGAAGGCAGCCAATCGGCGCCTCTTCTGGGTCGTAACCCCCACCCCCCCTTTAGCCACCACATTGGCCGGCGAACCGATTTTTTTTTTTTTTTTTTTCCCGAACTTTATTGTTCTTTTTGTCTTTTTTTTTTTTTTTTCTTCTTTTTTTTTTAGGGGGGGCGGCGCCCTGGCGCCCCCTATGCACGGGCCGCCACTGTTCGGTACGGTACGGTATGGTTTGCTTTTCCACTAAAGTTAAGTGGGTGGGATAACAACGGGGTGGGTGGGATTCTCTGACCAATCAGTGGCTAGTAGTGACTGCATGCAAAGGATTGTGGGATATGGTACCAGGTATGGTACCTCTTGGAACCACAATCGAGGTGGTACTGTTTTTGAGAGCCATACCGTTTGGTTCCATGCAGTGGAAAAGCGCCGCCGTACCGTACCGAACCGTTCCTACACCGTACCATGCGGTACCAGCAGTGGAAAAGCACAAAAGCGAGCCGAACCGTTCGGTTCCATGCAGTGGAAAAGCGCCATATGATTCACTTGTTATCCTTTAGGCCCATTTGCACCAGTGCACTTTGGTAATGTGTGTGGTACTGCAACACAGTTACATATGCAATGAGATGCAGTGACATTCTTTGTAAATGACACCTCAACACAGTTGCATAGGACACATCCGACAATGGAAGCCCCATAGTAAGTCAATGGGTGACGTTACTCCCCTCTTATTTTATAGCCGTTTACGGCATTTGTCCTCTGCAGAGCTTCCACTTCTGAAGATCAGATCGGATTGGCTTCAAAAAAGGTATCTGGGGATAAAAGTACCATTTCAGTCTTTGCAGATGACACCAAGCAGTGGAATAACTTCCTTACAGGATGTCTCCAACTTACAAGCTGACCTCAATGCACTGTTTCATTGGCCAACTATGTGGCAAATGAGGACTAAGAACTAAGAAGATGCGTGCATCATACATACTAGGGGGGAGTAGAACTGGAGGAATCCATAGCAGAGAAGGATCTTGGTGTTCTGGTGGATCATAAGCTTAATAATAGCATGCAATGCCAAGCTGCTGTTTCCAAAGCAAGCAAAGTCCTTTCTTGTATTAACAAAGGCATGGACTCCAGAGAGATATAATTTTGCCCCTGTACAAATTATTAGCAAGACCTTATCTGGAATATGCTGTTCAGTTTTGGGCACCAGTTCTTAAAAAGGATATCAGGGAACTGGAGACAGTGCAGAGCAGGGCAACCAGACTGATAAGAGGCGTTGAGGAGCTCGGCTATGAGAAAAGATTAGAGGAACTGAATTTATTCTCTCTTGCGAAGAGGAGATTAAGGGGGGATATGATCAACATGTATAAATACATAAGGGGTCCATATAGTGAACTTGGTGTTGAGTTGTTCACTTTAAGGTCAACACAGACGACAAGGAGGCACTCTTTAGGTCTAGAGGAAAATAGATTAAGTCTCCAAATACGGAAAGGTTTCTTCACTGTAAGAGCTGTGAAAATGTGGAATAGACTCCCTCCAGAGGTGGGTATGGCTGTTTTTTTTGTTTTTTTTTTATATTGGGTGAGCCAGATGGGACTTGTCTTTTTTCAACCTGACTAACTATGTATATATACTGATTTCTTCTTTACAGGGCTAGATAGGTTTGTGTTAGATCTTCGATGTCTATAGATGCAGGGATTTTAGTTTTAGGGTGGACTTGCACTTTAACCATCAGGCATGTCGGCACATTGTTTGCAATGATAATCAGGGCAGCAAAGTGTGGTGCTTTCATTTGGGTCAAAAATGGACCAGGGAAGCAGGAGTCTTTAACCACTTGCCGACTGCCTAACGCCGATCTACGTCGGCAGTCAGCCCCTCACAGGCAAAGTGACGTAGGGCTACGTCACTAGCTTGTGAGGGTCTAGGGAGCGAGCGCGCGCCCCCGCGTGGTCACGGACCCCCCCCCCGCGCGTGTGACCAGCGGACCCGATGTCCGCCGGTCACTCGGCGATCGGCGGGGGAGAGGGAGAATGTCAGGCAGCTTGTGTAAACAAGCCACCTGTCATTCTCCTCGCTGTAAAGACACTGATCAAACGGATCTAGTATGTAGATCCGTTGATCAGTGTCCTTACAGCTCAAGCCACAGCCAATCACAGTAGAAAGCACACCCCTAGGGATACACACAGCCCCTCCCTCCCAAATAAAGTTAACCCCTTCACAACCAGTGTATTTTTACAGTAACAGTGCATATGTATAGCACTGATTACTGTAGAAATGTCACTGGTAACCCCAAAAGTGTCACAAATGTCAGTCAAGGGTCCGATCTGTCCGCCCCAATGTCGCAGTACCGCAAAAAAAAATCGCAGATCGCCACCATTACGCGTTAAAAAAAAAAAAAACAAAAATGACAAAAATCTTTCCCTTTGTTAGTAAACGCGATAACTTTTGCGCAAACCAAAGAAAATACGCTTTTTGCGATTTTTTTTTTTTTTTTTTTTTTTTTTTTTTTTTTTTTTACATATGTAGCATAAAACAAATTGGCCGAAAATTTTAAAAAATTTAGATTTTTACTTTTTTTTGGGGGGGAATTTCATATAAAAAAATGTGAAAAATATTGTTATTTTTGCAAAATTGACGCTCTTTTTTTGTTTATAGCGCGTGATCAAAAAATCGCACAGGTGATCAAATACCACCAAAAGAAAGCTCTGTTTGTGGGAAAAAAAGGACGTCAAATTCGTTTAGGTACAGCGTCGCACGACCGCGCAATTGTCCGTTAAAGTCCCGCAGTGCCGAATCGCAAAATACCCCCTGGTCAGGAAGGGGGTAAAATCTTCCGGGGCTTAAGTGGTTAACATTTGAGTACCACACTCAAGCGTAGGAGGTTTTTTTTTTTGTTTTTTTTTTTTTTTCTGTCTTTTACCAAGAACACTTTTACTTTTTGTGTTTTTTTTTTTTTTTTTAACCACTTTCAGCCCAGGGACGTCATATAACGTCCTGGACTTTGAGTGGGGATATCTGAATAATGCCTGCAGCTGCGGGTATCATTCAGGCTTCAACTTTTGCAGCCGGCGATTCCCTTCACTGAAGGAACAATATCATAGCGGCAGTTTAGCTGCTTGATTGTTACAGACGGCAGGAGGGGACATCTACCCGTGCGATCGGCAACCAGAGAAGGAATCTGCCAGCGGCGGAAGTTCACCATAGATAGGCAGTCTCTATGACTCTCGGAGACCCAGTGCCACGTTATGACATCACGTCCGGCCTGGCAGTTGTAATTACTGCCGTGATCTCGGGCTGTAAAGGCTGAGATCGTTTTCTTAGTCTTTCCTGCCTAGAGGAGAGATGTGGGGACTTATAGACCCCACATCTCTCCTTAAAGAGGAACTGTCATGCACTATTCTTATTACAAGGGATGTTTACATTTCTTGTAATAAAAATAAAAGTGATTAAAAAAAAAATAAAAAGTAAAAGGAAAGTGTAAAAATAAAAAAAATAGAATTTTTGTAAGAACTTACCGTAAAATTATTTTCTCTGATCCCTCTGACAGTCGCCGCCCATCCATTTAGCCTTCACTATTGGGTAATCTTGGTGCCTCCTTGGTGATTGATATAAGCCACAGCCATGGCGTTGTCCATCTGTACCCGAACCGGGTAACCCTGAAGTCGAGATGACCAATGGAACAGACAAAGCTTGATTGCTCGGAGCTCCAAGATGTGTATCGGCAAGGAGGCCTCCTCTGCCGACCACATCCCCGTGCCCAGGATTCCTCCCCAGCCCGACAGGCTGGCATCCGTGGTGAGCACCGTCCACAGCAGAGGCCCGGAAGGACTGGCCCTGTGTCATGGTCGGCAACCGAAACCACCACAAAAGATCCGACCGCACTCGGTGGCTCAGCGAAAATCTCCTGTCTAAAGACTGAGGCGTTCTGTCCCACCTGGCCAGGATCTCTGCTTGCAGAGTCCTTGTGTGAAATTGAGCAAATGGGACAGCTTTGAAAGCTGAAACAATCAGACCCAGAGACCGCATACAGGTCCGCAAGGAGGAGAGATCGTGGTCCCTGAGGGACCTGATCTCGTCCCGCAGGGTCCGGAGTTTGTCCTCCAGAAGGAAAACTCGTGCCTGAGCCGAGTCCAGGACCATCCCCAGGTACTGAAGACTAACTGAAGGAGTCAGTGTGGACTTCTGAAAATCGATGGTCTACCCGAACACCTGGAATGTCTGAACCGCCACAGACAGATCGCACGTCACAGTTGCACCCGAGCTTGACCTTAACAGGAGGTCGTCCAGATTTACTGCCGTGATCTCGGGCTGTAAAGGCTGAGATCGTTTTCTTAGTCTTTCCTGCCTAGAGGAGAGATGTGGGGACTTATAGACCCCACATCTCTCCTTAAAGAGGAACTGTCATGCACTATTCTTATTACAAGGGATGTTTACATTTCTTGTAATAAAAATAAAAGTGATAAAAAAGTAAAAGGAAAGTGTAAAAATAAAAAAAATAGAATTTTTGTAAGAACTTACCGTAAAATTATTTTCTCTGATCCCTCTGACAGTCGCCGCCCATCCATTTAGCCTTCACTATTGGGTAATCTTGGTGCCCCCTTGGTGATTGATATAAGCCACAGCCATGGCGTTGTCCATCTGTACCCGAACCGGGTAACCCTGAAGTCGAGATGACCAATGGAACAGACAAAGCTTGATTGCTCGGAGCTCCAAGATGTGTATCGGCAAGGATGCCTCCTCTGCCGACCACATCCCCATGCCCAGGATTCCTCCCCAGCCCGACAGGCTGGCATCCGTGGTGAGCACCGTCCACAGCAGAGGCCCGGAAGGACTGGCCCTGTGTCATGGTCGGCGACCGAAACCACCACAAAAGATCCGACCGCACTCGGTGGCTCAGCGAAAATCTCCTGTCTAAAGACTGAGGCGTTCTGTCCCACCTGGCCAGGATCTCTGCTTGCAGAGTCCTTGTGTGAAATTGAGCAAATGGGACAGCTTTGAAAGCTGAAACAATCAGACCCAGAGACCGCATACAGGTCCGCAAGGAGGAGAGATCGTGGTCCCTGAGGGACCTGATCTCGTCCCGCAGGGTCCGGAGTTTGTCCTCCAGAAGGAAAACTCGTGCCTGAGCCGAGTCCAGGACCATCCCCAGGTACTGAAGACTAACTGAAGGAGTCAGTGTGGACTTCTGAAAATCGATGGTCCACCCGAACACCTGGAATGTCTGAACCGCCACAGACAGATCGCACGTCACAGTTGCACCCGAGCTTGACCTTAACAGGAGGTCGTCCAGATAACCGAGGATCGAAACCCCCTTTTAAATGCAGTAAAGCCAGCACTGGAGCCAAAACCTTGGTAAAAACCCTGGGAGGCGAAGCGAGACCAAGGGTAACTCCACACACTGGTAATGCCCACCTGCCACCGCGAAGCCGAGATATCTCTGATGACCCTCGTAGATAGGGATGTGCAGAAACACATCCTTCAAGTCGATGGAGGCCAGGAAGTCCCCTGGACTCAACGACGCCACTACCGACCTGATGGATTCCATCTGGAACTTCTGCACCCGCACAAAGCGGTTCAGAGACTTCAAGTCCAGAATCGGACGCACTTTGCCCTCTTTTTTTCTGGGCACCGTGAACAGGTTGGAATAAAAACCGCAAAACCTGTCCCGTGAAGGCACGGGCACAATGACTCCTTGGGCGAGCAGATCTTGCACCGCCCCCATGAGATCTCTGAGACGATCGGGAGTCAGCTGGAGATTTGACGGGAAGAACCTATCTGCGGGGCGAGTTTGAAACTCGATCTTGTACCCTGAACGAATCCGCTCGTGAACCCACCTGTCCCGAATGCTGGACAACCAGGGTTCCTGAAAGCAACGCAGACCCCCCCCCCCCCCACTCCTAAGACTGGTGAGAGCGTCCCTTCAGGAAGAGGTGGACTGGGCTGCCGAACCAGACTGACCGGCCTTTGGCTTACCCGACCATGGCTTCTTGTGACCACCGGAGGGCTTGAATCATTTGCCCTTGTCCTGCGCCCCGAAGGCATGAAAGGACCCACGCTGAGCGTGGAAGGAAGGCCCCCTGCCTAGCGCAGGAGGACTTACCCATAGTGACTTTCCCCGTAACCCCCTTAATCAACTCATCCAGAGTGTCCCCATAAGGAACATCAGACCCCGTCTTATTGGAAGCGTGGTCAGTCGACCAGCTTTATACCTAAATAATGTGTCGGATCGCGACCGCAGACAACCGAGCAACTAGTGGAGCCTCGTCCAAGGCCGCGTCACACAGGTACATACCAGTCTGGGTAATCTGATCCAACATGTCAAGGGCAATTGGAAAGGCAGACTCCGCCGCCCAGGTGCTCCAAAGCACCTTGGACCACGCAGCGAGAGCCCGAGAGGCCAACAGGGTTTAGCAGGGAGTCCGCCCCCCAATGAAAGTAGCGATAAAGCGCCTCCACGCGCCTATCAGCTGAATGTGTGAACACCGGGGAGTTCTCCACCGGCATCAAGGTGATATATTCAGCCTAGAGACAGTGAGGTCCCCTTCTTTGGACACCATCCAACGTTTAGCCCTAGCCTCCAAAAAGGGATAGCGGGGGTGAAAACGCATATGTTTTATGCGACGCCACTGGTCGTTCACAATTGTGTGAAACTCCTCAGGGCAGAAAAAAAACTGACCCGATGCCTGGGCCCTTCGGAACCAGAGATGCTCATCGTCAAGATTTTGAGTCTCCTTAATGGCGCTAATGAGGGCCTCCATCGCAGCGCTTTCCACGCCACCGAGCAGGAAGATTCCTCCACCCAGAAGCTGAAGACAGGGGCCCCTCCGGAGGGACATCGTCCGTGGCAACCAAAATTCAGACTCTGAGTCAGAGGACTGGGAGGGCATAGGCCGTTGGTTTGGAGGAGCATTCCGACAGCAGCAGACCCACTTTGGACGCAAAAGAGCAGCAGATAATGAGGCCATGGAAGAGGTTTCAGGAATACCCGAAGCCCCCACCAGGCCTGCGGGGAAATTGTAAGCCTGGGAGTCCAGAAATGCCAATATAAAATTAATGGGACGCTGGCCCTCTAAATCGGCGGTTCCCGCGGAACCCCACCGCAGCCTGCACTATTTGAAAGAGCCCCTTCAGATAATGCAAAATCCCCAAGAAACAGTTTCGGCAGAAAAATGCCCGTGGCATTAGTAAAAATCCCCCCACAGTGTCAGTAACTGTCGCATGCTGCTCTGTGAGAAAATGGAAGGAAAGGAGGAAGTGACCTCACGCCCCTAGAGGCCTAGCCCCTGAACCACAATAAAATGGTGTCTAATGAAACTCAATGTAAAAAGTCACCTGCAAGATGGCCGCTTGCCCTTAATAGGCATGTGCCCTTAGCCAAGATGGCGCCCGATCGGCACCAGGACAAGGTCTTAAAATGGCTGCTGCCCACACACAGAGCTCAGCCACCTGCCCTCATCCAAAATGGCGGCCGCGCTAAACGGCGCCAAATTAAGCATATACATGCGGCCTGGCCACCACAGGGGACCCCAGGGAAACCCCCTCACAGCTATGGAGCCCCCCCCATACCTCCCAGGTACCACAAGTACCACGGACAGCACCCACAGCAGGGCCAGGGAGGAAGATAAAATCCACCAAGCCGGCCAGAAGGGGGATCCCACAGAGACCACCAGCCCTGCCATCCCCCAAGAGTGGGCCCACAAACCCCCCTAAGTGTCCTAGTCCCAGGGACAAGGGGGTATCAGTACTCACCAGTCCAGGAAAGCGGGCACCGCTCTGATACGGGAGACCCTTCCACCCTAAGTGGGGGTGCCAGCTGCCAAGGAGGGATGCTAGCAACATGCGGGCGTTCCGGAGTTGAGACACCCTCGGCGAAGACGCAGCTCCACAGGCTCGTCCCCATTCCAAGGGGCACTGTGGTTGCGAGGCCTGGGCGCACCAGTAACCTGCGACGCTCGTTGGCAGGCTGAGACTCCATAAGGATCTATATTACCCAGTGCGAGGCCCAGCTCTGCAGTCACTTGTAGTCCTCCAGGAAAAAGTCCCTGACTAACTAGTGATAGTGAGAGAAATAAAAACCTATTTTCAGAAGAAAAATACATAATTTGAGAAAAAAACATAAAGAAAACCAAGACGCTAGGTCCCGGCCAAGAAGAGCTAGCCTACTCCTGACCCTAGGCAGCATAAAACTGAGGACCAGTGGTAACTGGATCAGGATAATGGCTGGGGTCGGCCCTCTAGAGGTGTGTCTAAGTATAGAAAAGTTTTTTATTAACATTTCTAACTGCTTAGCTTATTCCTGTAGAGGGCGCCATTACCCAATAGTGAAGGCTAAATGAATGGGCGGCGACTGTCTGTCTTTTTTTTTTTTTTTTTTTTTAAGCGACGCTGTCCCCGTGTGCTCGCATGCAGAAGCGAATGCATACGTTTGTCGCGCGCACATATGTAAACGACATTCAGACCACACGTGAGGTATCGCTGCGAATGTTAGCGCAAGAGCATCAATTCTTGCCCAAGACCTCTTCTGTAACTTTAAACTGGTAACCTGTAAAATGTTTTAAAGCGTCGCCTGTTGAGATTTTTAAGTAACGAAGTTTGGCGCTATTCCACGAGTGTGCACAATTTTTAAAGCGTGACATGTTCGGTATCTATTTACTCGGTGTAACCTCATCATTCGCATTATACAAAACAAACAATTATTGCGGCGCTACTATGGTATTTAAAGTGGCAAAGTGCAGCAATTAAAGTGCATTTGAGTGCCGGTTCACATTATTGCGGCTTTTGAGATCGCATGTAATTCGGAGCGCACTGCTCCTTCATTACATGCGATCTCATGTGCGGATGCGAGTTTAGCCATACACTTTGTATGGCTGAATTCACACTGTATCCGCACCAAACACTCACAGGAGGCTTTTTATGAGCCCCAGTAGAATCGGATCGCACAGTGGTTCACACTTGTGCGATCCGATTCTGTGCGTACTGTCAGATAGCACTGCGATATGCGATCAAACTGGGGGTGTCGTTAACATTTAATTGACACCCCCTGCGTATCGCATATGGCAGTGTGAACTGCCAGAGGTGCGGATGCAATGCGGGAACACGCTGCATATTCGCAGCCTTCCCGCATCGCACAAGTGTGAACCGACACTGAATCTGTGTTACTTGAAAGGTATTTATACACAGCCACACTGACAGCATGACACCCCAGAGGACGTCTTATGAGACGAAACGCCGTGTGGGTCTGCTACAAGTGTTGCTGTGACTTGATTCTGGATGCCATATGTACTCTATACAAGTGCTATTTCTTTCTGGATACATGTAAGTGCTGCTGCTTTTTATATATATATATATATATATATATATAATGTGTGTGTGTATGTATGTATATATATATATATATATATATATATATATATATATATATATATATATATATATATATATATATTATAGTTATTATAATAAATTCCCTTTACACGGGTACACACTAGGTCGAGTCTTCTCTTTTCTTGAGCTTATGAGGATGATATACTCGATTCATGTGGCTATTATAAGAGGACATACTTGCTGGGATTAGAGATGTCCAGTAGATGCTGAATACATCAAATCCATCTTGAGATTGCAGATATTGTGACCGTTATATAAACCAATCTGCCTATGCGACCTGAAGAGTATATGCTCTTATTGGGTCCCATCTGTCTGGTAAGCCCCCTCCCGTTTCATCTATAGGTGCAGGTGCACATAGCGATTAATGTGGAGAATTTCCTGCACTTCCTGCACTTTGGGAGTTTCTTCCTTTTTAAGCATAGAGACTTTCTATACAATTGTTTACATAAAATATATGCACTGTTTATGTATTTATTGGTGTTAATTTCAATTGCTTATAACACTGGATTCATATGCACTTTTATTATTGCACTTTGTCACTTTTATATTATAGTTACGACACAGATTCAAATGCACTTTGCCTCTTTAAATACCATAGTAGCGCCGCAATAATTGTTGTATATATTGCGAATTGTCTATCGTTTTTTGCTGGCTGCTGATTACTAAATATTGTTAGCGCGGTATAACCTTTTTCCATTTACATTATACAAAAAAATTGGGCTAACTTTTAGTGTTTTGTGTTTTTTTTTTTTTTTCCCCATCAATTTTTTTATTTTCCCCTAAAAAAGCATTTGAAAAATTGCTGCGCAAATACTGTGTGAGATAAAAAGTTGCAATGACCACCATTTTATTCCCTAGGATCTCTACTAAAAAAAACCTATATAATGTTTCGGGGTTCTGAGTAATTTTCTAGCAAATAAAATTATTATTTTTACACGTAGGAGAGGAGTGCTAAGATAGGTCCGGTATGGAAGTGGTTAAGTTGGGTTGGGACAGGGTCTCTGTATTGCTGATTTTCTCACCTTTCTCATTTAGATTACATGCAGCTATTCAGCTTGGAAGAAGCAGCAGCGGAAAAAAGAAGAGAGTGGTGAGGAGCATAAAAATCCATGGAAATTCTCAGAAGTAGAAGTACTGGTGGTTGATGAGGGCAGTTTGGTGTCTACGCGAATATTTAGCGCGGTTTTGAAACTGCTATGTACACATGCCAGGCTGGCAAAGTTGGTGATTCTTGGTATGTGTGGATACTTTGAGAATTACTTTTATACTATACTTTATACTAGGGATGCACCGAATAATCGGCGGCCGAACATTATTCGGCCGAAAATAGAAAAATAGCACTTTCGGTGTTCGGCCGAATAAGTCAAAAGGCCGAATAATTTTGTGCCGAATAATAGGGCTGAACGATAGTCGATATGATATTGACTATCGTTCTGTGGCCGTAGGCGATATTTACAGGGGGAAGGGACTCGGAGGAGGACAGGAGGACTCACAGACTTCCGTGTTAGGCAGGGGAAGCCGGGACACTTCAGCGGTGAGCATACATACATTACTCACTCGTGCACTGCAGCCCGCCCCACACATTCAGTGAGTCTTACTCTCCTCCCTAGTTTTTTCAATGGCACATTCAGGAAGCCAATCACGCCGTGATTAGCTGCACAGCGAACCAATCACGCGTGCCTGCACACCTGATTGGTTCCGCTGTGCCGCTACTCACGGCGTGATTGGCTTCCTGAATGTGCCATTGAAAAAACTAGGGAGGAGAGTAAGACTCACTGAATGTGTGGGGTGGGCTGCAGTGCACGAGTGAGTAATGTATGTATGCGGCTGTGCTCCTTTCCAGGCTACTACTAGTCCACCTCCAGCCTCCTACTACCACCACTGAGAGACTGTCTGTCACTGTATAATCTGATCGAGTCCACACTGACACTGACTGACTGTCACTGAGTAATTGATGTTACCACATTAACCCTGACCTTCCCAGTGCCCTGTATCTGCAATTAAAATTTACAAGGCTGCCTGCATGCTTCCTGATTTCCATTCCCAGCATCCTTCCCAATCCCTACAGTGTCACTAACATTAACCCTATGGTACAAGGCTGCAGTGTGCACTGAATCCCATTCCCTACATTAACATTTAGGGAGAGAGAGAGAGACATGAGAGGACAAGAGAGAGAGAGAGAGAGAGACATGAGAGGACAAGAGAGAG
This sequence comes from Pelophylax lessonae, assembly GCF_965119305.1. Taxonomy (NCBI): domain Eukaryota; kingdom Metazoa; phylum Chordata; class Amphibia; order Anura; family Ranidae; genus Pelophylax; species Pelophylax lessonae. The sequence continues at coordinate 268,529,376 of NC_138771.1, read as the reverse complement.
AGAGAGAGACACGAGAGGACAAGAGAGAGGACAAAAAATTGGCAAAATAAATGGAAAAAATGCAAAACACCGCGTTCGGTATTCGGCCTTCGGCCAAACATTTTATTATTATTCGGCTTCGGCTTCGGCCAAGAATTTCATTTCGGTGCATCCCTACTTTATACTATATACTATACTTTGAGAATTACTTTTATACTATACTTTATACTATATACTATACTTTGAGAATTACTTTTATGTTATAAAAGGCAGAAATAATCGTACAGTAAAGTGCAAGCAAATCCTTTTTTTGGCTGTCCGTCTGTTCTGTTAAAGGTAATGAATAGTGTTTTCTTATATAATTTTTTCTTTTTTCAATGATTTGTTCAGATTATTTTAGTCAGGTAGATGTGAAATGTTGTATGTAGATATTTCATATTTTGTTTTGCAGGCAGCATGTGGTGAGTGAGAGTCTTATACTGCAGGCTTACCGACTTCTTTTTTTTTAGTGGGTTTTTTCTTTTCTTTTTTTTTTCTTGCTGATATCTGACTTTGCAGGATCTTGTGTTAAACACTCGAGCTGATAGGAGAGTCCTCCAAATGACTGCTGCTGCAGACAAAGAATGATGACGGGGGGGGGGGGGGGGGGGGGTTGCTCCTCTGCAGTCTATACATGCAGAGCTAGTATTGGGTTTTTTATTAGACAGTCAAGTATACACTGCAGCTTTGAAGCATCAGTGCTTACTTGGAACATAAAGATTCCTTACAAATAATATCAAAATGTAGGAATGATCAGTTTATAAATGTATGTCCTTTAAAGAGGAAGTAAAGAAATGTGTTTTTTTTTTTTTTATGACCTGCAAAGTAAAGGCATAATGTGCTAGTATGCATAGCACATTATGTGAAACTTATTTGCAAATGCAGTCCTCGTTGTCACCGCTGGAGGCAACATCCATCTTCATCCGTCTTCCCCCCCCCCGGGTCCGTGGACTGCGGCTATGCGACTGGCCGGAGCTGTGTGACATCACTTGCGTGCAGGAGCCGCCAGTAATGACACGGGGCTCTGATGAAACGTCATGGGTGGTCATTCCTTCAGAGCGCATGCTCCAATGATGTCATCAGCTGCACATACAGTAAATATCTCCTAAACAGTGCATGTTTTGGAGATATTTACAGTACCTATAGGTACAAATTATCAATGGATGTTTACTTCCTTTTTAACCACTTGAGTTCCAGAAGATTTTACACCCTTCATGGCCAGTGATATTTTTATTTTTTTTTGCTATTCAGCACTGCACCACTGTAACTGACAATTGCGCGGTCATGCAAGAAAAAGACCAAAATGAACCTCCCCCTTGATATTACCTACTTTCTGTTGTAAAACACTTCTAAAATTATCATATTTATTTTTAAATTTTGGCTAAAATGTCTTCTGCTACATTTGTTTGGTATTAAAAAAAAAAAAAATACTGTAGAAGGTTTTCCAGGCATTGGGCCTGATGTGGGTCTGCCATTGTTACCGGTTACCTCTCCAGCCCATGTGAACTGCGACCCTGGGTGTGAGAACTGAGACATTGACAACTCCGGCATCTTTGTTTGGTTGTTTTATTGTATTTTTAGGAGATGGGAGAAGGGAATGAGTGGATACTCCTTTGGCTCGACTATGTACAATTCTGGGACTTTTATAGCAGAAATGCCCGTTAGTGCTGTCTTGACGCTAGCCAACGCTTACTGACGCTTCGAACACACTGTATCTCGGAAAAGCTGTGCTGGAACTCCGACCTAAGTCCAGAAGATCCAGGACTGTAGAATATTGAACTTTTGACGCTACTGGCACCCACAAGTCACTGACTACTCCCTCCAGCCTTGCACTGGCTTGAGGTAGCTTGTTGTGAATTCCTGTATGGCTGCAACTCTTAACTGATGCACTCACACTGTGCACTGACTCTTCAGGGCCCAAACTGCAGGTGTCCCCTTTAACTCTTCAGGGTCCTCAACCTAGGTACTCCCTTTACAGCTAGCTGACACTTGGATCCTAGAACCTTCTCCGGAGTGGTCCCCTCTGACTCTAGGCAGACCCCCAGGGGCAATCCTCAGTACTCATGACCTGTGTAGGCTTTCCTGGGACTGGACCCCTCTCTCCCTCCGCTGGTTCTCGGCACACCGGATCCCTGCAGCTCAACTCAGCATCCTCTGGATTCTCAGACAGCACCGAGACATCCACTTCCTCAAACAGGAGGAAAGACAGCCATTCTCTGCCTCCTGGGACTCTGCTCCTGCCAAAGACGCTGATTCATGCACTCCCCTCAGACTATACCCACTCACAGAATCCTTTGCAGCAGAATCTGCCTTCTGGGGTAGTTACAAGCCTGAATGTGTCCCTGATTGGGTTTCCTCCAGTGCCCTATGAGAAGCCTCTCACAGAGCCAGTGGGGAGACTCCCCTCTCAGCAGACACACCTGGAAGCCATGACACCCTAGCCAAAAAACAATCATGGCCCTGCTGTTCGGCAGACAAGGCCCACTATGCATTTACCTAGCGCCTACCTGTAGGGTGCTACACCCCATATTGTAGTATATAAAAAAGTGCATATTATTGGTTTATGTGAAAGTCATAGCATCTATAAACAATGGTATGTACAGTATATTTGAAAATTGATCCTGATATACTGATGGTACTCCATTCTTATGGCCTCAAAACGCCAGGACAATACAAATACTCCCCAAATGACCCCTTTTTGGAAGGAAGACAGTCTGGAGCATTTACTAAGAGGCATGATGAGTTTTTTGAAGTTGTCATTTTTTGTCAAAATGCTTTGAAAAATGAAGAAATTAATTCAATTTCTTTTTTTTTTTTTTTTTTTCATTTGTCTTTTTTACATACTGTCTCCAGTGCAGGACAGCATCATGATATGACATTTTTATTCAGCTTTTTGTGATCAGTAATTTTTTTTTTTTTTTTTTTAACATGGTTCTTGCCTATACGGTGATGATCACTGTATAAGCAATAGTTTTAGCTGTCATGAATGGGCTAACCATTCATGAACAGCTTGCTTATGTTTGTGATTGACTAAGCCTATCACATGGTGCAGGTAGCCAGGTACCATGTGATTGCTTTGGGCCAATCACAGATCACTACAGTAAGCAAGCTGGTAATTAATAGTCATTCATGACAGGTTGTTTGTTATCATGTGATCTCTATGACCAATCCTAACAATCACATGATATCTGGCTACCAGATACCAGTAACCGTGATCCTCTAAACACCGCAGTCAGGAGCGTGCTGCACGCTCCAAACCTGGAACAGGCTCGAGTGTGTGTATATGTGTGTATATATATCTCTATCTGAGCCTGCCGTGTTGCCCTGTTGCGGTTAAAGCGGAGTTCCACCCAGGGGATACTTTTTTTTAATAAAAATACCCCCGGGACAGTCAGGGTTAGTACATTCCACAATGGCTAGCCTCTGATCTGTCCCGGGTTGCACTTACCTTTTAGGAGAAATACTTACCTTGAAAAAGTATTCTCTGGTGTGGGCAGCTTGAAGCCAGCGCTATCCTCTTCGGCGTCCTCTTCCTTCTTCTTTGGTCCCACAATGCACTGCACCGGCCCCGCCATCACTTCCGGTGCGCGCGCGTCATCCCTCCACAGCTTCTGGGCATGCCCAGAAGCTGTTTAGAAGGGAATGACGTGCGCGCACCGGAACTGACGTCGGGGCCGGTGCAGGCGCATTGATTCCTGGGAGCGATGACGTTCAGCTTCCAGGAATCATTGCAAAAGCCAGGAAGTGACGAATGGCCGTGGCCGCCGAGGGGAGGAAGAAGGAAGTAAGGTAAGTATATTTTCTCTACAAGGTAAGTAAAAAAAAAAAATTGCGATTATCCATTTGTTTTTCAGGTGACCCGGAGCGAGAAGATGGAGGTAAGTATAAATTTAGGGTGGAACTCCGCTTTAAGTGCTAGTTCACTTAAAAAAAAAAAAACTGCCTATGCAGGTAAGGGGTGTTTGTAGATAAAAATGAACTGTGCAGCTTTGACTAAAGTTGATTAATGCTTTTGCTATCGGTGTACCTGGTGTACTTGATGACGCCTGGCTGGAATACTCCCAGGACACAGGCATGTGACAGGTCTTCTTTATGGAGAGATCTGGAGTCTGGGGACCCCTAATCCCTCCTCTGCACTTAAAACCATTTAAAACACCAAGATTCGATTTTTTTTTTTTTTTTTTAATGCTTTTGATTTCTAAAAACTGGTACCGATGGTTTCCGAGTAAACCGCAAGTGATGTCATGTCATCGCTTTTAAGTTAACTGTTAGGAATGCATCGGCTGGTAGCTCAGATCTTCTGGTGGGACAACAGAGCCTGAGTTAGCCGCAGGAAGGGAAGGGGGGGGGTGGTGGTGTGACACCTTGTGGTAGATACACCCTGGCTTTGTGGAACATTTTACTCAGGAACTTGTTGACAGAAACATCAGTAAGTTATTGCACCCATGTTCAGCTGGCCTAAAAGTTGCTGGGGTGAGAATTTTAACAAATAGTTTATTTTATTATGCTTCATGTTCAACCCCAATTCCAAAAAATGCTGGTACGCTGTGTAAAATCTACTTAAAGGAGTTGTAAGGTCAGGAAGCGTTCTATGCATTAAGATAAAAAGACTTCTGTGTGTAGCAGCCTCCCCAGCACCCCCTAATACTTACCTGTGCCCCCTCCATGTCCAGTGATGTCCACGGTCCTGGGACTCCCCCCCCCAATTGGTTGAGTTACAGCCGTGGCGCCATTGGCTCCCACAGCTGTCAATCAGGAGAGAGAGGGGACGGGGCCGAACGGCTGCTCCGTGTCTGAATGGACACGTGGAGATGCAGCTCAGCTCGGGTGCCCCCATAGCAAGCTGCTTGCTGTGGGGGTACTTGATAGGAGGGAGGGGCCAGGAGCAGGAACGAGGGACCCGAGAAGAGGAGGATTCGGGCTGCTCTGTGCAAAACCAAGTGCACAGAGGCGGCAAGTATAACATGTTTGTTATTTAAAAAAAACAAAGCTTCACAATCACTTTAAAGAATGCAATGATTTGCAAATCTCATAAACCCATATTTTATTCACAATAGAAAACATATCAAATGTTTAAACATATAGGGTAAGGTTGTTTTGAAACTGATGGCAGCCACTTGTTGCATTAGGTTAAAAAAAAATGCTGAGGGTTTAAGAATACTTTTAAGGCTGGAAGACCTAAAGGCTTATACAAACTGACCTATAGCAACCCACCAGAATAAACATTTTATACCTGATTAGATTGTAAGCTCCATTGAGCATGGCCCTCTTTACCCTATTGAATTTTATTGTATTATAACTGTATTGTCTCCCTTTTATTGTAAAGTGCTGCTAAAACTGTTGGTGCTGTATAATTCCTGTATAGTTTGAAATGTTCAGTACACATAAATTCTCATTGGTTGCTCTGACCTAGAGCCCTCTGCACAATGTTACTACTCTTTTCTCTGTCTTATTAAATAAACCCAAAATCTGGCCATACATGTTAGACATATGCCGGTTTTCGGTAATTCGATATATCGCGGTATTGCATAGCCACGGTATTGTTATTGTGGCATTTTTAAAATACCGAGTTTCTCTGCTCCTGGGTCTGACTTGTGAATTGATACATTTCAGTGAGCTGGATGACTCATTCACTCACACAGCTAAGCCTTTCAGCATTAAGTGCCGGTTCACACTGATGCGATGCGGGAAGGCTGCGAATTCGCAGCCTGTTCCCGCATCGCACACGCACCCCCGGCAGTTCACACTGCCATATGCGATCCGCTGGGGGTGTCAATGTAATCTTAACGACACCCCCAGTTTGATCGCATATCGCAGTGCGATCGTGCAGTTCGCACAGGATCGGATCGCACAAGTGTGAACCGCTGTGCGATCCGATCCTGATGCGGCAGCAAAAATGCCTCCTGTGCGTGTTTGCTGCGGGTGCGATGCGAATTTAGCCATAGAAACTGTATGGCTAACCTCGCACCGCACAGCTGATCGCATGTCATGTCGGAGCAGTGCGCTCCGACATTACATGCGAACCCCGCACACGCAGTAGTGGGAACCGGGGCTAAGTCTCCCAGTAACTATAAACAAAAATGATTACATTTGTATCTTTTCCTTCCCTCTGCCAGGGAGAAAGGAAGTTTAACCTCTTAAAGACTGGATCTTTTTCTGACACTTGTTGCTTGCAAGTTAAAATCAGTTTTTTTTTTGCTAGAAAAGTACTTAGAACCCCCAAACATTTTATATATTTTTTTAGCAGAGACCCTACAGAAAATAATGGCGATTGTTGTAATATTTTATGTCACACTGTATTTGCGCAGCAGTCTTTCAAACGCAATTAATAGACTTTAATGAATAAAAAAAAAAAAAAACGTAACAGTAAAGTTATCCCAATTTTTTTTTTTTGTTACACAGAGAATCGTGAGAGAATCGTGATCTTTATTCCAAGCTAAAAAATCGTGATTCTCATTTTGGCCAGAATCGTGCAGCTCTAATATATATACAGTGGGTACGGAAAGTATTCAGACCCCCTTAAATTTTTCACTCTTTGTTATATTGCAGCCATTTGCTAAAATCATTTAAGTTCATTCTTCTTCCTCATGAATGTACACACAGCTCCCCATATTGATGGAAAAACACAGAATTGTTGACATTGTTGCAGATTTATTAAAAAAGAAAAACTGAAATATCACATGGTCCTAAGTATTCAGACCCTTTGCTGTGACACTCATATATTTAACTCAGGTGCTTTCCATTTCTTCTGATCATCCTTGAGATGGTTCTACGCCTTCATTTGAGTCCAGCTGTGTTTGATTATACTGATTGGACTTGATTAGGAAAGCCACACACCTGTCTATATAAGACCTTCCAGATCACAATGCATGTCAGAGCAAATGAGAATCATGAGGTCAAAGGAACTGCCTAAAAGAGCTCAGAGACAGAATTGTGGCAAGGCACAGATCTGGCCAAGGTTACAAAAAGATTTCTGCTGCACTTAAGGTTCCTAAGAGCACAGTGGCCTCCATAATCCTCAAATGGAAGACGTTTGGGACGACCAGAACCCTTCCTAGAGCTGGCCATCCGGCCAAACTGAGCTATTGGGGGAGAAGAGCCTTGGTGAGAGAGGTAAAGAAGAACCCAAAGATCACTGTGGCTGAGCTCCAGAGATGCAGTCAGGAGATGGGAGAAAGTTGTAGAAAGTCAACCATCACTGCAGCCCTCCACCAGTCGGGCTTTATGGCAGAGTGGCCCGACGGAAGCCTCTCCTCAGTGTAAGACACATGAAAGCCCGCATGGAGTTTGCTAAAAAACACCTGAAGGACTCCAAGATGGTGAGAAATAAGATTCTCTGGTCTGATGAGACCAAAATAGAACTTTTTGGCCTTAATTCTAAGCGGTATGTGTGGAGAAAACCAGGCACTGCTCATCACCTGTCCAATACAGTCCCAACAGTGAAGCATGGTGGTGGCAGCATCATGCTGTGGGGGTGTTTTTCAGCTGCAGGGACAGGACGACTGGTTGCAATCGAGGGAAAGATGAATGCGGCCAAGTACAGGGATATCCTGGACAAAAACCTTCTCCAGAGTGCTCTGGACCTCAGACTGGGCCGAAGGTTTACCTTCCAACAAGACAATGACCCTAAGCACACAGCTAAAATAACGAAGGAGTGGCTTCACAACAACTCCGTGACTGTTCTTGAATGGCCCAGCCAGAGCCCTGACTTAAACCCAATTGAGCATCTCTGGAGAGACCTAAAATGGCTGTCCACCAACGTTTACCATCCAACCTGACAGAACTGGAGAGGATCTGCAAGGAGGAATGGCAGAGGATCCCCAAATCCAGGTGTGAAAGACTTGTTGCATCTTTCCCAAAAAGACTCCTGGCTGTATTAGATCAAAAGGGGGCCTCTACTAAATACTGAGCAAAGGGTCTGAATACTTAGGACCATGTGATATTTCAGTTTTTCTTTTTTAATAAATCTGCAACAATGTCAACAATTCTGTGTTTTTCTGTCAGTATGGGGTGCTATGTGTACATTCATGAGGAAGAAGAATGAACTTAAATGATTTTAGCAAATGGCTGCAATATAACAAAGAGTGAAAAATTTAAGGCGGTCTGAATACTTTCCGTACCCACTGTATATATACACACACGCATAGCAGCCCACATTACATTATTATATAGCCATCAAGCAGTGTCTGGCCTACCTGGTGATGACTGGTCCTGGCGCTCTGATCCGATGGCCTGGTCTTTAAAGGGGCAAATCCTTGCGATCCAGAAGTGGTTAAACCTGCAGGAGGACCGGTGTTTTTATCTATTAATGACTTTACTATTGCTTTAGGCCTGGTTCACATGTATGCGGGTTGGTGGTTCACATGTATGCGGGTTGGGGGCCCACATTTGCACAGGCATAGCAGCCCATTGATGTGAATGGGCTTGAGCTGCTATGCCTGCGTTTTCAGCTGAAAAAAGGTGCATGCAGAATTTAAAAAAATGCAGTGGCCATGAAATCCATCCTTCTTTTGCACCATGCGACTTACCTGCCGTTGCTGCACACGCAAACTGTTTTTAAATGCCGTGCCCACGTATACAAAAAATGCAGAAAGCTTGCCAGAGCAGGAACTGCAGGGTAGTCGCATGGTGCAAAAGCAGGATGGATTTCAAGGCCACTGAATTTTAAAAAAATGCTGCATGCACCTTTTTTCTGCGGAAAATGAGGGCATAGCAGCCCGTTCAAATCAATGGGCTGCTATGCCTGTGCAAATGTGGGCCGCCAACCCGCATACATGTGAACCGCCAACCCGCATACATGTGAACCGCCAACCCGCATACATGTGAACCAGGCCTAAAGCAATAGTAAAGTAATTTATAAACAACACCTCCTTCAGATTTAACCACTTCTTGACCACAAGGATTTGCCCTCTTAATGACCAGGCCATCGGATCGGAGCCGAGCGCCAGGACCAGTTATCACCAGTTAGGCCAGACACTGCT